>NW_026000037.1:18025645-18059973 GCF_001458135.2 Marmota marmota marmota
AGGGAGGGGGAGGGGTGGGAACCGAATCCCAAAGAAGATCAACCCTTCCAGGGCACACCCCAGTGATTCACCTCCTCCAGCCTGGCCCACCTGCCTAGGGTTACCACTCTGTCACCCTACTCATCTAGGATGGAACAATTAGGTTACAGCTTTCATAATCTCATCATTTCACCTTTGAATATTCTTGTATTGACACAGGAGCTTGGGGGAGGCACCTCATTCTCACATCATAACATCTTTTTTCTCTTCTCCACTGTGTTGCCACAGTTTTTTTTTAAATGGACCTTTGAGCCCTCCTAAGGCTATTATCATTCATGGGTAGCTATCTATATGCTGTTTCTTATTGGGAAAAGAGGCTTGCATTTCCTATGCCACCATCTTCTTCCTTATTATCATTCTTGTCCTGTTTTTATGCTTCCCTTTGTAATGCTCTTAGAATTTGTAATGTGAAATTCAGAGAAGCTCTCTGCCCTCAGTCCTCACCCTCATTATAAAAAGATAGCCTCATATATCCTGGAAAAAATATACCTGCTTTCCTGATCAATTTGAAATGATAGTTTATAAATAGTTTTAAACACACACACACACACATACAATTTATTTTCTTTTTTCTCCATAATCATGGATCTCTTTCTGAGTTCTTCAATAATCAGTCTTGTTCCTAAACTACTATGTTTTATTTGGTATAAAATTCAGTATCTGGTGAGGCAAAACTACACTCATTGCTCTTTATCCAAAAAGTATTGACTTGTTGGGATATTTATGTATTAACTGAATTTAAGGATTGATTTTTTCAAATTGTTTTGATAAATTTCTATGATGGTAAATATGTGAATGTTGGAAGGCAAACGGTATTTCAATCTATATTTGTATTCTTATGTTATTTCCAACTGTCATTCGGTCTACTCAAGCATGCTTACTATATGTCAGGTACCGTTTTGGGCACTGACAATAGATCCATGAACAAATAACTGGCAGTTTGTATCTCTTTGAGTAACATTTCTTTCTTTTTTTTTTTTTTTAACAGAGACTTGATATTTATTGTGCAATTTTATCCCCAACAGAACATGTGGCATTCTAGAGGTATATGAGATAATAAAATCAATACTCCAATTAGAATACCTGAAATAATTGGCTCTAGTAACAAATGTCTCTTATAATTAAAAATATTGAATGTTTAAAAACTCTTATAACATTTTAAGTTCCTAAAAGAAATGTGCCTAACACTTAAAAAACAACTTACTCTTCTCTATAAATTGTTCACAAAATTTTTTCTTTTCTATTCTATATTACATTTCAACACTGAAAATTCAACACATATAAAAAAACCCTCATCATCCAAAATTAGTCATTTCTTTTAGATATCTGGTTCTGGTAAGTGGTACTTTTAACATTCTCCATTATTCAGATGAAAATTCATGAAACTACTTTACCAAATTTCTTTTTCCTGTCCCCATGTGGACATGTAAAATGTCTGTTTTTTTTTGGTCTGTGTCTACAGAGCCTTGCTTTTATGTTCTCCCTTCCATTTTAAAATCATCATGCCAATTCACAAGTGAGGCTGCGTTTATGCCCTGTGACTGTCCTATTCCATGTCTTCACTGCTGAAATATAGAAAATCTGAAACTCCATCTCTGACCATACCATGCCTCAACCTTCAGACTTCCAAGAATAAAGTGTTGTCTGACAGTCATGAAAGGCACCAAAAAGTCAATGGCAAATGTTGAATTACTTCTGGAAATTAGTATAGTCCTTGGCAAAAATATTGAAAGCATGATAAAGAAGGAGCAGGTGACAGCAGATAATGGGGAAATTATAGTAGGTAGAACAGAGGGAAGAAGACTAGAATAAAAGCTCCAGAAAAAAACAAAAACCTGCTTTTTTCTGTCTTTTTGTTGTTTGCCTATCATGTCTATCCACAGTGCCTAGAGTGCATATGTCCTCAGTAAATAAATGTTTAAATGAATGTTAAAGGTGGAGATACAGAAATTGATGTGAATTATTTGGCCAAATAAGGGTAGGTCCCAGGTCTCCTTATTTGTCCATTGGTGGCTATTGAACAAAATAGCTTAGAGATAAATACTTTATGGAAAAAATAACTGGCTCAATATAGGTCAAAACAGTTCTTCAATGCTTACCAGGTACCAGGTATTGTTATATGATTTACCTTCATTGTATTAAAAAATTCTTAAGCACATGATGTACTGAATCATTTATTTCCCTTTTAATAACAGAGAAACAGAGGCTTACAGGGGTCAGTCAATATGCCCAGATACCAAAGGTAAGTATGTGATAGACCCAAAATTTCAACCTATAGAAGCGTACACAGATTTCATTAACAGCTATGAACTTCTGATATTTAAGATGTATTCAGGTCACAAAATAAATTGGGAAAATTATCATAAGAATTACAAAATGCAAATACATAATAATGTACTATGTGTATAAAAATGTTGAAGAATTAAAATATGAAAATCAAGTCCTAATTATTGTACAGTAAGTTGTGTTAGGATTTTTAATGATGGTACATTCTCATGCTAGTTTTCTTTTTCCCCAGGGAAAAGAGAATTATAAAATTTTTATAATTTATTTTTCAAAACTATTTTTTTCAGAAGAAAATATGGTATGATCACACTTACAACTTTAGGCATAATAATCCTACATAAAGTATGACATATAATAGAATCATTGATTAAAATTATAATTTGTAAAACAAAAATGTATAGGTTAATTAATCTTAGGAAATTTATTTCTATAATTAGACCATCTTTTGAAAGGAGGAAAACATGTACATCTGTATTATAGACATTGCAGCCATGTGAATAAGTACAACTATTTGGCAAAAGTAAAAATCTAGTGCCACAAAGATATGTTGTTTATGTGATAAAAATTATCTATTTTGAACCAATAGAACTGTTGAATTATGAACCTCATAATTGAAAATTTTAAAAAATTGAGGAATCACCATCAAATTTAGGAACATAACAAGACTTGTGGTCATTCCAATATGATTTATATTATTCTGGAAGCTCTTGTCAAGGTACAGAGAAAAACATTTATAATGTAAGAAAATAAGAAATCTAGTCTTACCTTTACTTGGTATAGTTTACTATGCTAGTGTTTGGAGGGGAAGAGATATACTTGAAGATACAATCCACAGAGAAAATGATTTTATATCTGATTCTTCAGTTTATTTTCCATGTATACACATAAATGATCTCATGGAAGAAAAGGAGAAACACTTTCTGGTTTAGCAACAATAGTATATATTGTGCATATTCCATTTGATACAATTCTTCTCCAAGACCTAGGAAGTTCTGTCCCAGAGTGTAGACTTCTCAACATTATATATTATTAAAATGTGGAAAGTTTCTTTTGCAAAGCACATTTCCAGATTCTACCTCTGGATAAAACTGAGAACCAGGTTTTGACATAGCAAAATTATCAAGCCTTAAATCAATTGATTGAAAGCATATCATAGGGATTTGAAGCATATGGTACCCCAGTTTAGACTAATTGATTCTACTCTCCACTGCTAAGAAGACAAAATAGAAGATAGGAAAGAGGTATGAATTAATACTGGGACTTATCTCCCAGAGACCTAGAATCTTTCCCAGAAGTAGGAGCAAGAAGTTCCTTGGCCAATAGAGAGACCAAGGTGCTATGTGTAGTTGGAACAAGTACAGAAAGTTAATTTGCTGTTCTTCTACTCTACCTGCTTGGCAGAAGCTAAAGTTTTGGGGACCACTGTAATTTTTTCATTCAGACTATCCAGTATTCCCTAATGAAACAAATAAGAAGACAAATAAAAACAACCATAATAAATAACAAAACCAAAAGGAAAATGGACAACAGAAACAGATTCATAGGGGATCAAGATATTGGGGTTGTCACATGAGTTTAAAATAACCACAAATAATATTAAAAAATAAGTGGAAAGGTAAACATATTAAAAAATACAATTTATATGTAGGAAAATAATGGAAATCCTAGGACTTACTAGATGGGTATATCAGTAGACTGCACACCGTGGAATAGAGGGTTAGTGAGTAACAGATAGATTCACAGGAAAACATCCAGACTGAAATACTCAGGAAAAAAATAATATGCATAGGAAGAGGGTAAGAAGATATTAAATGCATGTGACTGCATTTTCAGGAAGAGATGGGCAGGAGAGATAGATAGGTAGATATTAGGATAGAAGCAATATATTTGAAGAGATGCTGGTGGTTATGGATGTTCAAATGTTGATCAACAATATCAAGGAGGGCTATGAAACCAAACAGGATAAATATAAAAACTAATAAATCAATTAAAGTAAGCCAGTGAGAAAGTGAAAACCTTAAAAATTGCCCAGAGGGGTGGGGGGAAATATAGTGCCTTAGAAGTAACAACGAAATGACAGCTTATTTCTCAGTGGAAAAGATGGAAAGCCAAAGATGATGGAATGGCATTTAAAATAATTGGTTTTCCCCACATGTTGAAGATTTTCTTAAAGCTCCTTCTCAATATCTAGTGATGTAATAATTACATGATGATTATTCCTAAATAAAGAAGTTCCTTAACATTGGTAAACTTCATCTGACAAATCCTGAAAAATAATAAGAGTTCCGAGAAAATAAGCCACATGGAGCATTGCCTAAATTCAAGCAATGAAATAGAATAAATAGGAAGGATGGGAAAATGTGAGCAGCACTGGCTCAAGCGGGTCTATTTCATGTGGTAACAACCCCCCCACACAGAACAACAACCCTACACATATTAAAATACCTTTTAAAAGTTGTATTGGATATTTTATATGTTCATTTCTTTCTCTCTAGACTTTGTTACTTATAACCAAACATCTTCATTTTTCCTTACATGCAGTCTTGGAACAACAACCTTAATGTACATTTTATTCTGCGCTTCTTTTCCTCATGTATGTTTTGTGCAATATCAGCTTCCTGCTCTGGTGCTTAGTAAGAATAACTACAGGCACCTCTTGCCCCATGCCTCTTTGTTCCTTCCATCCTGGGTGTCAATGTACTCTCTGTGAACTGCATCTCTCAGTGGATCAATAAACTCTGTGAAATACAGCAAGCATGAGGCACTTTAAACCCATTTCAGCTTGATGCGTCCCTTGTGTACTCAATTTTGAACCCAAAATAGATTTTCTCCAACTTCCCTTGTTGGTTGCTTCCTGGGTAAAACATCACACGCTGCCTTAGTAGCAATACTTACCGTCATCATGGTCTGACCACTGTTTGCTTTAGGCTAGAATTCACAAGTGGGGAAGGAGTAGGAAAGAAAGGAAGTCAATAAAAAGAAAAGGATTATAATAAAAGTGAAAATCAAGGGATGTGACCTCTGTTTTATGGAGACTGTTCCATTGCAAATTTTAGTGACTATTTATGGAGTACTGAGGTCTGCTTTAATATTCACAAGGTCTCTAAAGTAGTATTTGGATGTGATCTTTCTTTACTTTACATAACGAGCAAGTGGATGAGCTGAAATTCAAACACAGGAACATTTTCCCTGAGACGTATTGCTCTAATATCAAAATGACTGATACAAAGTTTCTAATTTTTTCTTCCTCTTCAGTTTACTGAATATAGGGCTGTATTCTCTGTCAAACTCACACATATGCACCAGCAAAACGTTTATAGACTCTGTCCCTCAAATAACTTATTAAAGATGAAGTTTAATATTGTTAACAGCATGTTTGCTTGCAAATTAGTAAAATTAGTCTCTTGTTCAATTACAGTAGATAATTTTATTGAAGCTGTCCATGATTGTAGCAGATGTACAACAGGATTTTCTTTCTAATTCCAGAACATTCTTTTTAACACATCATAAGCACCAAGGGTGGGTTATTATAATTCCATTTGTCTCATTTGCAATGGTATTCAATTACATTTTATATGAATCATCAACACCTCTCCTGGTTTTTGACCCAATCAATGTACAATACTTCTTAATGCAGTGTGGCACTTACATTTTCTCACATATCTGACTGAAGCTCCAAGAGGTAAATGTGATACTGGCGTGGCCAGCACAGTTTGTGATACATAGAAAGCATCTAGTAATTAGTATTGACTATTTTTGTTCTGCTTTCCTTATTTGCTAATCCCTAGGTAGTTCCTCAGAATTTTAAGTGCTGACCAAATCCTGGTCAAATTTAATTTTGTTTCTTTTCAAATAACATATAAAGAGGGATCTTTATGACAGAGTTTTCAGTTAGATGTTAGGGATTATTTTCAATGTGCTTTGTGCTTTAAACAATTGGATAAAATTCACACTAAATCCAGCCCTCTTCTGACAATATTTTTTTTTGGGGGGGGGATTGGGGATAACCACGGATTGAACTCAGGGGGACTCAAACACTGAGTCACATCCCCAGCCCTGTTTTATATTTTGTTTAGAGACAGGGTCTCCCTGAGTTACTTAGCACCTCACTTTTTGCTGAGGCTGGCTTTGAATTGTGATCCTCCTGCCTCAGCCTCTGGGATTATAGGCGTGCACCAGCATGCCTGGCTTCTATTGACATATTTTAGCCTTTGACTTGACATTGGTTTTTATTTGGTTTCCCAAGTATTTAAATAGTTACTGAAGTTCAGTTTCAGAAGAAAACAAAGACAGAAAGTTTCTTTAATTTGGTAAATGTTTCAAAGGGAAGAGTTCAAAGGTAATTTCAACTGAATTTGTAATCTGCCTTTGGACAGGAGTTGTTTGCGTTGTTGACTTCTACTCATAACTACATGATGTTGGGTGGGCAGATTCCTATCCATTTTCCTAGTTTCAGTGAACACTGAGCAAATACACACTGAAGCAAGTTTTCTTCTGGGATCTCTGTAGGCATTGCAGACTTCCTGTGTTGCAATATGAGAAATTTCTCTTCCAAAAAAAGAAATAGGCACATCTTAGTGCTACTTTCATAATAAACATGATTTGTTTTTTTTTCCTTTTTAACTTTCTAGAAAATAAAATATTATTGATTATTGAGTAGTTATCTGGAGATCCGTAGAGGGAAATGTAACCAAGAGACTTCTGGAACTCTCTGCCAGTTCACTGACTTTGAATACAGTCAATTTGTTGTAATTACAGGAGATAAAATGGTGAACAAGTCCATTCTCATCCTCAACACTGGAACTTGTAAATGGAAATAGCTGAATATTAACATGTTGTGGCTAATAGCTTAAGTATGCAAAATGTATTGATGAAGATTTTTAAAAGAATTTGTCATTTCTGGGGTTTCAGTGAGAGGCAGGTATGACATATCCCTAACAAGATCCTTGGTACATCTTGAGCTACTAAGATATGATAGCAATGGACCCCAATTAAAGGTTGTTTTTTTTTTTTTATGTAAAACCCATTCCATGAAGTTAATCTGCAGAAACATTTCAAACATTCTAGCCAACTTCTTTGGACAGGGAAAGTGGGAAATGGAGGTGGGACAGATCTGGATGATGGCTACAGACTCAAGGGCTAACCAATAGCCTTAACACTTTTCTAATACCTGTTTAGCATAAGTTTTGACCAATAACCTTGACACTTTTCCAATACTTGATCAGTGTAGATATCCATCAATGTCCCTGCCCAGTAGCTATGTGAACCCTAGACTAGTACATCACATTCCCTCTCACCCTGTGGGAGCTCTGTCACCTTTCTTCTCACTTGAATACATCCTAGGCTTTGACATTCATTCTTCCTTATCTAATTCTAAGAAATATCTTCCTTACTTAATTCTTAAATTTTATTAGGAAAGAACCTGAAATGAAGTGACTGAGAGTCATCTGGCCTCTGTCCCAACACTGGGGGACGTAGCCGATCTCTGACGGTGGGTGGTAACACGCCACTTGATAGTAGTGGAGAAGAATCTGACTTTTCTAGCTACAGCCCTAAGCAATGATGCTTGAAGGCAATCCCCTGCTGTGAGTAACTGCTAACACTAAACAGGCTTTCTGGGATGCAGAGACTGGCAGTTTATGCCAACCCTACCAGCCAGCAGAAGCCAAGAATCTGGTTTTCTGGCTGACTTCATTTTTACTACCATTTATCCTTCCCAACAGAGCTCCCCCACCTTGCCAGCGATCAAACCATCCCAGCTTCCTGCACAGACATGACTTATGTGGATGGCACTGGGTTGTAACGTGATGTCAGTTTCTATTTCACCATTATTAGATTGTAAGGGAAGTATGTGTTTGTGTTTTACTCTGTTTTGTGCTACAGTAACTGAATAACACAGACTAGGTTATTTATAATGAACAGAAACTTATTGGCTCATATATCTGGAGGCTGGGAAGTCCAATATCAAGGTGCCACCATCTGACAAGGGCCCTTTTGCTACAGCATAGTATGGTGGAAGACGTCATGTGGCCAAAGGGGGTGGGGGGGGAGAGAGAAAGAGAAAGAATGAGTGCACAAGAGAGAACAGAACCGTTGCCTTGATAGCAAATTGATTCTGGAAATGAGGATGTTAATCCATTCATGGGATAGTACCCTCACAGCTCAATCACCTCTTAAAGGGACCACCTCTTAAAATTGTCTCAGCAGCAATTGAATTTCAACATGAACTTTGGAGGGAGCAAACCATAGCAACCTATAATGCCAAGAATATACGTGCCTCATAACATATCCTCTAAATATATTTATTGAATTGAATGGTACATCCAGGAGGGAGGAAGGAAACTTGTTAGCTTATTATTTTTTAATCTTCTCCATTCCTCTATGTATTAGTACATGCCTGAAAACAACACTTAATTAGTGTCAAAGGGCAAGTGAAGATGTTAGCTGGGAGCAGAGAGAGAAATATTAAACATTAGAAGGTTGGTCCCTTAACAGATGTAGAAATAACTCATTTGGATGTGAAACATTTTTATGCAGAATGATTCTCTGTGTGCTTGTGTTCATTAGCAATGGTCTCAGGTGTTTTCTTCACACTCATCATTTTCTTATCTTGACTTTCTTTTCCCTGAGCTATTGAAATATTAGCTGGCTCTTCTGATGGGCATCGGCATTACCAGCTTTATCAAGCATGACATCTCCTCCTAGTCTCTAATATTCCTCACAGATGGTGTTTCTCAATAGGAACTAGTTTGTCAAACATGACATTTACTTCCAAGGTTGCTGAGGGGTGGATTAGCAGCTTCCTCATAATTTTTACTGCTACAGGTCATTTTTTTCATAATTCCCATTGATAACTTATTAGTTACAGCACCTTGCTTCTCTGGAAGTCCAGTGTGAAGCAGTTTAAAATTTATGCTTCACAGATTAGCTTGAATAAACCACTTTTGCTTTGATTTTATTTTTTATTCCATTTACAAAAGAGATCTCTCTGGAAATTTCTACAAATCAAGCAAAAGACCCAATTATTTTCTAGTGTGTTTGTGGTACATGTGTGTATGTGTTTCACATACATGTATGTTTTCATATATGTCTTCATATGCTTCAAGGACTTAGTTATGTGTGGTTTGTATATGAATAAGGGAAATGTTTGTGACTGGGAATTGAAAAGTGAGAAAAAATAGAAAATACAAAAATCTCTGTGTGTATATTTGTGTGTGTGTGTGCGTGTATGTGTATGTGTTTTAACTAAACTGAGGATGACATAAAAAATTTAAATGTTGTTTTCTTCTGTTTTTTTTAAACAATGAAGTTACTTGGAATATCCATGTAGAAGATTAATTTTTAAATGGATTGTTAATGCTATGTGGAGAAAGCTTGGGAATGTTAAAATCTTTTCAGCTGAATGCTGTAAGCATTTGTCCTCAGTACTTTCTTTTTTGTGGTCAATTGTGATATCAGTACTATGAGAGAGAAGTCTTTCTGGCTTCTGGTTTCAGTGTAGTCCATAAACTATTAGTTATCACTGGGTTTCAGAGATTCCCATCTGTCCTGTTAATTCTTCCTTTTCAACAGCATCAATTATCCAAATTTCTGCTCATTGTCGTCAGAATGGGCACTGAGCACTGTCCCCTGGAGTCAAGAGAAGGGCACTGAGCCAATATTCTCAAGGTCTTAAGACTCCTGAGATCATGCCTGGGTAAATTAGCATCTTAGAAAGTATTGGTTGGAGAGAAAAAAAAATAATTGCAAAGACAGAAAGATATGAAAATTTCCGGGACATCCACAGCCCTTCATGCATTGGGTAGTAAGACTCAACACATATTTTGATTCATGCTTGCAAATCCACAGGGAAAGAGAAGACATACCTGGTAAAATAGCACCTGGGATCTCAAGAGTTCAAAATATCATGATACAAACTCATTAAAAAATCTAAAACACTAATTGCCTTAGCCTATAAAAAACAGAGCACATTTGTTTCTAAAAAGTATTAAAAAAAACAACAAATTGCAAATTTTATTAATAATTTAAACTCAAGCCACACCAAAAGAAAATGCAGTTGCAATTTTAGAAATTAAATTAGTCACTTAATTGCATTTATAGGACTCACACTAACTGTGTGTGAGAAATTAGGTATTAACTAGAATTCACTGCAAGTGTGTTTTATGATTAGTTAAAATAGGCCAGTTTTAGGGTTGGGATGTTAACTGCTTTAATCATTCTGATTTATTAATTTTTCTCATTGTTTAATTTGTTTATTTTCCCTCTCATTGTCAAGGACATAAAATGTATGTGCTCCTCAAAAAAAATATCTTCAAGGTAATTTCTTATTCACTCTTTAGTTCTTGTGTATTTGTTCTAGTAGCACATTGAAGTAGAAGGAGCTTTCCATTTCATGTCAAGTTTGGTGATGTGAATTCTATAGTATTTCCATATGTGGTACGAAAAATCACTTCCATTTCTCTACTGCAGGCAATGATGAGAAAATTGCCTCAACTCAGGTACCATAGTCTCAGTTACCCATTTATAGGAATCATCCTTTGCTCCCTGGTCTCCACAATCAATCAAATGTAACTTCTTTGGGAAATGAAATGACAGAGGTGTGATTAATGTCTAAATGACTTTATCATTTATATTTTCAGTGAGGAAGTACTTTGCATTTGTCTCAATGTTACTTATATGCTTCGATTATGATTGATAGTATTTTATTTTCAATAATAATTCCTTGACTTTTGGAATTTTTTTTCTGACTGTAGTATTTTCTACAGAGATGTCAATCTTCCTGTAAACTTAATTAGGATTATGAAACAGATAAGAGAGATACCTAGTAAAATAGAGGCAGGCAGTTAGGGGTATGGGCTCCATAATTTTTTTTTTTTTCTGAAATGCACAGGCTACTCCATGAAATTAACCTGGAGAAACATTCCAAACATTCCAGACTACTCTTTAGTTAAGGAGCAGCAGGAATGGGGAAGTGGGATGGACCTGAGTGAAGGCTGCAGAATCAAGGGCTAAAAGGGCACAACCAATCAGAAGGTCAAAGTCTGAATGAATAGCCTTGGCACTTTTCCAGTATGTGATTAGCATAAATATTGACCTTGGCATTTTTCCCAAACCTGATTAACATGGATAGTGATCAGGCCGCTATCCAGTGACTATATTAACTCCTAGCCCAGCACTCTTAGGTTACAACCCACTACTGAGTCCCCTCTAACTGGGATATGTTTCTTTCCTTCCCAAATGAATAGATTCTATTTCTTTTTCACTCTCACCCTCCATTGCCTGTGGGTTTTATTCTTCAAATTGATAAAAGAGAACCTGGAAAGAAGTCACTGGCAGGCAGCTGGGCTTTGCTGTAATGGTAAGTAGATATTTGTCTGCCATAGAGACCTGTAACACAGATCTTGCTCCTGGTTTTACTGCTGAAGAATCTGGTCCTACAGCTGAGACCAGTCCCTAGGCCACACCCTGCAGAGATTAGCAGCTGCTGCAGTGTGTCTCCACCCTCTCAGGGACTATAGCAGCAGGGACTGAGAATCTGGTTTCCATTATATATTAAAAACATATCTTATGGTTCTCTATTGTTGGATAAATTTTGGGTCATCAGCTTGAAATTAATTGTTCTCCAAAAACTGGTCTCAATTTGAAATTTTGGGCCTTGTTTCCACAGATGATGAATGATTGGATATCTGGGAGAAGTTGGGAATGATATTGTCTCTCAGCTCTGGGGAGGGTATATAGATGTTATTTATTTGCTATGATGAGTCAGTTAAGAAATTGAAATGCATAAAAGTTAAGAAATTCTCTTATTTAATGCAATCAAAGGGCAAATAAAAGTCACCTGAAAGGGGGGATTGTCACTAAAATGTAAATATAACATATATAACATGTGCTTAAGAAGCACATGTATCACACAGGATAGAGAATCAATGAAAGCAAAATATAATGAGCCAATAATCCAGGCATTTGCCTACATCTTCTAAGACTAGTTTATTGCCTTGCTCTGACTTTAGGCTCAGCAAGCAATTTTCCATGGGTGAAATATTAGTGAGATATTTACTGCTTGGACGATGGTGTTCTGCAGAAAAGGAACACACATGGAAGGGGAGGAGATTGAAAATCAATACCCTAATTTTTTTTTTCATTTTTTTGATAAACTGTTTTTCTTTATCCCAGCTTCCTCAGGTTGAGAATAGAAACTGAGAAACTTTCCCTATAGCCTGGGAGGTGCCAGCAAAGGTTGAAAACCAGAATTATAAAATATTGTCTGGCTAGCATATCCTGAATAAATCTCCATATGTGTATTTCCTGACTATTGCTCCTGTAAATTGTAAAGTAGTTTAGTTACTTTGCCAGTTTTGGCCAAACTGTGACTGAATTCCTTTTTCTTGTTTATATCATTTTCCTCTTATTTCTGATACAGGTGGGCTACTGAATCCATTTTTCTGGGACCCAGTAGGACCTCTAATCTGGGGTGCCAGTAACACACATACATAGTAATTGTGTTTGGCAAGGTAACCTGTGTGTCCTTATATAGGACATATATCTGGTCTGTTAACAGGACCATTATACATCTGGATCTGGGAATAATATTTAAGTTCCAGATCTGAAACATTAATTTAAGGACAACTGACTCATCATAGCAAATCACAAAGGTGGTCCTACTGTTAGGTAGCCAGTCAGTCATGAATTGGGTGGGACAATGAAGGGAGACTCCACTGAAAACCACAGGGAGCCTTATCTGACAGAAGAAAATCTAGAAGATGAGAGCCTGGTATGCTACAACTTCCCCTAGCCACAGTTGCATTCACTTAAGAAAATAATTATTTCAAGATCATGTCACATCCTACCAGGTGAACTGAACCTTACCTTAAGTAAAACATCAAGATCCTCACAAAGAAAGCTTGCTGAGGGCTCTTCAGAGGGTAATAAACCAATTAAGAGTGTGACAAAGTGAGGCAAAAGAGGGGGACTCAATTTTCATAAAAAAACTCCTACTCCAAAAACACAACACCATTCTCCCTTGGAGGAGGTCCATGCAGTTCCCATGCTGTGAGGCAAAAGTTAAAAGGTGAACTTAGATTCATTCCATGTTTTTTTTCCTTAACCTTTCCCTTCTCCCCACCCCACTCCCAATCCACCTTCACTATTCCACTGATCTTTCTTTATTTTGGTGGAATCTGCCTTTCCTTGTTCACCCCATTTTTTCTCTTCCCCCCCTTTATTTTAGACTACCTTCTACATATCAGAGAGAACATTTGATCTTTGACTTTCTGGGTTTGGCTTCTTTCACTTAGCATGATAATGTCCAGTTCCATCCATTTACTAGCACATGATAGAATTGCATTCTTCTTTATGACTCAGGAAAACACCACTGTGTACCACATCTTCTTTATCTATTCATCTGTAGAGGGATGGCAAGGTTGGTTCCATAACTTGGCTATTGTGAATTGTGCTGCTATAAACATTTGTGTGGTTGCATCCCTGTAGTATGTTGATTTTAGGTCTTTGGGATATATACTGTGAAGTGGGATGGCTGGGTCATAGTGGTGGTTTCATTCCTAGTTTTTGGAGAAATCCCCATATTAGTTTCCAGAGTGGTAGCACTTGTTTGCAGTTCTACCACCAATGTATAAGTGCACCTTTTTTTCCACCTCCTCACAAACCCTTATTATTTGCATTCTTGAACATTTCCATTCTGACTGAAGTAAAATAAAGTTTCAATGTGTATGTGATTTTTTTTTTTTTTGTACCAGGGATTGAACCCAAGGGCACTTAACCACTAAGCCATATACCCAGCGCCCCCTGCCCCTTTATGTATTTTATTTGGAGACAGGGCTCACTGAGTTGCTCAAGGCCTTGCTAAGTTGCTGAGGCTGGCTTTGAACTTGTGATCCTCCTCCTTAGCTTCTTGAGCTGGTGGGATTACAGGCTTGCACCGCTGTACCCAATGTGGTTTTGATAGGCATTTCCCTAATTACTGGAGATATTGAACATTTTTTTTATATATTTGTTGGCCATTTGGAAAAATAGAGGAATGAATCTGATCAAACTGTCCTATGCACATATATGAATATACTACAGTGAATGCCATCATTATGTATATCCAAAAGACACCAATTTAAAAAACTGTAAGTAAATAGCAGAAAGATCAGTAAAGGAAAGGGAAGAGAAGTAAAGAGGAGAAGAGGGTAAGGGGAAGAACTGGGGACTGAATTAGAGCAAATTATATTTCATTCAATGCATTTATAATTATGTCAAAATGAGTCCGAATGTTAAGTATAACTAATATGAACCAATAAAAATGAAAAAAGTAAAATTTATAAAAGAGGTGGACTTGGGAGGGACTCTGGATCCTTACCCTGGACTCCCAGTAAAACTGGAGGACAGAGGAGGACATTGTCTTCCTTATCTCCCTTCTCTCCACTTTCTCTCTGGAGAATGTCCCCCTTTCCCTTTTTCTATTCCTTCTAATAAACTCATGACGGTTACTCTGAGTGACACGTCTGAAATCTTTCTGAGATGATTGCAAGTATCAGGGTATTGGTGGTGGTGTCTCTACACTACTTAGTTTTGTGGATGGCCTGTGTTCTGTAACACTACCGTCCACTGGAGCCTGTTGGCATCTGCTCAATAGTGTCACCTGGGCCTCCTGTACCCTACTGCTCATGCTGCAGAGCCTTGCAGGATAATCACTCCTAGTTCCCATCATGTCTTCCTTGCTTCTTACAATGTGAGAAGACAATGAATCGGACCAAACTGTCCTATGTACATATATGAATATACTACAGTGAATGCCATCATTATGTATATCCAAAAGACACCAATTGAAAAAAGACAATGAGTGCTCCTTAAGTCAAATTTGAAAAGGCAGAAGCCTTGTTAAGGCAAGAAGTAAGCAGGGAGAAGAAACAAATCTCGAAGCGCACTTCGCTTCATGATTTTCTGAAAGGACAGTCATTTCAGAAAGGAATAACAGGTGGAGCCCCAGCCTACAGCTGCAACAGTTCACCATTAGCCACTTTAATTGTGTATCATGTAGGGCTTTGTTAGCAACATGACCAAAGGGTCTGATTTAAAAACAATGGAAACATTATTCTTCTGTTATAATTGTCTTTCTTTGAATCTTATTGTTTTGCTTTATGAAAAGTATTTTCTTGAATTGTTCCCCTCTAAGCGTCCATTTCATGCTGAAACAAGCTATTTTCCTGTTGCTTTTAGACATTTTATCTCATCACGAATGGGATCAATAATATGAACCCAAGGAGGAGAACTGGGGCTACTTAAAAGCATTTCTATTCTAAATACCAAGGCTGTAACCACTGGGGGTGATATCCTATCTCTGACAGCATGGACCCTTTCTGGATCCACTTCTAGCTAAGCCTAAAGAAGAACCTCCTCCTAGATGATGTTTATTAGTAGAAATTACTGTTGAACATGTGTTCCAGGTCAGTTGGAATTTGTGCAGATGTAGACTGGCATATTATAAATTATTTTTTCTTGGGTCAGTGATTAGCTATCCATAAGGATTATGACGTTTCACTTCACTTCATTTTTGTCCTTTAAAGTGTCCCTCTGCAATATAATCTTTCAACCACTGCTTTCTATTTATAATGAATACAGGAGGATGCAAATAAAAAAGGGTAGAGAGGGAACTGAGAGGGCCTATTGCGGGTGATTTATATTGTAGAGTCATAAAAAAAAAAAAAAAACTTCATGGTCAGTATAGCTGTACTAATCTACAGATTTAGAGCAACCAAACCCAATAAAAATTTCAGCCAGCTTTTGATTTCACATTTATAAACAATCCGATTTTAAAATTTATGTGAGAAGAAAACATTTATATTGAAAATGCAAAGCTGAAAAACTAATACTAAATCACTTTAAATTTTATGATAAAATTATAAAAATTAAGAGAGTACAGAATTGGTGAAAGAATAGACAGAAAGACTGATGGAATAAAATTTAGAAATATGTCTCCATTTTTATCATCCACTCTTTATGGTCAAAGGTGCAAAAACCATTCAATGAAGAAATTATAGTGTTTTCAATAAATAATGCTGGAAAAATACATATCCTTTTGCAAAAATAAATAAATAAAGTGATAAATAAACTTCAAACTGTTAGGTAACTCTAGTAGTAGTGATTGTTGGAATGTATAACAAAGTCACCACGTGGAAAAATATTGGTTCACAAACTTTGAGGATAAAAAAAGTAAAAGGAATGAATTGGGGAGCGGGGATAAATCAAAAAAAGAAGGATTTATGGGATTAACTCTTGATGAGGTCCATAAAGGTTGAGATAAAACTAGGAGTTTTAGATTATTTCAGAAGGGAGGTTCTTTAATGGCACAGTCTCTGTAAGATAAACTCTGACCAGGCTGACATCAGTACCCACATTAACATAAGATTGATGTGTAGAAGTGTCAAATATGATATGCCAAGAAATTTGTAACGTTTTGAACAACCCACAATAAAAAATTAAAAAAAAAAAAAAAGAAAGATAAAAAAAAAAAAAAAAAGATTGATGTGTAGATGAAGCCCCTCTTGAATAGGATGACCACCTTGATATTACAGAGAGGACCAACTAAGGTCAAAAACTCCATCACCCAAAGCCTGATGCAAAGGAGTTGAAAGCCTGATAGGCAGAGTGTAGAAGGTGGTCCCTAGTTCTCAAGGCAAAAATGAACTATAATAAACATTGTCAATCTCTGCTCAGAGAATACGCACTCTCTCTTGAGAGGGCTCTTTGCTTGAGCCTCATTTTACTTTCACTGTACTGTTACTTATAATAAAGTTGTCTTACTTGACTTTCAGTATCTGACTTTAAATTTTCTTTCCTTAGAACACAAGAACCCTGGTTTGGTGCTTTCCTATGACAACACTACCACTAATACCTATATAAAATTAAATTAAAAGGGATCATACGCCTTTATAAACTTAAAGGTGAACTAGAAAATTATAAAACACCAGAGGAAAGAAAAAAAATTAAATATTTGTGATTTGGCTTAGAGAGTTTTTTTCTACATTCCTTCAAAATGTTATACATAAAACTTTTTAAAAAAATCATTAAATTGGATTTCATCAAAATATAAAACTTTTGATATGTGGACAACAGTATTCAGAGAATAAAAAAAAACAATTTAGAGACTAGGAGAAAATATTTATAAATTATATTTTATAAAGGATTTATATCCAGAATTAAAGGCATTTAATAATAATAATAGAATCTAATCAGAAAATGGAGGGGGTCTTTAAAGAGACTTTACCCCAAAAGACATGGTTAACAAATGGGCACATGAAAAGTTGCCCAATATTATTAGTCACATGCAAATTTAAACTGCAATGACACTGAACAAGAAACCTATTGGAATGGTTAAAATGACACACAAACATACAAAGAAGATCTGATATTTACAGTTCCGATAACCATGCAGAGAAAATAGGATCCTTGTTAATTGATGGTAAGACTGCAAAATGGTACACGCACTTTGATAAAAAATTTGTCAGTTTTTAAAAATAAAGTTAAATAGATAGTGGCCATATGACCTAGAAACTCTTCTCTAATTAGTTACCCAAGATAAGTGAAAATTTATATTCATGAGACACTTATATGGTATTCTGCAATGGGCAAATTTCTGGGACAGAGAACAGAGAGTGGGGGCCAGGGTTTGGGGTTAGGAAGTATCAGACCATAGAGAGGCAGCATAAAGACATAATTTGGGATGATAAAACTGTTTTCTTTGTTATATATGGTAGAGGATACATGACTTTGCATTTATCAAAACACGTAGAGTTGTCCACCGTGAGTTGACTTTGTGTGAATTAAAAAGAAAAAAAATTCAAAACATATTATGGTTTACTTTGGCAAAATCTAATGTCCATTTCAGATTAGTTTAACTATGAATGCCTATAATTGTGATGTGTGGATAATAATAATAATCTGATAAAGTAAAAAGTGTTTTTGAGAGTTTGTATTATCCATGGAGTTTGTGACTAAAGGAAAGGTCAAGAAAAAAAAAAAAAGAAATGCAACTGATATGTATTGATCAGAAATATAACCGGGGCTCTTTTCTAGGTTCTGAGCATGCATGATTGATTTATGTTGGTAAGTACATTACTTTAGTTTGATGGATTACAAAACTGAGGTGGCATTTTTGATGGAAATGAGAAACAAGCAATGAGAACAATGAGTTTTAGATTTCTTATCTGTGAAATAATTCAACTAACATTTATTCAGCATGTTCTATGTAGTAGGTATGCAGGTCAGACACAGGTCAGACAGGTCCTAAGGCTAGAATTATGGCAACAATATTTTTTTTTAAAGTGAAAATAATAAGATGTGCCTTTTTACTTTATTGTGAGATTCAAGACACCTGGTGTTCAATCACTTTCAGGTGTGATACTGACAGAGCAAAGAAGTTGGGATAATTATATATTTTATATCCTGAAGATTTTTAGACACTTTGTAGAAAGGTGTTGATTTGCAAAGACAACATTAAACAATTTGGCTGGTCTGGCTTGTTACTTAAAGATCACTTTGGGGGCTGGGGATGTGGCTCAAGCGGTAGCACGCTCGCCTGGCATGCGTGCGGCCCGGGTTCGATCCTCAGCACCACATACAAACAAAGATGTTGTGTCCTCCGAGAACTAAAAAATAAATATTAAAAAATTCTCTCTCTCTCTCTCCCTCTCTCTCTCTCTCTCTCTCTCTCTCTCTCCCACTCTTTCTTTAAAAAAAAAAAAATCACTTTGGGCATCTTAGTGAAAATCCATTAAAATGTCCTCTGATCAGCCATTCATTCCGACTACATTGCAGGCCTTGCAAATTTAATTTTTAAAAGCTAGGTGGAAAAACCAGCATACCAAAAAAAAAAAAAAAAGTGCCTGCTTGAATTGTCAGGGCTCTGAGGAAGGTTACATTTTATGTTTTGGGGAAGACCCTTCTTGTTGGCTGGTAATGCTCTTGGAAAGCTGATGGCCTAAGTGGCTGGGAGCACAGTCAGGCTAACGTGGCCAGCCTCACCCGGAGGATAATTAGAGTCTCTTCTGCCAGACTGAGAAGTCATACAAAAAGCGTGCACCTCAGTGGACCATGTTTGAATTTCTGGCCAGAACAGAATAATTTCACAAAGGTAAAGAAAAGAGATGATTTCAAGTCCCCTCTGGAAAGAATAGGAAGAGCTTATATTAACCCACTTTTCATTATAAAGAGAGAGAAAGGACCACGACTAAGGAGGAAGAGAAATTGAAATGCTATTTGTGTAACTTTTGCATGGAGGGAAAAAACACGATGCCCCCTCATTTCTCTTTGAGGTTGGGTTGCTCTTCTGGTCTGATCTGCCAGCTACAGGTCAACCAAGGAACATTTCTGGATGTTTGCCTTTCACTAAGGTTTATTTTCAAAGTGTCTAAGAACAAGTTAGTACATTCATCTCAGAGAATAAGATCAGGCATTGTAACTGGGACAAAATAAGAATGAAGTCATTCAAGCAGATATCCTTTAATAAATGACAGCCTCACTCAGGGTCACTTGACACACTCAGTACTATTTTGACACATCTAATCCCACAGTTTAAGTATACTCAAATCACCTGTAAGAGAACCTCTAGGTCACTATCTTCAGCTAAGGATGTTCAGATGTGTTTCCCATTTATCTGACACTGATCATTTGTCATTTTAGGCACTGCAAAATCCTCCCTGTTGGGATTATATCATCGTTTCCTACAAATAGCTCACTCATAAATGGAAGAGAAAGAAAACTGCACAATTATAATATAAATTATAAATTTTATGACCAATTTTGTCTCACACCGATTAGTAGTAGTGGAGCAACATCATAGAGACTTCTCAGAGGTGAAGTTCAAAACTGAAACTCTAGGGACAAGTGCATTTTACCTGGAGAGATTGCATGCAGGTGGACAAAAAATAGGAAATTCTAAATGAAATGTACCATATGAGAATTGCCACAATCCCAAATGTTATAATTCCAATGTTGAAATCCCCAAGGCTCAAAAATCTCTAAAGTCCAGAATCTCAAAATCACAACTCCAAAAGATTAAAATCCCAAATATTAAACTCCTGAAAACTGAATCCTCAAAACTGCATTTCCTTTGGGAAAAAAGACCATATTCTAGATAATGTCTTTTTGGGAATATGATCAACCTCATAAAATTTGTCTGAACAAATTTTTATTTTGTACATTTTCATAAAGATAAAACCTTAGCCAAAAAAGTCAGTTCAAATGTATTACCTAACTGACATACAGATATCAACTTACTGGAATAAAAAACTGAGAAAATGAAGATAATAATTTATAAAAACATTTTACCAATAAAATGTTAATGTGCAGGTCAGTTCTTTTATTTTACAATCCTTTTATAAACTGAATTTCTTCTTGATGGTGTTCCTCACATAACAATGTATTTATTTTTATGACTGTTTGAGCCTGACATTTATTTTTCTTCTCTCTGAATTGCAAACTTCATGAAAGATAAATGGTTGTTTTCTGCTCTTTTTTTTTCATTCTATTTCTAATAACAATACTTGATTCCCTAGCAAGTATTTGAATAAATGTTTGAATAAATATTTTATAAATAAGTTTGAATGATTTTTATAAATATGCAAAGTACCACATTTCTAACTTGTCAGCATTAGTTTGTACAAGTAAATATACTATATATTTCATCTTTGCATTATTTCCAATACAAGAGGTGTTAATTCTGTAAGGAATTTTAGAGAGTTATAATTTATCTTAAGCATTTTCTTTGCAAATTTGATTTGGTCAAAATGGATTATCACAACATTGAGTTTGTGTGTAAGTATGTGTATGTAGAAATGCTGAAATCTCAATATGCTTTTAAAAAGATGGTTTTGTTGTTGTTGCTGTACATATGTATTTGTGAAAGAAAACATTTCTCAAAATCTCTTTGGACCATTGCTTATGACGTGGTGACCCAGTATGGTCTTGGATCAATCTCATCAAAAACTTTAGGTGGTCCTTCATGGTATTTTCGATGAATGCAGTTATAAAGCTGGGTACACACAGTACCAACTCCATGGATAGACATGCATGTTTCAGGTTTTGAGTTATTCATTTTATTGTTCATTTGCTCATAAGTGTTATACTTTGTGACTGTTTTAGTATACCTGAGTGCTTATACTTACAAAAATATGTATAATGTTACCTACTTATTATATAAGTGGCTTATAAAGCATTTTGTCATATTTTTATGTTTTTAAAATAAATACCCTTTAAAAATGTAAATAAATGTCTTAAATAATCTTTGAGGTTATTTTTTCCCCAGAAATATGGTTTTGTGACTCTGATTATCTATGGTTTATATTTTAAAGATTTTGGGTTTTTGAGTTTAAATATTCAGGAGGATTATGGTGTTTGAATTTTATTTTCTCTTTTAGGATTACGGCCCAAACACAATAGATAGATGTACTATAGAAGATTTTACCTAAACTATTTGGGAATTAGGTCTATAGTCATACAGTAGCATATTATGATACTAAAGGTATAGGTAGGAGTCATAGTATAAACAGGGTTTTTAAAGTTTGGGTAAGAAAATTTAAGAGCAAGATCAGATCTCATGGAACCAGATTGTCTAAGGTGTGGCTATACCAAGATAATAGTGGCATTTTTGTTCAGATTAGTGAGCCCTCTAGACCCCAAGACAAATGCTGAACTACTGAGTACCCTTAACAGGATCTTTAATGATAAAGAGGTGATAAACAGAAATGACTTTCAGCATTCAAAAGACAGCCCTTAAAAGTCTCTGTCTGGAGGTTATTCAAATGAATATAGCTAGAATGGATTATGGAAATGAGGTCTTAAAGAATTGAATATGTTGAAAAGTTAGTGAATTCTTTAAAATTGAGCATTAAGAAAACAGGAGATAATCATGACATAAGTGATTGAATTATATCAATTTCTGTGGTATTTGTAATTCTGAAGAGTAGATTTAGTTCTTGAATCAGAGGTCTTACAGGCATAGAGCAAGAAAGACTGTTGGTAAATATTTCCTGTATGGTCTTAACTGAATTTTGTGGGCTGGTGAGGAAGCCTTTGGGCTGTGGGCTTCAGAGAGTTAGGAGCAAGGACTACTTTTACATTTGGGTAAAAGTCAATAGCACCTGAAGACCCCCTGATATGAGGGTGCTGTCCATTTTAAACCAAGTGTGTCTCTTTTTCAAGAGTGAATTGCCCTGTCCTGCCTAATCCTGACTATAGAGTATCTATGAAGACTTGTCACACACTGTTCCTTCTTTGATGATCAGTTTTGTGGGCTCTTGGAGTTCTGCAAAGGAAGGTCATTGTTCATTATACTTGCACCTGCTCCCATGAAATTGCTATTGTACACTCGGTGACATTCTCTGCTCTTTGGTCTGATACTCATAATGCATCTGGGCATCAGTGCATGTAAGACACAGGACATGAAGTTCTAATCTTTGTGAGGCTCAGGTTTTATTTTACTTTTGATCCTGAAGGTTTTTGTGTCTTTAAGTGACTCCAACACCTTAGATCACCTTCATGAGAAAATGAAAGTATATTATTAGTCAAATTGTGTCAAATTGTGCTGATTTATGACTCATCTAATCAGGTGACCATGTCTACATCAGCACTGTTACTTCTACTCTCAGCAGATGAGACCTCAATTCAAATCTAATTTAAAATTTTTTGTTGTAATTGTTTTTTTGAAAATTATGATACTTGAATTCAGACACATATCTGCTCTAATCATTGGTGAAACTTATGAGCAAAGAGTTCTTGAAATAGGATTTTAGAATGTCTAAAATAACTGTTTGCTCCAAAATGGTCCCCTTGTTGACTCTACCTAGAATTCTGCATGAGAAAGCTGAAAGAAGCCACATCTATCCACATTCCTGTAACCTACTCACAATATTTGACCCTTGAACTGATCTTTACCAATCATTTTTTTCTGCATTTTAATTTCAAAAATAAAATAAAAGATTCATTTAGTAAAAAGAAAAATTCTTATCACTTCTGAATAAAAATTTTAAAAGTATAATGCAATATCAGTAGAAGATATTTTTATTCTAAGTAAATAAAAAAGAAATACAACAGTTAAAGCAAATCATACCCAAATTAAGGGCACAGAATATACTAGTCCAAAATATGGCAAACTGGCATTTGAGAAATCAAGAGAAGCACAAAAGAGAAACCACAAGGTATTTCCCAGTCCTTGTCCACTGAACTGCTTTGAAAATATGTCATAAGGTCCTCAGTCCAGAGTGATCCTACATTATATATGTAGGTACAGAAGAATCTGCCCAGATATCTATAAATTTGCCCTAAATCATTGCCATTATATAATACCCCTTTGTCCTCCATTTATACCTCTATATAACTGTCCACTCTTTATCAAACCAAAACATACAAATACACAGATTCCCTTATTTCTCTGGGTCTTCGTGTCTCAGTTTATGTGTTTCTCTCTCCATCTGTCTTCTGTTATAGGAACTCAGCCATAGGACTTTTTGATGGGTTAGGGAACCCATTGTTTTTCTTCCCTTCATCATTTATGTAACACATTGTAGTCGTCTCTCAAGCACTGGGTTAAATTAAAACCAATAGTACTTAATCCCATCCATTGTGCCTGGAGTCAGGGGTCCAAAATAAATAAATATAATTCCTATCATCAAGAAGATAGTGAGAGGGAGAATACACATTAACAGTTCATTGTGACCTGATGTCAACATTTATGGGATGAAGATAAACCAGGATATTTTACAAGAACAAAATAATTGCATCCACCCCCCATGAACTGTGTCTGAGGACTTGCTAGACTAGGAGATGCCAGATCCAAGAAGTCACTAAGGGATGTGCAGAGGTCAAGGCCAGATGACACAGGGAGTGTCTCCCAAGCAGAGGGAGAACATGGACCATCCAACATGAGAAAAAAGCATGAGGCTAGTGGGAAGTCAGCATAGTGTTACCACAGTGAACTGTGGGATGAGGGAGTGACCTTAGGAGTTGAGATTGAAAGCTAGGCAGCCAGGATGATGGGCTGGGGAGGATGGATTTCACAATATTCAGCAGAAAGTTATAAGAAGAATGTTAGAATTTCAGTCTAGCACATAAATATCACTCAGGGAACAAAGAAACAAAGGGAAGAAATGAAAGGAGAGTTCTGTAAAGTGATGATTTGTGGAAGTCTTTAAGGGATAAGACTGAGGGACCAGCACATCACACTGCCTGAGAAGAATAGATATTAGAATGAGATTTTCTCCAAATCCATGAAAGCTTGCTTCAAGAAGAGAGTGAATGTCAGGGTAGGGATACTGAGGATTGTTAGGCTGTGGCTCATTCTGTACTTATGGACAACAGACCATGATGGCTTGTCTTATTGCAACTGAGTCTATTATTCCTGGTATCTGATGCTTCTCAAAGATACCTACATATTTTTAAAGTTTCCATAAATCATTTTGTTTACAAGGCTAAGAGCATATGTTTGTAAACTTATGTGGGATTATAGGTAAGTCTTTTTTCTTTCCAACAGTTTAATAGTCTGGTCACTAAAATGGGACCAATAAAAGTTACCTTGAAAAGTTGTAATGAGGATCAGTTGATATAAAGTCATATAAACCTCACCTTGTGATTCATACATGCTGAACTTACTCAGTATTATTCAGTTTTCTATGTCATTTGCTACACCATACTAAGCATGAAATCAGTGTTTGATAATGCTGATCACTTTAAAAATGATTCATTGGTATGTGCTTTTGTGGGTTGGAAATATAATTAAATGTACTTTAGATTTTTATTTTAATGATAGTGTCAAATACCTTTGTGTTTGGGATCTTCAGTGAAGTTTTTACAGACTGTTTTCAGCTTTAATGTGACACAAAACAAAAGGGAATCCCAGGAAAGAGCATTGTTAGTGCTCCATTACTCTGATGCTAACCATAATTATCCCTGCTTTAATAGACACCCCAGGTCTCTACTAGCTATTAGTCAAAGTGCCTATAACAAGGCTTGGGATAGGAATCACAATCATGATTCACACTTATTTTGGAACTATTATACAAAAATTTTGCTCTGTTAGTTTATCATCACTGTAACCAACTTACCTGACAAGAACAACTTAGAAGAGGACAAGTTGATTTGGGGCTCATGGTTTAGAGTTTACCCCATGGTCAACAGACTCCAGTGCTCTGAGCCTGAGGTAAGGCAAAACATCATGGTAGAAGGACTTGGAGGAGGGAAGCCACTCAGTTCAAGGCAGCTGAGAAACAGAGCAGAAGAGAGTAAGGGGTAAGATAATAACCAAGAGCATGCCCTTAGTGACCTATGTCCTCTTGGCAGAAACCTCCATGATCCCTATAGAACCAGCACCACCTGGTTGACACCAAGGTCTGCTGCAACTTTGAGCAGTAACCAGGCATCTTGTGACTATGGTTCCAGTGATCTCTGAGTGCCTTGGTGTCTGAGCACAGTGAAACAACTTCCTAGACATCCCCATGCAAGCAGAGTGCCCCAGGTTCTCTTCTTAAAAGAATTTTTACTTTTACATCCTTGAGCCTGCAATGGATGTGATCTTGCCAGTTCCTGAGGCACCTCAAGCCACCATTCCTACAGTGTGTCTGTAAAGTGCTTAGTGGTCGTAATCTCTTTAGTGGTTGTAATCTCTTCAACAACCATACCTTCCTTGGCTCCATTTTTTTTTTCTGGCAAAATTTTAAGCTTTTTAAATCTTTCTGCCATGCTTTCTGTCCCGGAAGTTCACAGGAAATAAAGCTGAGAGTGATATTTGTGCCTTTGAAAGCTGGGCTGCCTTGAAATTTCCTCTGCCCGATTAGTCTGTTACCTTTAAATTTAGTTCCACAGAAAGTGTCAGGACATGAACAAAATGTAGATAACTTCTTTGCCAGAATGTAACACAAGTAGCCTTTGGTTCAATTTCCAATAGAGTCTTCCTTCTTCTTTGAATCCTCATGATGAGCCCAGTGTTTACTTCCTGCCCACAGTTCTATAGACTTTTTGGTAGTCTGCACTCTCACCAGAATCACTCCCTAAGTCCTGTTTATGAATTTTTTTTGTCATTGTTGTTCTTTTTAGGTATGCATGACAGCGTAATGCATTTTAACATTTTATACATAAATGAAGTGTAACTTATTCTAACTAGGATCCCATTCTTGTGGTTGTACATGATGTGGAGTTTCAATAGTCATGTATTTATATTTGAACATAATCAAGTTAAGTCTTTTTCAGACTGTACGTCCAGCCATCTCCCATTAAACCAGTTCAAAAAGCTTCTGAATCACATGGTCAGGTTAGCCACAGCCATGACGCCACTCTCAGTATTAAATTATGTTTTAGTCAACTTTTGCATCACTGATCAAAATACCTGACAAGAACAACATAGAGGAGGAGAAAGTTATTTTGGCTTATGGTTTCAGAGGTCCAGTCAATGGTCAGCCACGGTCAGCTCTGAGTCCCAGGTAAGACAGAACATCAGAGTAGAAGTATATTTAAAAAAAAAAACTGTTAAATTTATGACAAATAAAAAGCAGAGAGAGAGGCAGTTCCACTTATCAGGGAGAAAATATAAATCTCCAAATCACACCCCTAGTGACCTGCTTCCTCCAGCCATGCCCTACCTACCTACAGTTACTACCCATTAATCCATTCAAATTATTAATTTATCAAATGGCTTAAAAACAAATAAAGTTATAGCTCTAATAATCGAATTTTTTTTTTTACCATTTTTACCATTCTTGCATTGTTTCACACATGAGCTTTAGGGGACACCTCCTATTCACACATAAGGCACGCCTAAATGCAAAAGGGATCAATACAAAGATGAGAAGCTTTAGTTCACAAAAGTAATTATTTTTTTGAGATTCAGTTCACATGCATTTACCATTATTAAACTATTGGAATAATATTTCCAACTAGAAATGTCTAACTAGGCATGGTCTGTGTTTACATACTCTGAAAAGAAAAGAAATTGGCCCTGAAATGAACTAGTCTTGCAGACTTGCTGCATTTGGTTAATGCAATTAATTTGGCAGAGGGGTCCTTTGGCTTAGGGAATGATTAAATCATCACATCAAAACTGCATGCTTTCTTTGGTGAGGGTGAATGCTACTGGCAGGAATAGATGTATGTTTAGTGGGCCATGAGCTTATAAAATTTGTTCACCATTTTTAAGAAAAAAAAGAATACAAAAATGACAAAAATAATGCTGGGTTCCTAAAGCCTTAGAGATGACAAAACTGTGATTGGCTTTTATTAGGAACGGAAAAGATTGCCTTTCCCCCAACTTGGGAGGCATTTTGAAAGAGAAAGATGAAATAAGAACTATCTATGCCTTACACATTGTTTTTGGAAAAGGGTTCATTAGTTTTTATTTTCATTCCCTGCTGTTGTCACCATGGGCCTAGGTCTAGATGTGAGCTCAATCAGGATTGAATAGAGCTGCCAATCTGTAAGTCAGGAAAGTCCTTATGAAGAGATTCCTCAGTCCTCTGAGTAGAGTTGGTTCCCATATGAAGCTGACTGTGCCTACTCTTTCACTATTTGGGATGTTAGCATCAATAATGATGGTCACAAAATATGGTCACAAAATATGGCCCCAAAATAGTAGAGTTGTTCCTCAGTATCCATTGAGGATTGGTTCCAAACCCCTTGTAGATACCAAAATCATCAGGTATTCAAATCCTTCATATAAAGTGGAATAATATTTGCACATAACCTAGGCACATCCTCTCATACATTTTAAATCAATTCTAAATTTCTAACAATACCGGATATAATGAAAGTGCTGTGTTGATTGAATCCATGGATGCAAAACCTGTGGATATAGGGATTGGCTCTGCCAAAATGTTTCTTGGCTTCATACAGTAGAGTGTGTCTATATGAGTATGATGGCCAAGGGTTTGTGAATAGAATTGATGTGTTTTACTTCTAATCATGAATATTAGAAGATCTTCCCCGGAACTTTCTTCTCTCTGTCATGGTTTCTGACAGTGCCAGAATATGGCTGCCTTGTCACCCTAGCAGGAGGGAGGACACATGGTTCAGAGCCCTTAGGTCTAGATGTAAACTCAATCAGGATTGAGTGGAGCTGCCAATCTGTAAGTCAGAGAAAGTCCTTATGAAGAGTTTTACCCACAATGAGCAAGAAGCTTGGTTACAAATATACCTTTCTTGTTAGAGGTCACAATTTTCTCAACTTTGTGACATGTGGGAACTTCTTGGATCCTTACAAAAATAAACTTTTGATAGAGCTACTATGCCAGTTCACATATTCAGTAAGTAATGTAGTGAGTACAGCTTTATGATAGATATTATCTAGGAACCAGGAAAACTTTACTGAGTCATAATCAGACATATTCATAATGCATATCTTGAATTGAAAGAACGGGGGCGGGGCTAGTTTTCAAGACATTTGCAGTTGTTACTGAATATTTTGGGCTCAAGTTAGTTCTTTACCAGGAATATATGAAAAGATATTGAGGAAGCAGAAAAATATGTTCATCTAATGAAATTGTATTACACTATTATTCTGTACCAAGAGTATTGCAAGTTCTTGTGCTGAGGGTCAGAAGAGTTCATTTAAGGGGATGTGAAGTTGGCATCACTTGAGGGAAATTTTGGCTGTAAAGGAGAGAATAGAATGAGGATTTCATGCTTCTGGTCATGTTTGGGTTGGGAATAGTGAGAGAGCTTGGGACATGACTATGGCAAAAGAAGCAAGGAGGAATATTTATACTGTCTCTAGGCTTTCAGAGACAGAAGTTAAGGAAACTTTAAATTTGATTTATGGTCTAACTAAGATCACTACATTAATAAATTGGATAGAAATTTCAGAATATATAATGCTCATGTTACTAAGCATTACCATATTGCATATCTTGGGAACCCAGCTGTTATGATTTGGATCTTCAATATCCCCCCAAAAAACTCATGTGTTAGGCAAGGCAGGAATGTTCAAAGTTGAGATGATTAGATTATGAGAGCCGAAACCGCATTAGTGGATTAATCCAGTTGTCGGATTAATAATGTGAATGGATTACGGAATGGTAACTGTAGGCAGGTGGAGCATAGCTGGAGGAGGTGGGTCACTGGGGACACAGACTTGGACTCTAACTTGTTTCTGGCTCATTGTACTCTCTTGTTTCTCAGCTGCCAGGAGTTGAGCAATTTTCTCCTTACAGTTCTCTTCTGCCATGATGTTCTGCCTCAGCCTAGCATGGACTGAACCTCAGAAACTGTGATCACAAAGTAAACATTTCCTTCCTTCAGTTGTTCTAATCAAGTATTTTTGTCACAGCAACACAGAGCTGACTAACATATGAACCTAAATGGTTCTGGTTCATGGAAAGAAACTTAATCTCTCCCTGAGTGAGGCTGCTGGGGTCTATGAAATGACTAGAAGTTTCATTTTACAAAAACTCAAGGAAGTTTTTCAACTGTAAGAGAGATTTTTTTTCCTGGTAATTTACAAAACCTCCAAATGGAAACATGTAACTTCATTTCTATGGCAAATTTATATTTTGTCTGAATGTCCACTGACTTTTTTGCTTGTTGGTATCAAGAAACAATTCTTCCTTTAAATTCCTTCTTTGTTTTTTATTGATTTTTTAAAAAATAAATGACAGCAGCATGCATTACAATTCATATTACATATATAGAGCACAATTTTTCATATATCTGGTTGTATATAAAGTATATTCACACTAATTTGTGTTTTCATACATGTCCTTTGGATAATGATGTCCATCACATTCCACCATCATTTCAAACCCCATGCCCCCTCCTTTCCCCTCCCACCCCTATGCCCTATCTAGAGTTCATCTATTCCTCCCATGCTCCCCCTCTCTACCCCACTATGAATCAGTCTCCTTATGTCAGAGAAAACATTTGGCATTTGTTTTGGGGGGATTGGCTAACTTCACTTAGCATTATCTTCTCCAAAGCCATCCATTTACCTGCAAATGCCATGATTTTAATGAGCTACTCATGGATCAGCTGTCCACCCCAAAGCTCAAGGAACTGGGAAGTGTTGTGGGCCACTTTTCTTTCTCTCTCCTATTAAGCTGCTTTAACCTGTCTTGTCTGGGAGACACTCTCTGGGGCACTGTCCTTGTTGTAGCAGCCTGAATGAAGTATCCATTTCCCTACAGTTTGAATCCAAACATTTTGAAAGTTTTTAAGTTCCTAGCAAGTTTTGAAGGAAAATGTTTAAAAAAGAGAGACATGATCAGACTAAGAGTGTTTAAAACTGATGAGAATGTGTAAAAGGTCACCCTTCAGAGTAACTGAGTGACTCATTACTCAAAATGTTTTTAAAAATGTAATGAAGCCATATCTTTGGTACAACATTCAACTTCTAATTGCAATTTATTCAATTAAAAGAGATGTGAAAATTAATTTTCTGAATATCCTTAGAATATAATAATAATAATTTAACTTCTATATATTGAGGAGCCACTACATGGTAATTACTAGAATACATACTGATTGATCTCGAATTCTGAATAAACATGAGGAGGAAGTTGTTTTAGTTTTTTAGTGCTGTATAATAGGTTATTTTAAAAACTAGTAGCAATACCTATTTCCTATCTATTTTTGTGAGTCAGAGATTCAGGTTGATTCCCTCTCCGGGGTGAAGGCAAGGTATTAGCCAGGCTGAGCTTCTATCCGGAAGCTTGGATGGAAAAAAAAAAAAATCCATTCTCAAGCTCATCCAGGTTGCTGGCAGAGTTCACTTATTTGTGTTTGTAGGACTGAGGTCTTCACTTCTATCCTGACAACCAAGGCTTTATGTTTGTTCCTAGACACCAGTGGAATCCTTTTCCTTTCCATATGGCTTTATCTTTCAACTAGTCTTGTGCTTCGAATCTCCCTGACTTTCTCTGTGTCCTTGTTCTGCCTTTTCAAGTACTTATGTAATTGCATCAGGTGTACCTGGATAGTCTCCTTTAACGTTAGTTGACTTAAGACTTAAATTACCGCTGCAAATTCCTTCCACAATAGTTGTGGATTAGCATTTGATTGGTTAGCCCAGTAATGGAAATCTTGGAGTGAGAGAGGCAACTTGGAACTCTGCTTTCCCCATAGTTGTATTTGCAAACTTCTAGAACTTGTTAAATCTTGGTATATTGTGGTCATACTTACTCATGTAAATCCCCACTTTAATAATTTTCCATCTTTTTGTTTTGATTTCACTCTGATCTACGATTCTAAGAAGCCACTTGCCTATAAGAGCCCTATTTTTAAATGAGTAACACTGCTCTCCCTCTCCCATTCCTGAGAACACATACCCAGAACACATACACTGTTAGTCATAAGATAACTCAGAATATCAACTTTCACTCTTCAGACGATGAGAATTTTTTTCAATAAACCCATTAACCCAAAGATCAACTACGCCGCGATAAAATAATTGGAAAATGACCTGACACTAATTTGGGATTATAACTAATTTGTAAAGTGAAACAGAAATATTAATGCTTGCAAACCTGCTCTAGCCACATTGCCACACCCCCCAATTTGAATTTTCGGATCAGCTGTAAATCATGTCAGTGTCCCAATGCCCCTTTGTTATGAATCTTATATTGAAGTGCCAAAGCCGTTCAAAGGACTCTCCTTTCTCAGTGCTGACTGCTTTGCACTTTTACCAATTCGTGTTCTCCTGCTGAAGCTCAGGTGTCACATTTTGCGAACAAATGGTTCCTTTTCTCCTTCTCTTGTCAGACTGCCAAGAACCTGGCAATCAGTGAAAGCTGGCTCCACTGGGCAGCTCTCTCACGCTGGCATGTGAGAGGTGCCCCCCAGAGAGTCCCTTGGCCTGGAACTCCACACTCCGTGGGGAGGAAATAGCCTACTGGCATCTGTTAGCAAATAGAGACTTTTCTTAACTGCTGATATTTCTCCTTATTTTTCCCGTCTGCTCGACTCAGACAGCACTTTATACTCTTCCTGAACATGCTCTGTTCATTTCATCTCAGAATCTTTGTTCATGCTTAGCGTCTGTCTGAAAACTTCTTTCTTCCCTTCCACTTATTTAGGCTATGGATTCTTGATTCAATTTTTTTTTTTAAATAGACACAGGTATATTCAGAGTCTTTATTAATCCTCCTGTGTGTTTTGATAGTTTCTATCTATGCAGGATGTGTTTCATCTATTATCAAATTCGCGAGCATTTGTTGTTCACAGCGCTTTTTTATTCTCATTTTTCTACGGAATCAGGAGACATCATGATTCTTCTTTCCTTTCCAATATTGGTAATCAGCATTCCCCCTTCCCCCGCCCCTTGATGCTGAATGAAAACAAATCCATTTTAGGTAGGAAAGAATTTTACTGATCAGACTCTTTCAGCAGGGATAATACTCCAAACTTAGTTATAAAAGTAGGTTAAAATCAAGCAGGAAAACAAAAACAAACTAAAACTCAACAGCAAACAACAACAGTAGCAACAAAACCTTTCCTTTTATAGCAAGCAGTAAGCAGGACTACCAGGAATTTCTAAAGGAAAAATGAGTAGACTTGAGTTGATAGCTCTACCAACCAACGTGGTCTGACAGGAAATGTCTCAGCTTGTCCCTGGGAATGATCAGCTGAGTCTCTGGATGAGCTAAGAAGATGTTCTGCATTTCTGTGCCTGCTCAAATTTGGAGTCAAGCCAAACTTCAGGAGTATTTAAGGAAGAGAGATGAATGATTAGAGTTTGGAACAACCCAAGTAGAGGTTAAAGTATGGAACATTTGGTCATTTGCTAGACTGGTTATAATTTTATAAGCTTTATCAACCATTTCAAATAACCAGCTTTTGGTTCATTGATTATTTTTATTGTTTTCCAATTTTTAATATCATGATGTTCTATAATGTTTCATTGTTTATTTTCTCCCGTTTCCTTTATGCTTAAATTGCACTTCTTTCTTTAGCTTCATAAGGAAGAAATTTAGGTCTTTCCTTGTTTATAGTATGTGCACTTAATGCTATAAAATTTCATCTAAGCATTACTTTTGCTGAATTCCAAAGATTTTGAAAACATGCAAAAGTATTGTTTCAAAATTTGTCTTGGGGCTTCTTTGACCCACATATTTGTTATTTAGGGATGCCCATAACTTGGTATGTTGTATTTTAGAATTACAGTACTGTCTGTTTTGGTGTTTGTACCATGTGAACTTGAGAACAATGTGTATCCCGCTGTTGTTGAATGTAATATTCTGTAGATATCAATTAGATCAAGTGGATTGATATTGTTCAGATGAATAGTAATAGTGGATCACTATTTTTTGCCTCCCAAAACTGTGACAGAAGTGTGGTCTTCAACTATAATTGTGGATTTGTCTATTTCTCCTTACAGTTCTGAGAGGTTTTGGCTCACATATTTTGATGCTGTGTTAGGTACACATGTTTACACTTGCTGTGCCTTCATGGTGAAGTGACCACCCTTTGTCCCTGATAATTTTCCTCGTTTTGAAGTGTGCTTTCTTTGAAATTAATGTAGTTCTTCCAGTTTTCTTTCAATTACTATTAGTACAGATTATCTTTCTTTCTCCTTTCACTTTTTATCTGAGTCTTTGTTTAATTTTATTTCAAGTTTTAACAGAAATATAATTATACATATTTACGGAATATAGTGTGGTATTTCAATATAGGTATACAATGGCTAGTTGGCATATCCACTGAGTCAAATGTTTATCATATCTTTGTTTTGGGAACATTGAAATCTTCTCTGTTAGCTACTTTAAAATCAACAATTAAATATAGATACCCTACTGTGCTGTCAAATATAGATGCCCTACTGTGCTACAGAACATCAGATGTTATTGCTTCTGTCCACTTCCACCTCTGTACTTTTTGACTCTCCTGTGTCTACTCTCCCTCCCACTCAGTGGTTACCTTTCCCAGGCTCAGGTAACCACTGTCTTTTCCCTACTTTTTTTGAGTCTTTATTTTTGAAGTGGGTGTCTCATAAAAAAAAAAAAAAAAAAAAAAAAAAAAAAAAAAAAAAAAAAAAA
>NW_026000037.1:18059997-18084641 GCF_001458135.2 Marmota marmota marmota
AAAAAAAAAAAAAAAAAAAAAAAAAAAAAAAAAAAAAAAAAAAAACATGTAGAAAGATCTTGGATTATTATTATTTTAAGTTCACAATGACAATATGACAATCTCTGCTTTAACACATTGCTCATTGTGGTACGCAAAACCATGTCCCCAAAAGATGGCCATGCCCCAGTCTCTAGAACCTGTGAATATGTTAGATTTTCTAGCGAAAGGGTCTTTGCAGATGTGATTCAAGTTGAGATAAAGAGATATTTCATCTTGGACATCATGGGTTGGCCCAAATGCAATCATGCAAGTCCCTAAAATGGAACACAGGAGATTGGATGAAGGTGAAGTAATGCAAGGAGGCTTTGGTCTGCCTTCACTGGTCTTCCTGGTAGAAGGAAGGCAATGTGAACCAAATGTGGGCCATGTCTAGAAAAAAAAACAAGGGCAACAAACAAGGGACAGATGCTATCAAGAGTTTCCAGAAAGGAAGATAGGTCTGCAGACACCTTGATGTCAGCCCAGTGAGAATGTCCCAGACTTCTGATCGATAGAACTATGTTTCCTCGGTCTATACCAAAAGGACTTAAAAATAGCATACTACAGATACAGCCACATCAGTGTTTATAGCAGCACAATTCACAATAGCTAAACTGTGGAACCAACCTAGTAGATAAATGGATAAAAAATATGGTATATATATACACAATGAAATATTACTCAGCAATAAAAGAGAATAAAATCATGGCATTTGCAAGTAATTGGATGCATTTGGAGAAGATAATGCTAAGTGAAGTTATCCAATCCCAAAAAAAACAAATGGAGTGATTTCTTGAGTCCTCTAACTCTGTGGTAAATTATTATGGCAACAGTAGAAAATGTATGTGCTCATATTTCAGCTTGGAATCCAGCCTAACTCTCTTTAATACATATTATGCTCATATACCAACCTGGCCATGGTTTTTACTTATTTTATCCTAATACACCCTCATTGCCATTTTAACTATTACTTGGTTCATGCATATTAGTTAATTTATAAGAAGTGTTAGTGTATCTGTTTTGATTGCCATTCTTCCCTAACCCCATTTCCAGGTATATTAAAATTTTCCTAAGTTTTTTTTTTTCATTTTTAAGTATATTACCTAAAGGAATATTGGGAATAGAGAAGAAGAGGTCAATTTGATTGACGAGGAAGACTATAGGTTGATGTTAAATAAGCCCGATTTCTTAGGTCCATGTTACTTAACCACACAGAACTTCAGTTTTTTCATCTGTGAAATAGTATTGAAAATATCTGACTCACAGCTCGATTTTATTAATAGAAACAGAATAAGCAAGATGATTATGAGCATGAACTTTAAACTTGTGATGCTTTACTTTCACAGTAGTAGGATGCAAGGAGGAGGTTTATAACTAAAATTTTCATGAGTGATTACAAAACAGATTCTGTAATTCCTGAGGGTCAACAATCCTGTATTAGATGATCTAATCTTCAATCCAATTATATGTAAGTAAATATGGCTCTTGTGCATACATCACTCATTTCCATAGTCTGAAAGCCCATAGTTAAATTATTTTCCCTTCATTTAGCTCATACTCATTACCTAATTGGACATGCATTACGTTATTTCAAAATTCAATCTTGTTGACAAGAGCAGACACTTCATATGATCATTTTAATTTTAATGTGTTTTTGGACTGCTGGGCATGTGACATTTTAGTAAAGTGGATTTTGTTTTCACAGCGCTTGGGAAAAGAACGTTCTTTATTAATTCGAGTGTTATGGGCATCGAAGATAATTTAATTAGATATAATTGATATAATTGTTATTTGACAACAAGAACAGATGTGCAGAGAAGGCAGAGTTTAAAATGCAGCAGTATCTTCAATCTAATCATTCCCTACATGTGTATGAAATTTGAAATTTTTTATATCTAACATACATTCATACATAGATTATACATTATATATATATATTATACATTATATATATCATAAACATACAATGTATGTACTGTGTAATGTATATGATTATTTATGTCTATATTTTATATTAAAATATGCATATATGATATAAGATGTACATAGCATGCATAAGATATATAAAATGTATATATAATGAATATACACATGCATATACATGTAACTTATTTAAAAATCTTCAATTACTGTGTACTTTAAGACAAGTGGTTAACTTATCTGATGCTCCACTTTGCCTTATGCTGGATTGTTAGGTTGTAATTCTGCAAGTATCTATTTGTTTTACTTCCGTATAATTTGTGAAGAGAGATAGTCTTTTTTTAAAACTGTTTTTTCACGGATGTTTATAATAGCACCAGTCTTAAAAGATAGAGATCATATCTTTCTCTAGAACAGAGACTAAGTTTGTTTAATATTCAGTCTAGTAAATTTTTTTTGTCCCTCCAGAGGGGGAAAAAAATGTAGGCTTCCTGGCAGTTCACTGTAAACCACTGGGCTCCCCAAACTGGGGTTGTTCATCAGTAACAACTAATTATGTATGCAGGCATTCTCTGGCCCTGCTCATGCTGCCTTATGGGAGTTGGGGCTGGCATAACTCGAGCAAAAATGATGATATTCTGGCTACTTCTCTTGCTGTGAGTAATAAACTGCCCTTTGACTCTGACCCAGAAGCTTCATGTATTCTACTAGCATCCATAAAGCGATGGTAGACTAACTTGTTAGGCAGCAAGTGAATCATAATTCTTAACAGAATGATATATTAGTATATATTAAAAAATAAGTATATTGTATCAGCAAAATAAGTAAATTTCTTGTAGCCTCATGTTCAGGTAAAAGTCTAGAACCATGATCTTTGTACATATGCAGAAATTGCTTAATGTAATTGATGCTAGTACTGAGCTTACATTAAGGCCCTAGATCCTATTCCAACTTGTTCTCTGCCTGTTTGTGAACTAAACACATTTATTTTTGTTCAATATGTCCCTCCTATTTACTTCACTTAATGCTCACAAATGCAAAATGCAGTTGTTTTAAAATTCCATGCTTCTTTATAAAAACATATTGTCATCTTTTTCTTATTGATTTTACAATATGTCTTTAATTGGCCTGATGTATTTATTACAGATATGAGAAGGATGGAAGATACAGGGAGGTAAGGAGGATCAGTCCAGTTCTTGTTATGTGGCTAAGTATATTTCCTATCTTTTTAGAATCCCTTTAGTGTTCATGGCTATGTTCCATGTATCAGATTCTGCAAAAATTCGCTAGCAGAAGATATGACATCTTTACATAACCAAGGAGAAAAGGTCTGTATGCATCTTATGATAAGATACTGTTAGTTATGAGATGTGGAATATAATACAGTTACTTTTGGAAGTTGGACCACAAAAGAAACTGACTGAAATATGACAATAGGAAAATTACTTTGGTATTTATTATTTTGATGAAAGATGAAGACATATTATGCAGCTGTCATGACAGTGGTCACCATAATATTGTTGTCAAGTGTTTTTTTTTTTTAATATTCTGTGCTTTGATAGTGGTAATGATTACTGTTGTTTCTATTTGCCCATAGTCACTGAACTATGCATTTATAACTGTGTAAATATTATCACATGTGAATTATTCCTCATAAAATAAAAAAATATAAGCTAGCATATGACAGAAAATTTTTATTTTCTCTATGACATCCCAGTCCCCCAAATGTCATAGCTTTTTATGGGGGTACAAGTTTCTAGGGACACCATGGTATCATCCTTCAGAAAAAATGGGGCTATAAGGTATAATGTAAATATTTTTCCCAAAGTTTACCTCCTGAAAACAAGTTTCATTTCAGAGGTAAAGCAAAGAAATAGGAAGGGACTAAGGTTATGAATAAGGGCAAATAGTACTAAAATTGTGAATTTTAATTAGGGTGAGGAAAAGAGGAAAACAGAAGAAAGTGAAGCCCTGTGTAACTTAGAATTATTTCCCAGCGCAATTTCATTTGATCTTCCACTTCACATGATTTCCTGTGATTAAAACATACAAACAGGATACCTTTTCAGCTCAGTGCCTCCTTAGTAATGAAAAGAAAAATTCTGTTGATGTCTTCCCAACAGCATAAAAGAGGAAACTCAGTTCATTTTATTTTTGTTGTAACTATTGTAACAACTATTGTTGTAACTATCTAAAAAACTTAAGAGAGCTGTAATAGCAAACTTATATTTCTTTAATTTTCAAGATGACTGAAACCTGATTTGCCATGAATGAATAGCATGTAGTAAAAACATTGTTTTGACTTCCTGGGTCAAATATAAGATAATCGAAGGGATGATTATTATTAGGGACAGAATGCTATACAATTTATCATAATCAATATCATCTGTATTTTTAGCATAGTATAGAAAAAATCATCTGTATTTTTAGCATAGTATAGAAACATAAAGAAGTCGTGTCCTTTCTGTTAATCTTCCATAACTATCACACAGATAATGGAATATAACCTCCTGATAGTGTTTGATTCACCGAGTGCCTGCCCTGTTCTAGTCAAATCAGGATGGCATATAATGCATGACATTCATTTCTAAGTTCCATTCAAGATTGACCATGCAGGCATATCAAGGCCACAGACTTTAGGGTTGTGTTATGGTAAGTTTCTATAGACAGGACTGAATTCAGTGAAATATTTCTTTAAAATGACTAGGAAAATATGCAAGGGAATCAAAGACAATACCCAAATATTTCAAGGTAATATTTAGGGGGTGAGGACTAGCTGTAAGAAGGAGTTGAGACCTGTGTTTGGTAATGAAATGTTTATCGATAGCTCTGGATGTGCAACATGAGGTCAGGTAAGATGAAAGAGACTGAACAGAGACCATGATGACACAGGGCATTGCTAAACTTCCCTTGTCATTGGGCATGGTGGAATATAACAGAGACAGGTTTCAGAAAAGGAATACAAATCTTGCTTGAGAGACATGTATCCTTGCAGTACATGATTAGAGCCGTAGGTCTTGACTCTATGGTAGATACTCTTCTCCCAGATGTCATTTGTGTTGTAAGTACCAATTCCTACACTCCATGTGAGTGTATGTCTGATCCAAATAGTTCCAGCATAAAGCAGGATCCTCACTTGAACAAGCATCAGTTCAGGTAGACTGAGTGTAGGTCTAATGCCTCAAATGGCAAAATTAAGCTCCAAATATTGTGCTTATTATTATAGATTGTGTCCTTTCACTGTGTACTTTCAAAATATGTAACAGTTAATGTCTGAATCTAATACTGTTTGACAATAGGCATTGGTGGTCATTAGGAAAAATGGTATAATAAAAAGAAACCATTCTTGGAAAAATATGTAAAATATTTATATTTTCATGAAAACTCTTGTAGTTTTGATTTTGTGATATTTAAAATGGGGAAATCATGGTATTTAACATGTTGGCTCATTTGGAAGATCACATGGGAAAAATCAATCCTAGCTGACCAGCAAATGCTCAGAATAGACTGAACATACAGCAAATGTGATTCTCCAGACAGGGCAACATGATACATCTTCACATATCAAGTAAAATTTCTTTTGATGACTTCATTTTTTTCTATTAGTTTTTTTTTTTTAATTTTTTATTGTGGGTTGTTCAAAACATTACAAATTTCTTGACATATCATATTCGACACTTTGATTCAAGTGGGTTATGAACTCCCACCTTCACCCCATACTTTCTATTAGTTTTTAAATGTACAGAATAGTTGAAGTTTGTATCTGTCACTAGTTAACATCTCACATCTCTGGTAGAATTATTGACAACAAAAAAATTATTGCAGTCATTTATGGAAGACTCAAAGAGAAATCCCTGTGATTTGGAGCAAGATGATTTCCTTCTAAGTAAAACCCTACTGAGAGAAACAGCTATCCATATTGATAGCTTGCTACTAACTTATAGTAGACTTAGAGGAGTCGCCACTTTGTCTTAAAATGGTTTTTTATATGAAACCCTTGTCATGAGTCAGGTGTCATCTAATGAAGGTGCCCATATATCTCAGTTGCTCAGTATGAAGAGAATTTAAGCTCAATGCCTTAGGGATAACTTTTAACCATACATTACTCTAAAAAAGTATTTTTGCTACAGCAATAAAATACCCTGTCATGACATTGTGATACACCTAATCCCTATGTCTGACTCATCACATGATCATCTAAGTGAAGCACATAGAGAACTTGGCCCCTTCACATCCTGCAATCCAAACTATTTCATGAGCAGCGTTTCCCTGTACCATATGACTCTGCTAGTACTTATCCATTTTATGGTAGCCTATATAATATGGATTTTAACATGAGATTCCACATCATATTTAAAGAGGACAATGGACAGATGCTTCTGGTAGTCATTTGATATTATTAGAGAATAGTAAGGGAGGAAAGAGTCGTGGAGAAGTGGCTGCATTCAGGAGATAGGTTGCTTGGGTTCAAATCCTCAGCCTTTCAAGCTTGTAGTTAACTGACTCTTATAAGCTGTGTGCTCTGAGCAACTTCTTTTGCCTCTTTGTGCCTTTTCTTTGCCTACATAAGAAGATGACTGTGATACTATATATAGGTTTGCTGTGGGATGAAGTAAATCAATGTACATAGAGCTTATAGAACTTTGCTTGACCCATGATTAACCCTTAATTTGTTTTAAAAATTATCATTTGCTAGTCTTCTGGAAAATTGAAACTGTTTATTGAAGACCTAGCTATGACAGAATTTCTAGACAAAAGGACAATCCACATGAGTCTGAAGGATGCTATGTTCTAAACTGATGATAGCTCGGTCTTCAATCCTATATAAAGCTCAAATACACGTTGTAGAAGAAATAAATGGAAATGAGAACAAGAGGAAAGTTTTCTGTACTGTATCTATTGACTTCCTTTGGAAAAAAAAATATCTTTTCCATTCTGGAGTATTTATGTTGTTTGGCTGAATATTTTATTAACCCAGGGAAGGAATGCTTTCACCTCTATTTTCATGAATTGCACCACTCTACCAAGAACTGGACCTACCACAGGGCTATTCCAGGTTTCTCACGACATTCAGAGAAGCGAGTAAAATGGGGGTCTGTCAGGGAAAAAGGCTTGTAATACACATTGGAAAAGAGTGCTTCTATTGAAATCCTTTCCTCAGTGTTAGAAACAACCAGCAATTTTGTGCTGTTTGTCTGCAAAGCTTTGATGTCCTGGAAATGAAGGTTCATTGCAGCTGGATAGCAGATAGGGACCAGCTGAGGCAATCTCTGAGGGTGAAAAGCTATAGCAGTATTGCTGATATGTTAAGAACTTTATAAAAGTTTCATGTTTGTCAAAATTCAATTCCATACTTAAGATTTGTATATTTCATGGTAGGAAAATCATGCCCATGTCTCTGTGTATACACAGATGGATACACACACACACACACACACATATATATCTAATATGTATATATATAAAACATATGCACATATATTTTTCTATATGTTCATAGTATACACATATATAGAAAAAAGCCCTGAATGATCTAAAGGAGAAATAGACAAATCCATACTCTTCATAGTCAATACTTTTATACATCTCTCAAGATAAATATCAACTTTAAGCCAATATTAGCAAGTAAAATGCATTCACATATAAAATGGATAGACCATCATGACCAACTATAATTATTTCAGGTGTGCAAGAAGAGTTTGTCATTTAAAAATTAATGGTACCATTCAATTATCAATCAAGTTAACATAAACCAATATCCTAAGCCAAAGCCTAGTTAAAAATGAGCAAGTTCAAATAATCTAAAAAGAAAATTGTATCAGTTAGCATTTTGAGGTGAAATTCATAAAGGATAAATGTAACTAATTTAAAATGTATAATTCATGAAATTCAGTACATTAATGATATTATACAGTTCCAAAACCTTTTCATCACCCCAAAGGGAAAGTCTTTATCCATTAAGCAAAAAGTAGTCATTCATCCTTCTCTTGTCCCCTAGCAACCATGAACTAACTTCCTTTTATTATGGATTTATCAATCCTGGAAAATGAAGACAACCCATATCATAAATATATGATCTTTTGTGTGCAGCTTCTTTCACTAGGCATGATATTTTTAATCATCTATATTCTAGCATGTATCAGTACCTCATTCATTTTATGATCAAATAATATTCCATTGCATGAGTTTACTGTATTTTGTTCATCATTACTGATTGGCAATTTTGGCTATTGTGCATTAGTGCTCCCGTGAACTCTCGTGTAAAAATAGCTTTTGAATATATTTTCAATTTTTTTGTATGTACCTATTCCTAAGAGTGGAATTGTTGGTTCATATAGTAGATTTAGGTTTAACTTTGAAATAAACTATCAAACCATTTTCTAAAATGATTATAACATACTGCATTTTCCCCAGCTCAGTATGAAAGCTCCAGGTTCTCCACATCCTCACTGAGAGTTGTTATTGCCTACGTTTCTCCATTGCAGACTTCCTAGTAACTCTGCATCTCTGTCTCATGCTGGTTTTTATTTGCACTTCCCTAACACCTGGTGATATCAAGCATCACTTTATGTACTTATGGGATGCTTGTAGATCTTCTTTGGTGAAAGGTCTATTTAAGAAATCTGTCCACTTTTCTTCATACCTTTATTTTATTTATTCATTTTTTATATGGTGCCAAGGAATAAACCCAGTGCCTCAAATATGCTAGGCAAATGCTCTACCACCCAGCCACAACCACAGCCCTATCTGTCCACTTTTAAATTGGATTGTTTGCATTTTCATTGTTGAGTTGTAAATGTAATGATTGCATTTACAATCAAGAGCTAGTTTCCTCCTCTTTTATTTTTTGGAAGAGTTTGAGATAAATTGTATAATTTTCTTAAAAAAATTTCATAGAATCCATCAGGAAAATTATCTGATCCTGGAATTGTTGGGAGGTTTTTGGTTGCTAATTCAATATTTTTATTTTTATAGGTATATTCATATTTCTGTCTATTTGTGAGTTGATTTTTATGGCTTCTGTGTTTCTTAAAATTTTCAATTTTATGAGGTTACCCAATGAGTGGGTGTATAATTGCTTGTATATATGTGAACAATATTCTCTTAGTACCACTTCTAATTTCACAAATTCTGTTGTAGTATTCACCTTCATTTCTAATTTTAGTAGTTTGAGTCTTTTTTCCTTTAAGCAGTCTAAGATAAATGTGATAAATGTTTGCAAATTATATGGATAGTAAGTCACTTTGCATTTTGTGAAAGTCTACACTTTAGTGTTTTTTTTTTGTTGTTATTTTTAGTTGTTTTTGTTGTTGTTATCCACAGTTGTATAATTTAGTTAAAAAAAACAACATGCAAACAACAACAACAAAAACTTTACCAGTTAGGCACAGTGGTGCATGCCTGCAATCCCAGCAACTCACAAGGCTAAGGCAGGAGGATCACAAGTTAGAGCCAGACACAAGCCTCAGTAACTTACTGAGGCCCTAAGCAATTTAGTGAGACCCTGTCTCAAAATAAAAAATAAAAAGAGCTGGGCAAGGTGGCACATGCCTGTAAACCTAGCACCTTGACAAGCTGAGGCCAGAGGTTCATGAGTTCAAAGCCAGCCTCATCAATTTATTGAGGCACTAAACAACTCAGTGAAACCCTGTCTCTAAATAAAATATTTTTAAAAGGGGACTAGGGATGAGGCTCAGTGGATAAGTAGCCCTGGTTCAATCCGTGTTAGATAGATAGATAGATAGATAAAATAATAAAATGGTCTGGGGATGTAACTCAGTGGTAAAGTCTCTGGGTTTAATCTCCAATTCCAAAAAAACAAACAAACAAACAAAAAAAAAAAACAAGAAAAAAGTAACAACAACAACAACAACAAAAACTTTGGTCTTTTCATATCTAATAAGAATAAGGCAGCAGAATACAACAGACACTAGTATGGCAACATGTACATCAATGGATGTGTAACTGATATGATTCTGCAATCTGTATTTGGGGTAAAAATGGGAGTTCATAACCCACTTGAATCAAAGTGTGAAATATGATATGTCAAGAACTATGTAATGTTTTGAACAACCAACAATAAAAAATTAAAAAAAAAAAGAATGTTACTGTCATCAGGAAAGATGGACAAGTCTTACTGTTTCAATTTTATAGGGAACGAAGTTAGGGCACAGAAGCTTATGCCAAAGGACATTTGAACAGGTATAGATTAAGAATGAAAATATCAGATTATTGGTTTTGACATTCTTTTATCTGGCAAATGCTCCTCAGGCAACGATTTTAAGATTCTCCCTAATCATATGTTACCAGAATAGTTTTCTTTCTTCCCTTAATTTGTTGTTTGGAAAAAATGAGGTAGTACTAGGGGGAAAAAGAAAAGAGAAAAAGGACTTGATAATTCTTCAACATAAAGACTTACATCTTGAATTTAGATGTGATTTAATATTCTAATACTCTGTTCACCCTTGCTTTATTTTCATTCTCAACCTAGACTATGTGAAGGCAAAGTATGGTGGTATCACCTTATTTGCTATCTAGCGGAGACTTGACCTTTGTTTGGTTTACGAGTAGGACCTTAATAATTTGTTAAATTGAAGAAAATCATGAGTTGAATGGATAAAGTGTTCACATAGTTAAATGATGTTTGCAATTAAAAGGAGTTAAGTCCTGGCATAGGCTGTGACATGAATAAGCCTTAAAAATTACATTATGAGCCCACAACTAATATCATATCCAATGGTGAAAAGTCAGAAGCCATTTATTCTTCAGAATCAAATATTCAGAAAGTTGAGTGCTACACATCTAATTCAAATGGGACTATTCTTCTTATATCTTTAATTAGCAATTTAGAAATATGGCATGACACCCTCTAAATGGCCTGACATCTGGAATTGGTAAAACATGAAATACTGAGATATGTTTGGTCTTACATTGTAATTCAACCTAAAGATTATCTAAATATGTTACATGTGCTAAATACATGACAGAATCCCTGGTATTTCCTTCTTGAACTTTGCATATTTTTCTATTCCAATTCTATAATTTTTTTGTTTGATTCCTGTGAGAGGTACTTCAGTCAACCTCTGTGCTTACAAGTTTTCAGTAGGTTCAGCCATCTTTTTCTTTAGAGATGATTTTCATTTTGAAGCATCTTCTTTTTTTTTCCTCCACCAGGGATTGAACTCAGAGTCACTTAACTACTGAACCATATCTCTAGCCCTTTTTTGTAATTGATTTATATACAGGGCCTTACTGAGTTGCTTAGAGCCTCATTATGTTACTGAGGCTGGCTTTGACTCATAATCCTCCTGCCTCAGCCTCTGGAGCTACTAGGATTTATAGGCATGTGCCACTTCGCAAGGCAGATTCTTTTTTTTTTTTTTGTATGAGGGATTGAACTCAGGGGCACTTGACCACTGAGCCAAATCTCCAGCCCTATTTTGTATTTTATTTAGAGACAAGATCTCACTGAGAACTCGTGATCCCCCTGTCTCAACCTCTCTAGCCACTGGGATTATCGGCATGCACCACTCCATCTGGCCCAAGATTCTTCATCGATTTTATTCAGAACAATCTGTTCTTGTTTCTGTAATGTAATATAACTCTGTAGAAATTAATTGCATTTTGTAAAATTAATTGTTATTTTATATTATATAGTCTTAATTTCCTTATTTAAAGAACAATTTACTCAATTGTTTTTGATGATTTAACATTTTTTTTGTTGTTGTTGTTTTGGTTCTTCCTCAATTGCTCTTTCTTAAATATTTGGTAAATTTTGTTTGAGTGTTTCTCTATTTGAGAATACCTGTTAGCCTGTTCATGCACATATTGTATGCACTGTCAAAGTTACCCTTCTGAACTCAGTAGAAAGAAATGTGTTTCCAGTAGTCAGGCATGATTCTATAGCACATTCTATTTTAGGCATTTTTGTTATTTCTGTATTTTCACTCATTTTCTGAAACAAAAAGTTCCAACTCTGTTTCAGGTACCTATACTTAATGCTCCAGCATGCAGGTATCACAAATAGAGGCCAATATTCAAAACTAGCACAAATAGAGGCCAAGACATGTACTTTCTAACCTAACTATGAAAAATAATCAGATCAGCTGCCCATCTTTGATCATCTTTCACCTGCCATTTGCCCACAGACTGCCTGTGACCACCCACAGACCACGCACACATAGATTGCCTACTGCCTGCTGCCCACTGCTGCCTGGAAGTCCATTGTCAGGATTCCCACAAGTTGGGTTACACACAGCTGCTGCCATCTTGGGACACTGGCCAGGGCTTGAAGGTTTGCTGAAGCCACTGCTACCATCTTGGGGAACGGCCTCCTCAGTTTGGGGACACCGTCCAGATATAGAAAATATATTATTGGGGTACCTGCAGGTCTGATTGCACCTGAGGTCTTCCTGCTGGGTGTGCTAGTGGCTGTCATCTGGCTCCCTCTTTGCAGGGTCACTCCTTTGTGTGAGTGCATCCCTGGTGGTCTCTCTGCAAGATGAAAGTGCATTGAGATCTTGGGGCTGCAGTAAGCCAGAGTCTGGGGAATCTAAAGCCCAAATCTGTGAGATTGAAGCTGGGTCTGTGTGGGTCAATCTGGGTCTGGCAAACCTATAGAAAGCTAGAGACTGGGGGAAGTGCTCTGGGGAGAGCACAAGTTGGAGAAAATGGAGAAAACCAGGCTCTCTCTAGCTCAGTGAGGCCTGAAGTGGATAGGGATGAAAGGGGTCAGCTACAATGGGTGGGAAGTCTGGAAGAATTTGGAAGGGCATCTTGGCTAAGCAAGCCAACTGGTCCAGCAGCCAAAGGGCTGCAGCTATCATCACACTTCAGACAATTCCATGTATCAGCAGAGAAGGGAAGCTGAGAATTTTTTTGAAAATCAATGGAAGCAATCATATTTTCCCTTGAGACCCCCCCCATCCATTTCCCCCCCTTTCTCTCACATTGCTACCATCTTTGAATCCAAATATTTTCATGCATCAATTTATTGAGGAATGGAATATCTGAATAGTATATTACAGTTTTGTTGTGTATTTGTATATTTTTACCTTTATTTTTAAATTTGTATGTATATTTTTTCTCATTTAGATGTCTCTTTGAATTCACTTTCTCACTTCTCTCATGCTAACAGCCAACCTCTATTAATTCCTCCTTTGCTCTTAGTAAAAATTTTTTACCTCTGTCTTCTCTCTCTTTGCCTCATAAATATCATATCCTACACTACTGCTGTTCCCTCTTTGCCTATCACTTGGAACCATGAAGCCTTTTAGCAAACTTACTGTTTATATTGCAGAGAATATTTGAACACAACATTTCTGCTTATTGTGACAAAACTGTAGATCGTTTAATAGGAACTATTTGGTTTAACATTGTATATTGTTTGCAGTGGGTGCTGTTAATATTGGTCTGGTACTGGAATAGGTACTGGTTAAAGGTGAGGTACTGGAATCCTTCAGAAACACTATGAGGTTATAGGGTAGAAACTGTACTGCCTTGAAACCATACCACTAGATGGGAAGATATATGAACAACATGAAAAAACAAGGGAGCAAAGCACCTCGCACAAACAAGAGGTGCCAACAATAGGATCCATAGACAACACATAGAAGAAATGTTAGAGAAAGAGTCTAGAAGGTACATAGTGAGACTGATCTTCAAAATAAAGAATGGTATCGGAGAGAAAATATAGGAAGTGAAAGATCACATAAATAAAGAGGCATAGAGTATAAAAAGGAATCAAGCAGAAATCATTGAAATGAAGAAAACAATAAAAACAAATTTAAAATTCAATGGAAAGTATCACCAACACACTAGACTACTTGGAAGACAAAACCTCAAGCAATGAAGACAGAATATATACTATTGAAAATAAAGTGAATTATACAGAGAAGATGTTAAGAAATCATGAATGGAACTTCCAAGGATTATGGGATAACATTAAAAGATAAAATTTAAGATTTATTTGATTAGATGTAGGCATTGGAGATACAAAACAAAAGAATGCACAATCTTTTCAATGACATAATATCAGAAAATGTCCCAAATCTAAAGAATGAAATGGAAAATCAACTACAAGGGCTTACAGGACCTCAATTACACAGAATAAGAGCAGACCCACACTAAGGCACATTATAATGAGAATGACTAACATATAAAATAAGAATAAAATTTTAAAGGCTGTGAGAGACAAAAAAATCAAATTACATATTGGGATAACCAATTCAGATCTCAGGTGATTTCTCAACTCAGACACTCAAAGTTTGAAGATCTTGGAATAATATACTTTAATTTCCAAAAGAAAATGGATGCCAACCAAGAATTTTATATCCGGCAAAATTAACTTTAAGATTTGAAGGTAAAATCTTTCCATGATAAGTAAGAGTTAAAAGAAATCACATCTAGAGAGCCTCACTACAGAACATTCTCAGCAAAATATTACATGAGGAGGAAATGAAAAAAAAAAAGAAATAAAAATCAGGAAAGGAAGGAACTACTCTAAAGGAAAAGTCAACCAAAGGAGAAACTAATTCAAGTTAAAAACCAAAACAATATCAAAATGATTGGAAATACAAATCATATCTCAATAATAATGGCATAGACTCGTCAATCAAAAAACATAGACTATCATATTGGATAAAAAAAGACACAATAATATGTTGTCTTTAGAAGATTTATCTCCTAGGAACAGACAACCACAGACCGAAGGTGAAATGTTGGGAAATAACGTATCACTCACATGGACTGCATAAATAAGCAGGATTTCCATCCTCATATAAGATAAGGTAGACTTTAAGCCAAAGTTATTCAGAAGGGATAAAGAAGGACATTTCACACTGCTTCAGGGAATCATACATCAACAAGACATAATAATCTTAAATATTTATGACCCAAACAATGGAGCATCTATAAACATTAAGCAAACACTTCTCAACTTCAAGAATCAAATAAACCACAGCAAAATAATACTGGGTGACTTTAACGCACCTCTCTCACTATTGGATAGATCTTTGAAATAAAAACTAAACAAAGAAACTATAGAACTAAATAATACAATCAATAATTTAGACTTAATGGACATATATAGAGTATTTAATCCATCATCTAGAAAATACACTTTCTTCTCGGTATCACATGGATTATTCTTTAAAATAGACCATATGTTATGCATAAAACAACTCTTAGCAAATAAAAAAATAGAAATACTACTCTATGTCTTATCAGATCATAACTGAATGAAACTAGAAATAAAATACAAAATAAAAATAGAAGCTACTCCAACACCTGGAGACTAAATAATCTGCTGTTGAATGATGAATGTATAGCAGAAGAAATTAGGGAGTAAATAAAAATATACTTAGAGGTAAATGAGAACACCAATATGGCATATCAAAATCCCTGGGACACTATGAAGGCAGTGGAAAGTTTATTGCATTAAGCTCATTTATTAACAGAATAAAAATTCAACACATAAGTGACCTAACATGATATCTCAAAGTCCTAGAAAAAGAAGAATAAATCAACAATAAAACAGTAGAAGACAGGAAATAATTAAGATTGGAGCTGAAATCAATGAAATTGAAACAGAAGAAACAATTCAAAAATTGAAAAGATGAAAATCTGGTTCTTTGAAAAAATAAATAAAATTGATAAGCCCTTACCTACACTAATAAAGAGAGAGAGAGAAAAAATTCAAATAACTAAAATTTGTGATGAAAAAGGAAATATGATGGACACTATTGAAATACAGAAGATAATTAGAAACTATTTTGAAAACTTATATTTCAATAAAATAGAAAGTCTCAAAGATATTGACAAATTTCTAGAAACATATGATCTACCCAAACTGAATTAGGAGGACACACACAATTTAAACAGTTTAATTTCAGGTAATAAAATAGAAGATGCCATCAAAAGCCTATCAAACAAGAAAAGCCCAGGACAGACGGATTTATAGTCAAGTTCTGCAAGACCTTCAAAGAAGAATTAACACCAATACTCTTCAAAGTATTCCATGAAATAGAAAAGGAGGGAACCCCCTTCCAGACTGACTCTATGAGGCTAATATCACCCTGATACCAAAACTAGACAAAGACACATTAAGGAAAGAAAACTTCAGACCAATATCCCTGATGAACATAGATGCAAAAATTCTGGTAAATCATATACAAAAAAATATTAAAACGATAATGCACCACAATCAAGTGTGGTTCATCCCAGGGATGCAAATTTCATTCAACATATGGAAATCACTAAGCTTAATTCGTCACATCAATAGACTGAAAGAAAAGAATCATATGATGATCTCAATAAATGCCGAAAAAGCATTTGACAAAGTATACCACCTCTTCATGATTAAAATACTAAAAAAATCTGGGGATACTAGAAACGTACCTCAACATCATTCTAAATGGAGAAAAATTGAAAGCATTTCCCCTAAAAACTGGAACAAGACAGGGATGCCCTCTATCACCACTTCTATTCAACATATTCTTGAAAGTCTAGCCAGAGCAATCAGACCAATGAAGGAAATTAAAGGGATAAGAATAGGAAAAGAAGAACTCAAACTATCACTATTTGCTGACAACATGATTCTGTATTTAGAAGATCCATAAAAATTCCACCAGAAATTTTCTAGAACTAATAAGTGAATTCAGCAAAGTAGCAGGATATAAAATCAGCCCATAAATCAAATGCATTTCTATACATCAGTAATGAATCCATTGCAAAGAAATTAGGAAAACTACCCCATTTAAAGTAGCTTGAAGCTATTTTTTAAATACTTGGGAATCAATCTAACAAAAGAGGTAAAAGGCCTCTACAATGAAAACTACAGAACACTAAAGAAAGAAATTTAAGAAGACCTTAGAAGATGGGAAGACCTCCCATGCTCTTAGAGAGGAAGAACCAACATTTTCAAAATGGCCATGCTACCAAAAGTGTTACACAGATTTAGTACAATTCCTATTAAAATCCCAATGACATAGAAGTAGAAAAAAGTAATCATGAAATTGAAAAATAAGAGACCCAGAATAGCCAAAGCAATTCTTAGCAAGAAGAGTGAATCAGGAGGCATCACAATACCAGACCTTGATATATACTACAGAACAATATTAACAAAAACAAACGGCATGGTATTGGCACTAAAATAGACATGTAGACCAATGGTACAGAACAGAAGACTCAGAGACAAACATGCATAAATACAGTTATCTCATACCAGACAAAGGCACCAAAACATACATTGGAGAAAAGATAGCCTCTTCAACAAATGGTGCTGGGAAAACTGGAAATTCATATGTAGCAAAATGAAATGAAATCTCTATCTCTCACCTGCACAAAACTCAACTCAAAGTGGATCAAAAACTTAGGCACTAAAACAGAGACCCTGGGCCTAACTGAAAAAAAAAAAAAAAGTAGGCCCAAATTTTCATCACATCAGCTTAGGTCCTGACTTTCTTAACAAGAGTCCAAAAGCCCAAGAAGTGAAATCAAGAATCCATAAATGGGATCAAATGAAACTAAAAAGCTTCTTCTCAGCAAAGAAAGCAATCAGTAACCTGAAGAAAGAGCCTATTGACTGGGAGAAAATATTTACCACATACAGCTCAGATAGAGCACTAATTTCCAGGATATATAAAGACCTCAAAAAACTTACCACCAAAGAAACAAATAACCCAATCAATAAACGGGCCAAGGAACTGAATAGACACTTCACAGAAGAAGAAAAGCAATCAATCAATAAACATGAAAAAAAAGTTCATCTTTGCTAGCAATTAGAGAAATTCAAATCAAAACTAAGATTTCATCTCACTGCAGTAGGACTAGAATGAGTACAAGCAATAATAAGTGTTGACGAGGGTGTGGGGGAAAAGATATATATGGCTGGTGGGACTACAAATTGGTGTAACCACTATGGAAAGCAGTCTGGATATTCCTCAGAAAACTTGGAATGGAACCCATTTGACCCACTTATCCCAGTCCTTAGCTTTTATTCAAAGGACTTAAAGTCAGCATATTACAGTGATGCAGCCATTTCAGTGTTTATAGCAGCTTTCACAATAGCTTAAACTATGGAACAAACCTAGATGCCTTCAACAGATGAATGGATAAAGAAAATGCGGTACATATACACCATGGGATATTACTCAGCCTTAAATAATAAACTATTGCATTTGCAGGCAAAGGAATGGAGTTGGAGAATATCATGCTAAGGCAAAATAAACCAACACCCCAAAACCCAAAGGCCAAATGTTCACTCTGATAAGCAGATGCTGATCTATAATGGCTAGTGGGCAGGTGGGTGGATGGGTGGGGATGCTAAACAAGAATGAAGGAACTTTGGATTGTGCAAAGGAGAGTGTTGGGGAGAAAGGTACTGGGCAGATGGGAAGAGCTGTGGAATGAGATGGACATTGTTACTCTGTATACATGTGTGATTACACTACCAATGTGACTCTTCACTATAGAGAGCCAGAGGGGAAAAAAAGAAAAATAATCAGATCAACATGAATGCTAAAATAATTGCCCTGGAGCACCTTCTGCTCAGTACATCTTTCATTTCTGATCTTGAGAAACCTGTTGACTAGTCATGTCTTTCTTAGGAATTGCCCTTATTTTTTTATTATTAACATATTTCTAAAAATCTTTCACTGGCAGATGGGAAGCAATATTTGTTCTCATAGATCTTATGACATTTTATTTTTTCCAATATATTTTCTGCAAATTCTGAAAGTTTTTAGAAGTTTGAGATGGATGCCTGTTTCTGATTAGTTCTTTCCTACCCCCAACTCATTTGGGGAACTTTTCAAAGTCAAGTCAAGCAACAGCAATTTTAAACAATCCCAACTTTTTCTCACTCAGTGACAGAATTTCTGGGAAGTCTCACAAATTGAAGGAGCAAAACAATATCCACCAATAGCTTTGTAGATGAGGCCATTCTTTATAAATGAAAATCTGTTTCTCACGTACTAGGACATTAACAGTCATGCAGAAAAAATTGCCAAGTTTAGGAAATTGGTAGACCTATGGTTCAACAAGCAGTAGGCAGAACATGTATTCCTCTGTGAACCTCTATTCCATAGATTCTTGGAATGAACCCATTTAACCATGAACGATAAAGAATGTTGCAGATTTCAGAAGAATCTTCAAGAAATACACTAAGTTCTGTGAGCATATAACATATGCTTTCAGTAGTGTGATATTATGAATATTTTAAGCTTTATGTTATCTAATTCTCTGTTGAGTTCTTTAGCAGTTTACATCATTTAACTCTTACTACTCTCTATAGGTCAGGCACTTATTCCACAGAAGAGGGTATTGAAGAACCAACAGAATAAAGAATTCATCCAAGATCACAAAAGTCAGCAACGGCATTTGAACTCATGTTCTCTTGACTTCAAAGTGCAGGCTTTGATCACCATGATTGATTACTGAGTTTTTCTATACTGTGAAATATGCCATATTGTTGTATGTTATCCAAATCTAAATAATAATAATAATAATAAGAAGAAGAAGAAGAAGAAGAAGAAGAAAAAGAAGAAGAAGAATCCACTATACTTACAATTCTAATAAATCTTTTCTTTTCACTTGATGATAAGACATTAGTGATTCTGTTTGCAATCTGAAATGGAATAATCAACCAGAACAGTCTAAAGAATGAAATTATGTACTTAAAATACTTAGCATAGGTGCTGACAGAAAGTGCACATTTAGTTGGTGTTGCACTGTTGAAACCCTCTCATGTGCTTCATTCCAACAGGCTGGGCTCTCAATGACTGACACAATATAAATCCATGCTCAGCACTTAGCTGAGATGCACTTAAGTGAATGAACAACCTCTAAAACCCCAGAAGTAGAATCTTTAGTGGCAAAATGACTTCCTATTTTTCTACTTTGTTATTCCCAGCACACAGACATGCAGTATTTGAATTCAAATTTCTGTATTAAAGTATGGGCTCTTTTCTTATAATCTTGACCACTTCATAATATCAAAATGTGGAGAGAGAATGTTGTGCATATTTTATTATGCCTACATGTGCATTTATTTAAAAGGAAGCAAAGTGTGATATACAGTGGTTTAATGGTTTTAAATAACTTCTGGTACATTTTATTGCATTCACTGTCAGGGAGGGAAAGTTGGATGGGGATAATAATTAAATAGACATTTAATACTTTTAGTTTTTGTGGGCTTTGGATACCTACCATTTGGTTGTTTTGACAACTCTGTAGTTCTTCTACTACCTTCTTCTTTTCCTGAATTCCAGGTAGCCTACAGAATGAGGGAACACAAAGATACAGATTGTAGGTTCAGATCATAAACTGATAATCACCTGCAGCATCCCATAATTTCCCTGCACGCAAGAAAAAGACATTTCTTAAGTCACGTAATTATAATTTTATGTGATATCCTTCACAATTCTATTTGCGTGGAAAGCAATCCCCAACTGCCTACCATTTGCTCCTAAAATTGAAATGTAAATGTAATTGGAGGCTAATGCGGGGGGATTATAATTGTTGCCATGTTAGCTATTTATATGCATGCATTGTATGCACAGTAGATATTTTGAATGTAAGCAATGCTGGTAAGAACATAACAGAGACTGAGTCTTAAGAACAGAATGAGAAATGTATCTAACATCATTTACTTTGCTTTAAAACTCTGTGATATAAGAAGGATATGTTATATGCAATACTGATATGAGAAAGTTAGAAGATACTGTTAGTGAAGTAAAAACAGCAAAGTGTTCTTCTCATATAATACTGCCAAGCTAAATGACCTCCTCAAGAATGCTGACTTTGCATGTGGAAACCCTAATGCACAATTTGGGGAGCACTGTGATTATGATTCTTACTAATAACTCATGGGTTAATGATGTATTCCAAGTTCTCTTTAGTAACTCACTGTGGTTATGCAATTAACAAAACAGATAAGCTTTTCTGAAAATCCCTTTTTTCACACTTGCCTCTTTATAGGGTCATGATATTTGGAACTAAAATTAAAAAAAAAAAAATGACACACTTCATCCGACCATGTTCTGAGCTACCTTCCTGTACCACACCATCCCACAAGGATATTCTCCTGTACCTGGAACCGAGAGCTATGGGATCAGCTGACCATGGACTGAACTTCTGAAACCATGAGCCAAAATAAACGATTTTTCCTTGAAAGCAAAGCAAAACAAAACAAAAGTGCCTTTCTTTTTTGAACCCAGTCAATATTTTGCTGGTTTATATATTACTTTTTTGCTTATTCAGAGTCTTGCTCTGTACCTTAATTTATATTTGGTTCTGGGATTGTTTAAAATTTTATTTGAAGAAAGAAGAAAATAATGACATCCTCAAAACAAAATGACAAACCAAGAGAAGAAGGCAAATAACATCAACCCTCCTTTGTGTTAGTCCCCTGGATGATGTCTGCTGGCAAAGGAAGTTCAGATGTTCATACCTGTGTGTTCATTCCCTGATGAGATTGCTAATGGCAAATGTCACCACAGTGACTCCTTTTATTATTTATTTTTTTGTACTATTCTTTTTCAAAATTTTCTTACATTTGTCATCTGTATTTATCAAATCCCATTTATGTGGAATGGATAGGGAAAACAAAATTGTTGCCATTAGACATATTGAGAAATGAAGACTTATGAGGTAAACTTAGTCTAAGCTAACAACTCTACCAGGCAAGCTAGTTCAGATAAAGCCTTTAACTGGGTCTGCCTTATTGATTATTGTGTGATCAGTAGGTAATATAGTGCCTAGGACATAATTACTGCTTCTTAAATAGCTGTAAAATAAACAACTGGGTGAAGAGAGACAGAATTTGAGTCTACCGTGCTACATCCATACACCTATCCATACTCCTTCTCTGTTCCATAAAGCAAGAAAATTCATTCCTTCAACTTCTCTGAATTTTGCTTTTAACTTTTATTGTCCCATAATCTTATTGCAGAGCTCACTATAGACTCTGGCAGTGGAGACTATAAAAGGACTTATGAGATGATAATAGTTTATAATCATGATCTTTTCCTTCTAGATTTAAATGCTGACTCCAATTACCAGTGTCATTGTAATTAATATTTCTTAACATTTATGCTGTGATTAATATTTTTAAAGCACTTCAGAGTTATTTAGTGAATGGCCTAACATTCTCTTGAAGGATGGCATTATTATTATCTGCAAATTCTATAGATAAAGTTCTTGCTTAAGAAATTTGACAAAGACACTTGGCTAATTTTTAAGAGAAGGTAGCTCATTTGAGCCTGTAGCTAGACAGGAGCATCATGGTGCAAGGAAAATAGTACTTTTTCTTGCTGGAAGTCAAGGGGTACATTTAGAGCCCCTTCTACTCTGCACTGTGATAGGCACAGTATTTATTTCCCATATCATCTCTCATCTTTAATAAAGCCTTCATTAAAACTTTTTTTTCTTTCCTTTTCCTACTTAACTCAAGAAAGTCTCCAGTTCACCTCTCAGGAGGGCAGGTGTGCATGAAGACTATGGTCATAAGTGACAGAAGAGGAAGATCAGTTGTTGCAGCGCTGCCTCTTGACCTCCAGGGGGCTCCCCAGGGACTGCTTGTCCACTCTTTCATTCACTGCTCCTTGGTGAGTAAGGAAGTGGTTGTTCTCATTTGAAAGATAGAGCAGCCATGGTCAAGAAGATCTAGGAGGCTTGTCAAGGTTTGGTTGACTTCAGAGTCATCCCTGATCTCTTATTCAGAGGCTCTATTGTGAAGTCAGTGAGTCAGTTTTCTTACTGTTGAACAGTCTGTGCCCAGAGTAATTTCACTTGTTTTGATTCTGCTAAAGTTTCATTCTCAAATGTTCCCCCAAAGTCCCATGTGTTAAAGGCTTGGCCCCAGCCCTTGGAATACTGGGAGGACCTTTAAGAGGTGGAGCCTAGTGGGAGGTCTTTAGGTCTTTGGAGGAATGCCTGTGAAGGCAGTTTTGTGGAACCCAGCCCCTTTGTCTTTCTTTCTTTTGTTTCCTGGCCATGAGGTGATTGGTTTTGCTCTTCCGTGTACTATCTCACCATTGGCCTAAAAGTAACCTGTCTAAGGGTGAGCCTCTGAAACTAACGGTGAGCCAAATCAACCTTTTCTTTTTGTAAGTAAATTTTCTCAGATATTTGTTCTAGTAACATGAAGCTGACTAACACAGATCCTATCCAATTTAAGTTGTCCCTAGGTGTACCATCTAAGAATAAATATGGGGCATTGAGAGTGTATGTAGTATAGAGGAAAAAGTTGAAGAGGTTTAATGGTCTGAATATAGTTCCCAGGCTCATTAGGAAGTAAATATTAAGTATTGGGCAACTAATTTAATGCATAATACCTCAGTTTTTTCTTCTGTAAAAGGTAATACTCTACCCACCCCAGAGTACAAAGTAAATACCCTATAAATTGTTATTTTTAGAAAATTACAAAAATAGTAAAATAAAAAGATAAAACTGGAAAATTTTTTAGTGGAAAATATTACACTTTAGAATATTTTATACAATTATAAAAATAGCACTATATGGTCATCTTCATTGTGTTTCAGTGTTTTGTGTATTAACATAACACCATATATTAAATCAGTGTACTTTTAACTTATTTTTCATCTTCAAAAACTACATATGCTCTTGCAATAAATTATTCAAAGGAATTAAACTTATAGTTTTCCTACAACAAAAATTCAGGATTGAAACTAGAGTTTCAAAGGATACCAATGTCAGACACTGCAAATGTATTTTCATAATACGATAAAACTGGTTTGTTAATTTAATACAATGCTATCAAATGCCGAGTTTAACAGAACTCAGTTTTCAAATTCATCACATGAAACAGAAAACATAAATACATAAAGGAATATAACATGGCAGTGATAACATTAAAATGCATGCTGCTTACTGTATGATCCAGCAACTGTGTTCCTTACTATTTACCCAAAGGAGGTGAATACACATCCACACAGAAACCTGCATGGAGATGTTCCTAAAAAAAGTTTTATTCATAATTGAACAAACTTGGAAGCAACCAAATTTGCCCTCAGTAGATACAGATACTTCCAAAAAGAAAAAAAAAATGTAGTGCATACAGATAATGGGGTATTTTTCAGAGCTAAAAAAATGAACTCTCAATCCATGAGAAAACATAAAGGAAATTTAAGTGTATTTTACTAAGTGAAAGACACCAATTTGAAAAGGCTGCCTACTATAAAATTCCAGCTATGTGAAAAGGCAAATGATAAAGATGCTGATATAGTCAGTGGTTTTCTGGAGTAAGGGGGAAGGGGTAGATGAAGAGGAGGAGCTAAATGCCAGTATTTCCACGTTTTCCACCATTATGATTTGCATGAATAATGACAGTTGATTCTTTAGACATAGTTATTTAAAATAATTTAGGAACCCTTCTTCAATTTCATTAATGTTAAGAAATAACACTATATTCATCAAATCCCAGATTTCTAAAAACATACAATACATCTGGATTCTGACACTATTCATGCATACACACATTCACAAACACCTGGGTGTGTGTGTATATATATATATATATATATGCACATATCTGTATAACATTTAAGAAGTTTATATATATTTATGTGTAAAAACATATGCAAATACATATATATATATATATATATATATATGTATATACCATATATATATATATATATATATGTATATATATATATATATATATATATATATATATATAT
>NW_026000037.1:18085935-18089633 GCF_001458135.2 Marmota marmota marmota
ATATATATATATATATATATATATATATATATATATATATATATATACCTTTTAAAATCTTATTGGTGGATCTAAAGAAAGAAAGGGGAGTAGACATATAATATAAGAAAAGTGTTGATTATACAATATGTATAAAATACTATGCTAAGCATTAGGATTGAAAGCGTTACGGGCTCACTTTCAAAATTTGGTTGGAAAAAACAATGGATTGTCAACAATGGGAATGGTCTCCAACAGTAATGGTAAAGAGTGAAGTATCCCAAATTCTCCAGAGCCCCCATTTCTGAATAATTAGTGAAGACAAGTCTGAAGGAGATTCATTTTTAGCAATTCTTCCCTCTGTTTAAGAAATCACCTCTTCACCAGGGCCATGCAATCCCATTTCTGTCTTGTTTTCCATACCACTTTCCATCCCATTATCATATTACTTAGAGTGTATCAGCTGCTTTGTTCAGATGGCCTGTGCTTCATTTGTAAATGACATTGTCAAGGCTATTATTGCAGCTGTTTGCAGAATGTCGGAAAGCTGTCAAAACTCAGCGGAGTCAAACTGTTTGCCGCAAACAGCAAATGAAACGCACTCATAAATGATTAAAGGCACTTCATAAGTGATCCTCACCAAGGAAATGGAAATGTTGTCAGACTGAGTCTTCATCTATCTCTTGCACCTGGGATGAAGCCAAAGACAGTTGCATCTAATAACTAACCAGGGGAATGTTTGCCTCTCTAAAGGAAGGGAAGCTTTAGAGGCACAGCTTTGCAATTTAAATATAGTGTTGTCATATCAAATGGCTGTACTCTCCTTTTAAATCATATTACAGAAACCCTTTTCTTAGTCATTTTGGTAGCATCCATAAAGAAAACATTAACAATCTGAAAAATCAACATAGGACAATGAAACAACAAAAATAACAGCCAAATACACACACCTGCACACAGCCTGTAGTGTTCAGAAGGAACTAGCTCACTTTATTGAGGGGAATGTTAGATATGTTTGGTAAGCTTTGTCTTCAACACATTCATTGACCATAGAAAGTCAGAATCCCAAACAATATTGAAAGCCAATATTGAAAATCAAGGGCCTTAGTAAAAGTGAGTTGCGCAAGATCACATCTAGTTGAATAAAATTGAAAGGGTTTTGGTGGTAAACGGATGGTCCCCTGAACATTATTTTTATGTAAACTTCACTGTGCGTAGACAAAATGAGAAAACTAACTCCTAGAGGATACCTTTACCCATGCACAAGGAGACAGATTCAAATCACCTGTGGTTTTCTTTCTTTCTTTTTTTATGCATCATTTTTCTTATTAGCTTTGTTCACATCAAATTAATATACAATGAATTTCATCAACTTTAAGTGCATAGTTCAGTGGGTTTTGACAAATGCATGTCACCATGAATGCAATATAGAACATTTACATAAGGTTGAGAGTTTTCCACCCCCATTGGGTAAGTCTTTTCCACTACACCCTGTCCGCTGACAATCATTTTTCTTTTCCTTCACTATAGATAAGTCTTTTTTTTTTTTTAGAGTTTATATAAACAGACAAGGTTTGTGTTGGGCTTCTTTCACTCAGCCTAATACTTTTGTAGTTTAACCATGTAGCATGTGTCAGTACTTCTATTCATTTGTTTGTTTAACATGTTCTTCACGTTAATGCTATCCTACTTTTCCTTTTCCAAGTTCACCAAACACTATAGAAATTATCTAATGTTCAAGGTCTCATGATGGATTTGTGAATAGTTTTTGAAGGGGGTACCAGGCATAAACTGGGTGTGATCTCCACATTTTCTCATGAAACCCTTTACTTTCCATAGTGGAGTTTATTAAAAATGGAAGCTCATAGGATATTAAAGAAAAAGTTAAGAATCTCCTTATTATGTAAGCTTATTCCTTATTGGATGCATTTAAACATAACTGGGGTTATCATCTGCAAAAGATTTATGGAGGAAATTAGAACATGGGATGGAGATACAGCCAGATGAATAAAGAACTAATAAGGATATAAGAAATGGAGAAAAATTGTGTCCTTTTATGGAATATTATGCAGTATCTAAAGAACAATTTCCAGGGTTTCTGATTGTAGGGAGATATTTTGTTATTGTTTTTCACAATGTGGCAACTTTTAGGTAATGGATATGAATGTCTGTAACTCTTTTCTATAGACATGTATATTCTGTCCAGTGAAATTCCAACTGACTTCTCTCTTCTTCAGACTCCAGGATGGCCTCCAATATGCATTCATTTCAATGCTCCTCATTTATCTGTCAACAGAATGAATGAAATTCCTTTTTTATCTAACCATAAATGCTGCTTTTTCCATTGTACCATTATTAGCTCAGACATTTCCATGATATTTTGCTTCTGTATTATCAATTCCATTTATACATCAAAAAATATGTTTACATTTTGAACTCTCTTTTATCAAAGTTATAAAAATCTCCCAGGATAGATTTATCTTTTCCAAAACAGGACAATCTTGTGAATGACGTATGTGGGCTTTAGAGGAAATACATGGGTTTGTTTCATAAAGATCTAGATTCCTGAAGATGTAGCATTAGCAGGAAGCCTGTAACCTTGAAGAAGATGGGGTCATGTCAGAGTATCTCCCATAAGACCTGAATCTGAGGCTTCTTTAAGCTCTGACTTTTCTAGCTGCAAACAATGCAGGGAGAACATTAGTAAAAATATTTGGAGGAAATTATATATGAATTGTATGAATTCTGAAAAACGTGTATGTCATTTTTATCTACTCTACTATCCATATAGGTGAACTCTTCATTTTATTCTCATAGGAAACACTTGAGGAAAATAGACCAAAGGTCTAAGTTTCATTAGACATTAAATATGAAGTGCAAATATTGTTAGGAAACGTGATGTCATCTGGATGATTTCCATATGATGTTGTAATTCCCTGTATAAAATCTTTTCCAGGTGATCGTGTTAACCGTTTACCTCCAATGAACGGACTTCACCACTCCCCCAAAAGCCTACATTCTGTGCTTAAGATGAGCACTCTTGCCATCCTAGGTGCTCCTTACCCTAACATATATCTTTATCTATGAATTGCAAAGTTTTTGTACCATTTACTAAGGATTTATGCTGAGCTAAGTAGTGTACTAAACAAATACACACCCTCCAAACCTTACAACTCTGAGATGATGTTGTCCCATTTTCTGGTGGTGTATAATGAACCCAAGTGGTAAGTAATTTCCTCAAAGACCCTATAGTTTGCCTTTTTTAAATGTCTGCCGCAGTCTGGCTGGGCACAATTCAGGAGCCACTTGTCAAAAGAAACGAACTTTATTTTTAGAACCACACACGCCAAACAAAACAGCTCCTGAGGAAAAACCCTCAGAGCCCAACTGCCACCACTGGCTTCCCACAAGCCTCTCAACCTCCCCCACTCCTCCTGCTCTTGAGGCCAATTGGCTGGGTTGCGTGGGCAGAGCCAAAAAGTCCCCCAATGAGCAGCTCCATAGTCTGAAAGGTCGGGGAAACAGCCCAATGAGCATCACCGCAGAGGAGCCAATCAGCTAGATGTTGCTGGGCCACTGTGAGCCATTCATCAGCTGGCAGTCTGAAAGTTTGCTGGGGCCCCTTCTGCTGTGGCTCTCAACAAATGTCAAAGATAGAGTTCAAATGCAGAGATGCATGAGGGCAATATCTCCCTCCCTCCCTCCCTCCCTCCCTCCCT
>NW_026000037.1:18089658-18163365 GCF_001458135.2 Marmota marmota marmota
TCCCTGCCCGCCCTCTTCTTCTCCTCCCCCCACCCGTTCTCTCTCCTCGTTTTTTTACCTTTGAAATCACCTAACAACTCAAATTCACATGTCAGGCCTGCAGAACTTATTAAGACATCAGTAACCCTGTTTTTCGAGTTGTGATATTGCTATGCTTACATTCTCGAGGTCTTGAGAATAAAGTGACTGCTATCATAGAAACCTAGAGTCTGCCCTGTTTTACAAAGGGAATTGATCATGACTGTCATAGTGTTCTTTTGAAAGATATGTTAGGTATTGCTATGAGCCGCTTCAGAAAACAACCTAAATCCAAATTCAAATCAAAGAAAGCTATATTTACCTGGCCAGGGACTGTTACCCACCTGTAGAGACTGAAGCTCTGTGGGAAAACAGCAACCTCTTGGCCTGTGTCTTGAGAATTTAAGGACAAAAACTATAGCTCAGGGACTTTGCTTAGCATCATGTAAGCAAGCCAATCATAGAAGTCAAGACCGCAATTAGCACAGCAACTCAAGACAATCGCATCTTGGGTTTGATCAGGTGTTTAGTTTGAGTTTGTGTAGGTGGTTAGCAAGGGTGAGAATCTACTTCAAAGTCTTGGGTCACCAAGAGCACTATATTCTGGGTTGAGTACAAAATTTTGTGGGGTACAGAAAAGTACAGAAAACAATATATTATAAGAAAACAGCTTTCATTTCAGTTTCTCAGAAACAGCTCTTGTAATTTTTTTTTAATAGAAGGCAGCAAAATGGAGTCTTAGGCCTGTCTATGACAATTCTTGCTTTATAATTGTCTTATCTCACTTATCAAAATCTTATGCCTATAATCTATATTTTTTACTACTCTATAACCTATAACTTACACTCGTATAGATTGTATTTTTCAGTTCACACCACAACAGTATTGCAGGTGCAAGAAACAGAATCTACTCTAACAAGTTTAAGCAAAAATTAATAAGTTAGGCAGTGTGGTACACTACCATACTCTCAGTTACTTGGAAGGCTGAGGCAGGCATTGTAGCATGAGCAGTTTAGCAAGACTCTGTCTAAAAATGAAATATAAAATAAATAAATGATAAAAGGGCTGGAGGTATATCTTAGTGGTAGTGTACTTGCCTAGCAGGCACGAGGCCCTTGGTTCAACCCCCAATATTGAAAAACAATTAAAAAAAAATAAAATGAAATACATAATTTATATAGTTTGGGATGTTGAATATTATATAAATCTTGGAATTTTTATGAAGGCCAGAAGGTTGAGTTCTGGACCCCTGCAGCCATGAGAAACCTGATATTACCAAGGCACTTCTGTATCCCAGGCACAAACTGTGCTACCACCTGGCCCAGCAGCTTCCTCTGGAGATGCTGGCAGGTGATGGCAGAAGTCCTTTAACTACTGTTCCCTCAAATTCAGACACTTTCACCACAACCCTTACCAACACTCCCTTTGATGCATCCTTCATTGTATTGATTTCTTTTGAACAGAATTGGACACAGGTATAGACAAGTGCTGCTGCAGGCTAATTCACATATCTCAGACTTGGTACAAGGAAGAGCAGGGCTCCTACTACTAGGGAGGAGGATGAGAAGACATAATAATGATCTAGGAAATTCCCCCAACCTGGTAAGTGTTCCCACTAAAATAATACATGATATACATCCACTGGAGGAAGTAGGATGTTTGGAGAATCTGATTCTGTGATTATGAGAAAAAGAATTATTCACACATTTGCAAGGTCACCTGAAATATTGGTGTTTCTATTTGCATTCTGTAAAGATACCCGTGATCTCAGAGCAGTTTGTTCTTAGCAGTGACTTAAGTTTCTTATCTTTTGAAAGCTTGAGGATGACAGCTGGATTTACAAATCTTTTCTCTGCTTTTTCATATGGAAGAGATCTGGCTTCAGTATACTAAATCTAGCCCCTTTCATTTCTTTCTGTGGGCTATTCCATAGTCATTTTTTTTTCTGTTTTTCTCTTTCATACGAAATTCCATAGATCGTATCATAATATCTCTCATACAGTATATCCTCTGGGAAGATATTTTAAATGCATGAAGGAATAAATTACCTATATTACCTAGGTCTATGCTATTCAATTTTATATTTAAGTCAGGTTAACTCAGACCTTAAGATGAAGTATTTTTTATTTTCTTTCTTTCATGGGAGAGACACATATTTTTTTTTTCTTATTTAAAGATCATGGACTATGGAAGATTCAGCTTTATTTTCCAAATTTTCAAAGAGCTATTTTTGAACAATTTAACTTGAAGTGACCTCTCTGGTTTATCTTAATCTTCAAGGCAAAGATCATCTGTGCTATTTATTTAATCATTACCAATGTGCTCTTCTGGGACTAAATGTGTGTGTGTGTCTGTGTGTGTGTGCGTGTGTGCATGCATATAATATTTCCATAAACTAACCAAAGGAGTATGTGGCCGACAAAAAAGGACTGGTGTCAGGAATCCTATAAGAAAAGTCAAGCTATGGATTTCTAATTAGTTTTCATATGATATGGTATCAGTACTCTATAATCAACTTTGTTAAAAAAATCTCTTTGATACTTTTCTCTACTTATTTCCATATCTATTTTGAAAATATTTTGCCAAGTTTCAAAAAAAATGCCTTTGGGACTTAGATTAGGATTACATTTCACTAGATCACTTCTTCTTTTGTGAGAAGCCCTTGTATCTTTTTTAAAAATGAAAACCCTGTACTTTTCTGTTTGCCCTTTCCTATTAAATATAAGGGTCGATTCATTCACATCAGTCCCTACTTCAACACCTTATGGTCTTCACCAAGCTTGTGGAATTAGTTCATGGTTCTTGCTGTCTTTGTTTCTTCATGTTTTGTGATCAGGTGAGCGTTTCATCCTGTTTGGCTGGAATTATACCCATTAAGGCCTGGTGATCTGTCTTGTCAGGTCATTTGTCCATGCAGTTTAACATTAATCCTGGATGTTTTATTTTAAAACTACTGCCGTATTTAATTAGTAATATAATTAACCAGGGTATTTGTATGTGTATGTGTGTGTGTGTGCGTGTGCGCGAGCACACGCGTGGAGAACATGTGTGCATATGCATGCAGGATAAATATCTGATATTACACCTTCTGATATTGCCCTGCCTAACAGTGAGGGAGGGCCTGGACAATGGGAAGAGTCACACCAACACAAGGGTCAGTATGGGAAGTAGAGTGAGTCTAGGGATCTCAGAGCAAAGCCCTGAGGCCTAGTGCACTGGGCTAAGGGCAGGGGTGGGAGCAACACAGAAATTCCATACCATCCAACTGCCCATATCTACTTTCCAATTTATTACACGTTTTACCTCCTTGTGGATCTTGCTAGAGCCAGTTAACAGACCCATAACACACAAGAAAGAAAATTACAGTTACTTAAGACCTTTGTGTTTGTCTCTTCAGTTGCTCCTGGATACATTTACCCACAGTACCTAGTATCTATTTTTTCTACCTCCCATCTCCCTTCCCTGAATTTCCATGTTCCCTGGGATTCCTAATCACCTTTCCGGCAACTCCAGCTCACATCCGTATAAGGATATGCTTTTTAAATCTGTAAAATACAGGTAAACCTGCTTGCAATTTGGAAGACCGAAGGGAATTCATCCATCTTAATCTTTTAAGATGGGTTTGATGTATCTAAGATTAAGGGGATGTGAGAATCTTAACCATTTCTCTGCCCAAGGATGGTGAGTTCTGATTCCTATATACCTACATACATGACCTTATTTTCTAATCTGCAACAGCTGAATGAGTTGCATAGTTCCACCATTACAATAAAGTCAGTATGTTACAATTTAAGTAAATGTTTTAAAAATATTTAACCATTAATTATTTTAGCACTCCCTTCATTCTCTAATATATTCATGACTAGAACATGAATTGTAGGGTCTAGTGCTCAGCCTCATCATTATTTGGACTTGTTTCACTGAAATTATCCTTGCTGAATGATCAATTGTATCACTGTTGCTAAATTCCATTTGTGCTGCTAATTCCCCAACTTACCTTTCTTGACCATTCTGAAGCACTTGATACTGTTGAGACTTGATTTAATTTTTACCACATGCTCCTCTACGGTTTCCATTATATTAGCCTTTGATTTTATTTCTACCCTTGTGAATAACTTCACAATATCCTGTGCTTAACTGTCGAAGGATATGTTTTTATTGTGGTGATAAAAAAGCATAAAATTTACCATCTTAACCCTTTTAAATATACAATGCAGATGTTAGCAATCTGTTTTCTTTTTGGAATTGATTTCTAGTTTCATTCCATTGAGGTTAGGAAAGGTACTTGATAAAACTTCAATCTTAATAAGTTTATTAAGAGTTGTTCTGTGACCTAAAGTGTGATCTATCCTAGAGTGTTATTGAAAAGACTTTGTATTCTTCTGCTGCTGGTGTAATTCTCTGTTGTAGGTCTATTAAATGCATTTGGTCTATATGATTGTTAAAATCATCTGCTTGTTGATATATGTTCTGATTCTTCTGTCCATTATTAAATATGGGGTATTGACATTTCCTATTGCTATTGCATTACAATCTGTTCATTTCCTCAGATCTATTGATACTTTTTTATATATATTTCAGTGCTCCAAAGTTGGATGTATATATATTCTAGTGGTTATGTCTTCATGGTGTGTTGTCACTTTCATTATTGTGTAATTTTCTTCTTTATGTCTTACAGTTTTTACTTAGAGTCTATTTTGTATGTTATAAATGTAGATCACCTCTTCTTTCTTTTGGTTACCATTTCAATGGAATTTTTTTTCAACTTTACATTTTTAGCCTATGTGTGTCCTTTTCTAAAGTATTTTTTAAGTTGTAGTTGGACACAATGCCTTTATTTTATTTATTTTTATGTGGTGCTGAGGATCAAATCCAGTGCCTCGAACATCTAGGAAGTGCTCTACTGCTGAACCTCAACCCCAGCCCCTATGTGTGTCCTTATATTTGAAGTAAGTCTCTTGTATACAGCATAGTTGTATCTTGCATGCATTTTTTAAAATTTTATATCCATTCATCTACTCAAAATATTTATTAAATAAATTATACATTTACATTTTGAATAATCCTGATATGAAAAGGCTTACTATTGTCATTTGTTATTTTTTATATGTCTTATAGGTCATTTTGTCCCTCTTTCACTCGCCTGATTGATATCTTCCCTTGTGTTTCAGTTATTTTTTTTTTTTTGTATCAATAAGACTTGATTACTTTTTCTTTCTTCTGTGTTTCTTTTCACTTACAATGGAGCTTACTTAAAGCATATTTCAGTTATTCCAATCTATTTGTAATTGATAACAACTTAACATCAATCACATCTAAAAATTTAAGAGTACTACTTTTGTATTAATTTCACAAATTATATCAACTCATTTTTTAAAATTTTAATTGCTTTTAATTTTATTTTTATTTTTTATTTTTTTAATCTTTTTAAGTCTGTATCAGATTTAAAAATGATTTGTGCATCATATCACCATTATAGCATTACAGGATTCTGTGTAAGTCTCTCTATATAACTATGTCGGAGAGCTCTGCATTTTTGCAGGCCTTCGTGATGCTGTATGGTATACTATCATTTATCTTGAAGGATTCTATTTGATATTTCTTATAAACTAGATCTAGTGGTTATGAAATACTTTAGCTTTTGTTTGAGAAGTTCTTTAGAGTTTCCTCATTTTGAAGGGATAATTTTACTGGATGTAGTATTATTGTTTCTCTCCTCACCACCCCAGGATGTATGTGTGTGTGTTTTCTTTTGGCATTTTGAATACATCATCCCACTTTGTTCTCCCCTGTAATATTTCCATTAAATATTCTATTGATTTCTAAGGGAGCTTCTTCTTTGTATGTGACAAATTGTTTATATCTTGCTGTATTCAAGCTTCTCTTTGCCTTTGCCTTTTGACAATTTAGTTATAATGTGTCATAGTATGGGTCTCTTCAGATACATTCTAATCCAAATCTTTGAGCTTCTTGAATTTGGATGTCCATTTCTTCCTTAAGATTTGGTAAGTTTGGGCCACTATTTCTTTAAATAAACTGCTCCTTTCTCTCTATTCTCCTTCTGAGATTTGTACAATGTCAGCTTGAAGATGTCCCCTAAGTCCCCTAATTTTTCTTTGTTTTTCCTCATTTTTTATTTTGATACTGTGATTCATTATTATTATTATTAATTATGTTTAATGATTATTTAATTATTTAATAATCATTAAATATAATTATTAATGATATAAAGTCCATTTTTGGAAATATATTTTGGTTCACTGATTGGGCCATGATTCCCTGTTTCTTCATATGTTTCCTGAATTTTCTTTGGGATTTGGGCAATTGAGAAAAGGAATCACCTCTCCTAGACTTTGTAGACAAGTTTTATGTCAGAAAACATCTTCACAATCTGTCCAGCTAATGACTCTGGAAATCTCTTTAACTTCTCTGAAAATGTATGCTCTCTAGACTTTTGTGTATAACTCCTCAATTAGAGAGGTTTATCAGTTGCTTTCTTAGAAGCTCATAATCTCTTGTTACCTCTATTGTCTATCTAATGGTGCTACAACTATTTCCTGAGCTCTTCTTTGTTTCTTGTGGCACCCAACCATTCAAAGTATGTTCATCCCCCAGTCTTCTAGTCAGATGAGAAAGAAGCTGGAAATTCAGATATGTTCTAGAAAAAACAGAAAATTCATAATATGTCTCACTCTTCTCTTTCACTTACAATAAAGAAACTGAAAGATGAGTATTTTTTCCCCAAACACATTAAGCTCCATGGATTAGGTGAACTTTTATTAAGTGGAAACACAACTAATTTTCTTCCCAATTATAGTGCAGATTTTCCCAGCTTTGCACTTATTTGAGTTACTACAACCTCTGAATTGTTTTCTGGAATTTTCATAGTACTTTTTAGACTATATTTTGTCATTAATTTTATATCCCTGTGGGAGAATCTTGAGCATGGATTCCTCCATCAATGCCACTGAACCCCTAGTTTATAATATATTATCCAATACCATCATCATATCTTGTTTTCTTTGTTGGAGAAGCTGTGACAAATTACTATAAAACAGGTGCTCCACAAAGAGCAAAAAAAATATTTTTCACAATTCTGTCAGCTAGAAAATCCTCAAGACACTTGGTAGATTTGATGTATAGGAACGAACCATTTTCTAATTTATAATTAGTGATTTCTTGCTATGTTCTCAGATACTCAGTGAGGCAAATAAGTTGCCTTGTGCCTCTTTTATAATTGCACTAATGCCATTCATGGGGGCACCACCCTCATGATCAGATTGCCTCACAGAAGTACCACTTTTTAATATTAAATTGGGGACTAGGATGTCTCCGTATGAATGGAGGGGACAGAAACATTCATTCAGTCTGCAGCAATTGCCATTGTCTTAATCAACCATGACCATGTTTTTCAAGTATCTTTTTGTCCCAGACGTTACATTGGGAAGTGTCACACATGTTTTACCAAATCTTTTATGATCAAAGTTAAAATAAGTATAATCATTATCATTTCATAAATGTAGTAATATAGTGGAGAGACAATAAATAATTTGAGTAAGGACAAACAGATAAGAAAATCAAGACCAATATCTTTTTCTGTAAGTTGGGAAAGAAAGCATCAGCTCCCCCTTTTCTTTCCTGAGGCGCTTTGTTGTCTCTTTAATGAATTATTATCACAGCGCTACTTTATAGTTTGTGAGTAGATAGACAAGGTACCCTGAAAGGAGTGAACCTAGAAACATCAAAGGAGCTTATCTTTCGAGGAAGCCTCCTTTGTCTGAGAATATTAATATTGTCCCCAACAGAAAACCTCTCCTGCTCTCAGATCTCTTCTGGAAATTCATTTGTCGCTCTCTGCATCACCCTTTCTTACTCTCTTAATTTTTACTGCAGACCACATTGTTTTTTTCTGATTAAGGCTAAGTTAGTGTCTATATAGATATTACTCATTTGAATAAAACAACTTTTGAATCTTCCTCTAGACAGGAAAAAGGTTCTATACATTTTGATTTTATCTTTTGGTGAGAGATAAAAGTCCCTTCAGGCTCCATAATGCCACACTCCCATTCAAGGTGGTTGCATTTGAATTTAGAATAAATAGATAAAGATCTAGGATTTTTTTGGTTTATTTTAATTTTTATCTTTTTTAAAAATCTCCAAACACTTTAAAAAATTTATATATGACAGTGGAATGCATTACAATTCTTATTACACTTATAGAGCACAATTTTTCATATCTCTAGTTGTATACAAAGTATATTCACACCAAATCATGTCTTCATAGATATACTTTGGATAATGATGATCATCACATTCCACCATCATTAATAACCCCCTGCCCCCTCCCTTCCCCTCCAACCCCTCTGCCCTATCTAGATTTCATCTATTCCTCCCTTGCTCCCTCTTTCTATCCCACTATGAATCAGCCTCCTTATATCAAAGAAAACATTTGGCATTTGTTTTGGGGGATTGGCTGAATTTACTCAGCATTATCTTCTCTAATTCCATCCATTTATGTGCAAATGCCATGATTTTATTCTCTTTTATTGCTGAGTAATATTCCATTGTGTATATATGCCACATTTTAAAAAAAATTTATTTATCTATTGGAGGGCATCTAGGTTGGTTCCACAGTTTAGCTGTTGTGAATTGTGCTGCTATAAACATTGATGTGGCTGTGTCCCTGTAGTATTCTGTTTTTAAGTCCTTTGGGTATAGTCCAAGGAGAGAGATAGCTGGGTCAAATGGTGGTTCCATTCCCAATTTCCAAGAAATCTCCATACTGCTTTCCATATTGGCTGCACCAATATGCAGTCCCACCAGCAGTGTATGAGTGTACCTTTTCCCCCACATCCTCGAGCACGAGCACTTAATTGTTGTTTGTCTTCATAATAACTGCCATTCTGACTGGAGTGAAAGAAACAATATGTGAGGTAAATAGAGAGCCTACATCTTGGGAGCAAATCTGTACCCTCACATATCAGATAGAGCACTAATCTAGATTATATAAAGAACTCAAAAAGCTAAGCACACACACAAAAAACAAATAACCCAATCAATAAATGGTCCAAGGACCTGATCAGACACTTCTCAGAAGATGATATACAATCAACAAATATAGGAAAAAATGTTCATCATCTCTAGCAATTAGAGGATTTAGGATTTGGTAGTGATGATAATAATGGTGGTGGTGGTTGGTTTGTCTTCTTCTCAGGAATTAATCAATGCAGTGAAAGAAGCTATCAGTAGATTGACTTATACTATCAATCTAGAACTTCCATTTAGCTGCTCTGAAACCTGGACTACCTTTTTCTACTTTTGATTCAATTTTATCAGCTCTACAACAATGACAATAATATCTAATTTACATCTTTCTAACAAGAATTAAATGAGTGACAGAAAAGATTAGGTCTGTCCTATGAAATAAGTTAATTTGTTTCCAATCAGGATGGCAGTGGGAATTCAAGTAATGACATGGCATTTCCCCAAAACTCAATGAGATACTTCACTTGGAGCTGATGCTTTGCTTCTGCTTTTGGTCTTTTCCAGCTTCTTTCTTACCACCCACATGAGGTTTTTATGATATTTAGAATAACATACTCCACATGACAACTCGTAAAACTACACCCTTTGAATAATGGAGCACTTACAAGAAATTTTATTCTTGCAAATATTGATTAAACATCACGGGAAATTTTTAAAAACTTTGGTGCATTATTTTGCTAAAAACAACAACAACGAAAAGTAAAAATAACAAAAACGTGCAATCTTCAACTAGCAATGAGAATAGCAAAAGCACAAGTGGCAAGGAAGCAGGGGTTGATGACAAGCTATGTATGTACAGGAACTTACATAACGCTCAGAACCAATGTGGCATGTGAAGAAGTTAGAACCTCAGCAAAGCTGATAACTGAGATAAATTCTCAGAAGAAATGGTCAACATGCCAAGGAAAGAGTAACTGAAAAGCACTTGTAAACACACACAAGCACACACACGTGCATGCAACTTAATGCATAATTCTAAAAACAAAGAAGCAAAAAAGAGAACAAAACAAAAATCATATCTATATTAAAATCATGTGAATGGAAGAAAAAGATGTAATGGAGAGACAATAAATTATTTGATTAAGGACAAACAGATAAGAAAATAAAGACCAATATCTTTTTCTGTAAGTTGGGAAAGAGAGGCATCTTCATTTTTACAACATATTCCTAATTAAAATGGGAATTTTCCACTTTTCAAAAGATTTTTTTTCTTTTTTTTTTTTGTCATGAGATGCTGATAAATTTCACATCTTGTGTTTTGTTTTGTTTTTTTTTAGATCTGATTTTCAAACTTGTTAAATATGTCTGGGAAGGGACAATATGTGCAACAGACTGGAATTTTTTCAAAGAAAAGGTGATTCCATTGAATTCAATGTTGGTGGCTCAGGGAAGCTGGAAGTTGTCACAGTTAAATCTTAATTTTTGCTCAAGTATTTTTATTGCTTTTATGATCTGAATTTCTGAGTAGAGATATTTTTAAAAATAGACATTTTTTTTCCTACCAGATTTGTGTCAATCACATTATTTCATTATCAGCATTTGTTTTCACTGTCAAGGAATTCCAGTTGTTCAAAACTTAACACATTAGGCCCATTCCTGAATTTTTGATGTTCGTTGTGTAATTTGTTCTCAGTATTACATGAAGGATTTTCTTTAGGTGTTCTCAGTTCATATTTTTCCCCTCAGGTCTTCATTCCTTTCCCCTCTAAAAATGAATAAGAAGTAGGTTGCATCTTTCTCAACTGGGGCTAGGTTGGGAAAAAAGGATCAAAAAATTTTGCACCTAACCAAGAAACAGTGGTTTCAGCACCAAGACACAGCTGTTAACAGAAGTTTGGTGGGTCCCTAGAGAAGAATCCTGCCAGGCTGAGATCCCAGAAGTTCTGAGTATTTAAAAGGTACTTAACACGCTCTACTGAGGTGTGGAACAGATGCTGAAAGCCCACAGAATCCATGAGGGTTCTTTATAAAATCTGGCCATATTGTCATATAACTCCCTACTGAGGGAGCAAAAAAAAAAACCGTAAATCTGTTTTAATCTTGATTTTGTTGATGAAGAAATATATATTTGATATTCCATTCTGCCCAAATATTAAGAATGTTTGAGGAATATGTATGGGACTGATTAGCAAATTATAAAGTGAAATATAAATGTAAAATTTACTAATAATTATTTTTTAATTTACTCTGTGAAATGTACTTTAGACACATTCTTTTATTCCCATGATGACAATTAAAATTTCAATTTCCTTTCTAGAAATTTCCTGGTATTCACTTAAGTGGCTAATTCCTCCCCAGTCCTATTTTGTATTTTATTTAGAGACAGGGTCTCACAGAGTTGCTTAGCACCTTGCTGTTGCTGAGGCTGGCTTTGAACTTGCAATCCTTGTGCCCCCACCTCCCATGCCACAGGCATGTGACACTGTACCTGGCACACTTAATAGAATTATACAACTTTATCTGCACAGTGTCTCAGCTGATGTCTTGCTGTTAGTTCACTGGAAAAATGGAGCCATTAAATAAATATGTGCTATTCTATTTTTATACTATTTATTATGTCAACTTATCTTTACACACACACACACACACACACACACACATGTGCATGAACACGTGTGTGTTCATCCTCGCCTCCCCTCCCCCCACATTATAGTAGTCGTACTGTCTCTACTCATGAGGCCAAATTTTCTACTTGTGCACTGGGCTCCATTAGCTCTCATATACTCAAAATGTTGTTTCAGGAAATAGTTTTTCACATGCCTACATTACCAACACTTCCCTCTTCCATTCTAATTGGTAAGAGGAAAGTGTGCTATAGAACTCTCATTTCTGAAACTATAGAATTGACATTAAAAATACCACTTGATTAAAAAAATGCTAATGTATATTGTGGGTATAATTTAGCAGGGATTCTTTTATGAGTATGATTGCCTTCATAAAAATATTAACTTAAATCTCCAGGCAACTAAACTGAAGAAAGACTAGAAAATCTTTCTGATATTGAAACCAAAGTTTTGGCTGTTCTCAAGGTATTTGCTAATCTCAGCAACTTAGAAATACTGTGTTTAAATGGATTTGTGTAGATATATAAAAGCCCTTCAATTTTAAAAGGCCTCTTACTTTTTTCAGATGCATATTTTTAAAGTTAAATCTATATATTATTTAGAACTTTATGTTTACATATAAACACATACATGCACATATCCATAATATCCATACATCTATATGTATCTATATCTAAAAGGATTAAAAAAGGATTGATAAAGACCACACAGAGAAAGAAATTAATGTGATGACTCTTGAAGTCTTCACAGAGTAAAAGATATGACTGGAGGAAAGAGGCTGAGCTATTAGTTAAGATCTTGGTGAGGCAATGTGCTCTCTGAGGATTCATACACACAGGCTTAACTTTACATCAGTCTGAAGTTTGAATGTAATGTAACTTATATTTAACCAATAATTTAATTGTTTTCCTTTAAATATTTTTTAGTTGCAGTTGGACACAAGATAATAAAGCATATTATGAATATCTGCCCATAAATTTCTTGTGCCCATAAATTTGATAGCCTAGAGGAAATGAATTGATTACTTGAAAGATACAATTTTTTTCAAATATGTAGTAAGAAGAAATAGTTAAATTGAATAGGAATATCTCCATTAAAGTAGTTGAATCAATAATCATTAATCTTCCAAAACAAATAGCACTAAGCCCAGATGTGTTTACTGGTGAATTTCTTCAACCATTTAAGAAAGAATATATATCTGTACTTGATTCTCTTTCAAAAGATAGAAGTAGAGGAAATAATTCCAAATCTTATGAGGTCAGCTTTACCAAAATACACACACACACATGCACACACACACACACACACTCAAACACACACACACAACATTGTAAATTTTAAAACATTGTTGAAATCAATGAAAGTAAAAAAAGAAATATTAAAATTTGTGAGATTTAGAAAACTACAAACTAAGAACCAATATCTCTCTTGAACATAGATGCAATGGTCTGTAGCAAAATATTAACAAATCAAATCCAGCAATGTATAAGAGTAATTAATTAAGTAAGTAAGTAAGTAAGTAATCCCATGTCCAAGTGGGATTTATTTTGCTTACACAAGAATCGTTCTGCATTTGAAATCAATTAATGAAAACAATCCTTACATAAATGAGTGAGTGGTGAAAATTCACATAAGCATATCAACAGACAGAAGAAAAGCATTTGACAAAATCCGATAGCCATCATCCATGAAAAAAACTTCAAATAAAGGAGAACTTCCTCAATTTGATAAAGGAAAGACAGTAGATTGAATTGGATAAAACCTTCCTATATATAATCACAATGGGATCCTAATTAGAATAAATTATATTTCATGTATGTATAATATCTCAAAAAGCACTCTACTGGCATATATATCTAAAACGAAAAAAAATAAGGTTAAAAATAACTGCAATTAAAAAAAAAAAAAAAGAAAATCTACCCAAAACCTTACAGTTTGCCTTATATATAATGGTAAGAAAGAGAAAATTTTTGCCAGGTGTGATGGCTCATGCCTGTGATTCCAGTTGCTTGGGAGGCTTAGGCAGGAGGATCTTAAGTTCAAGGCCAGCCTCAGCAACTTAGTGAACCCTTAAGCAATTTAGCAAGACCTTGTCTCAAAATATAAAATAAAAAGTTCTGGATATATGGCTCAGTGGTTTAGCTCCTGTGTTTTCAGTCCCTAGTACCAAAGAAGAAAAAAGGAAACTGGAAATTTTTCATCAAGAAGAAGGACCAAAAAGAAAAAAAGACAAGATAAGATCAAGAAGATAAAACTGTTTTGTACACAGATGACATGATGTCATCTATGTGGAAATTCCAAAATAATCCACTGGAATACGTGACAGAATACATAGTATTCAAAAGTATCTTTTCTATACACCAGCAATGAGCAAGTAGAAACAAATTTAAAATGTTTCATATTAATTGATTTTCAAATGCTGAACCATTTACATTAGCACACACTGAAGGTGAAATGGGTATACATGTAGCAAAATATGAACAAAACTATATGAAAAAAATTTAAACTTATTTTTTAAAAAATAAAAGAGAGCTAAATAAATTGAGACATATTTAGAATTCATGGATTAAAAAGACTCTGATATTGTCAAGATATCAGTTCTTCCCAACTTGTTCTATAGATTCAATGTAATACCAATCAAAATCCCAGAAAGTGATTTTGCCGATATCAAAAAATTGATTTTAATGTTTCTATGGAGAGTAGCCAGTATAATATTGAAGAACAAAGTTGGAGGATTAATATGACCCAACACTTACAATAAAGCTACAGCAATCAAAACAATGTGATACTGTTGAAAGAAAAGATCAGATCGGTGGACCCCAGAAATAAACCCCCATGAATAGCATCAAGGAATAACTGGCAAAGGAGCAAAGGCAATTTATTGGTACAGACAGTCTTTTCAACAAACAGCACTAAAAACAGCTGGATATTCACATGCAAAAACAAAACAAACACAGGAATGAAGACAGATTTTACACCCTTCAAAAGAACTAACTCAAAATGATTTGTAGACTTAATTGTAAAATATAAAATTAAAACTCCTAGAATATAACATGATAGGAAGCATAGATTACACTGGATATCATGATGATATTTAAGGTATAACACCAAAAGCAGAGTTCATGAAATAATTAATTGCTAAAATTAAATTAAAATTAAATTTTAAAATTGCAGAAGCAATGTTAAGATAAAGTGAAAACAAGTAACTGAAAGAGAGAACACATTTGCAAAGATATCTGATATGGGACTGTTACCCAGAATATATAGAGAACACTTAAAACTAAGCCATAAGTAAACAAATAACCCAAAAAAGTGGGCCATACACCTCAAAAGAAAATTCCCCAAAGAAGATATACATATGGAAAATAAGAATATAAATTATTGAGGCACATAATATGTCATCCAGACAGTAAGTATTATAACAATAAGTTACCATTGCACACCTATTAGACTGACCAAAATCTAGAACATTGACTATACCAAAAGGTTTTGAGAATGTGAGCAACAGAAATCTTCAAATATTGTTAGTGGGAATGCAAAATGACCTGCACTTTGAAAAAAAACAAAAAACAAACAGATGGGTTCTTACAAAGAAGCATAATCTAACCATATGATCCAGTAATTACACTCATTGATATAGTCCCATGGTAGTTACAAACTTCTATGTACACAGAAACCTACACACAGATCATTATAACAACTTTATCAATAATTATCAAAACTTTGAAGCTACTAAGGTGAACATGTGCATAAATGGTGGTACATCCAGGCAAAGGAATGCTATTTGGTGCTAAAAAGACATGAACTATCAAACCATGAAAAGACACAGAGGACAAGTAAGCACATTTTACTAAGTAAAAGTTTATCTTTAAAGACTCTTATATGACTTCAACCATATAACACTCTGAAAAAGGCAAAACTATGGAGACCGTGAAAAGGTCAATGGGTGGAAGGGAAGATAAATAAGTGGGAAACAGAGGATTTTTAATGCACCAAAGTTACTCTGCTTAATTCTGTACTGGTAGATATTAGTGGATACATTCTTTGTCCAAACTCAAAGAATGAAGAACAGCAAGAGTTAACACTAATGCAAACTATGGACCTTGGGTAACAACAGAGATCCATCAATTTTAACCAATGGTCTATTCTGGTAGGGATGCCAATAACAAGGAAAGCTGTGCATATGTGTGGATAAAGGGTATATGGGAACCTATCCTACTCTAAATTTTGCTGTGAATCTAAAATAGCTCTAAAAATGACTTTAAAAAAATTAAACAAATGTAGTTGCATAATAATGTAATGGATGATATAAAGAGAGGTACCAGGATGTTTGCTTTTAATAGTTCCTATTTATATTATGATTATTTTAAATGGTAATGTAGATGAAAACATATAAAATGACATTTCCCTTTAGATATATTCTACTCTAAATCTGAGTATAAAACCACTTCACACAAACACCGTCTATATTCACTTATTTAAAAGCACTATTTGGCACATAATAACATTGTCCTTTGTTTTATCATTATTATTACAAATCAGTGAATATTAATAATATTTTAGTTCTTGATGTTATCTCAACATTATTTTTCTCTTCTAGGCATTTGCATATATAAATCTAGTGTAAAGTATTTGATTGGCATTAATAGAATGCTTAGCAGAAAATTTCTAGTATCCCATTCTGTTTTTCCAGTTCCTTTAGCATTCATACATCCCCTTCCTTTTGTTCTAAATTGGTTTCTTCCCTCTCAATTCCCTCTCATGGATTCTATGTTCTCCATGCACTGAGGCCCCAAACTTCCCCAAAATAGCCTTGTGTGTTTTTAACACACACTTCTTCCTCATTCTTCCTGCTTAAACAATCTATCCTTTTCTCCTCTACATTTGTTGTCTTCTTGAGACACATCAAAATCCACACAGCAAGCTGTCTGTTTCTCGTGCCGATGAAGTGTTCACAGGTACAATGGGAAAGATGCCTAATATTTCTGAGGTTGCTAACTCATTTTTGTTCCTGAGGGTGTTTCCTACAACTGAAAGGCTGGCTCTGGAAATTACACATAAGACAGGACAGCCTAAAGGCAACAGGTCCTTTTCAAACTGAGGAAGAGGACCCTGTGTCCCTTGCTCCCCTAACACAGCAGCTGGGTGTGAGCTGCCTGCCAAGGAGTGGTGCACCTGTGTGCTGGTGGGAGGGTTGTGTTAGTTCTGGGTGTCCCACAGCACTCCAGAGCCATCTGGAGAGCCAAGAGTGTGCCAGGGAATTAGCGAATTTGGACACAAACCAACTTACTTAAAAGAAAGACCAAACTTTCTCAATGTTTCTTCTTTAGAAAGTGATAAAAAAAAATTGATAGGTTTAGAGCCAGAAAAGAGATTAAAATTACTTCTTTACTTCTTAAAAGCTTTGTGATCTTATGTTTAATTGTCTAATCTTACTGTACCTATCCATAAAGTAAGAGATTAATAGGTATGTAAAGCTCTTGACCTTTTATGTGTTACATCTAATATTCATTTATTTTGAGTTCCCAAACTCTGGAGATACATGGCAAGTTTGGCACTTTGGCCGAGGAAAATTAGGTACTTACCTTGTGCAAATAATTATATAAATTCTTCACTCTTGATGAGTGGATTATAATGGTCCACCTGTAAGTAAGAACTATAATGGACTATACTGGCTATGACTTCCTTCTTTAAAAACAGTAATGGAAAACAGACTGCGTGAGAATGACATTTCAGTGAAGAGACCAAGCAAAAACTCCCCAGATTCAGTGACAAGTTATCTGGATAGCATGACTTTTGAAAGGATAAGTTGAAAATGGTGCTTTCTCCTATGGTCTTGCTCTCTAAACCATTACCACAGTCTAATCATGAAAGAAATATCCTATAGACCTAAACTAAGGAACTATCTACAAAACACTCCTACAATTGTTAAGGGCATCAAAACATAAGGAAGGTCCAAGTAATTGCCATGGTCTAGAGGAGCTGGTGCCTGGTCTTCTGAGTGGGATTCTAGAAGAGAAAAGGAGAACATGTAAAAATTAAGGAAATAAAAATAAGTATGAAATTTATGTCATCCATCATGTATCAATATCAGCCATTAGTTTGACTTATGGGCCATAGTAATAAGGAAAACTGGTGGGATACAGACAGGAATACTCTGTACTGCCCTTTGCCACTGTTGTACAAATTTAAAGCCATTGAGGAATCAAGTGGTGATTTTAAAAATCAAACCTAAATAAATTCACAGGGAAATTGTAACATGGGATTGTCTCTATTTGTCTTTTTTACCATTACTATTCCTCTTTGACGATTGGGCAAAAAAGTGCATTTAAAAATACTCATTATTCTGTATGTTGGGCATCTAGAATAATGAGTATTTTATCCATCAAAATACAAGAAGCTTTAATTATAACCTAATTCAAACAAACTGTGAAAAGCACATATATAAAACATTCAGGGAAGTTTGGATGCAGACTGGTAATTTGATAAAATTAAGGAACTATTTTGAAAAAAAAAATAAAAATACTCATTATATACAGAAAATCAGTTTTGTCTAAAATAAAATTGTTCATTTATAAACAAAATGCTTTAAAAATGTTAATTACAAAAACTTGCTTTTGGTTGAAACTTACTTTGTATAGGGTATAGTATACAATTCTGTTTGGAAAAATGAAACCCAGTAATACTTTGCTCATATTCTCAGTTGAGTTTGGACTTTGCATCATGCAAAATTCAAAGAGCTTCTCAGATGAATGGGTAATGGAAGTCATAAAATCATGACAGGTAATTTATACTTGATGAATTTACCCTCATAAAATTTTGTAACAAAAAAATTAAATCTAGGTAAAGCTTGTCTAAGCCAGTGTGTATAGGATCTGAATAATGTGGGTTAAAAAGGTCTTTGAGCCAGTTGGAGTCTGGCCATAGGAGTTTTGAGGAAGAGGAAAGGAAAATGAATTGTCTAATTTGTCCTTTGTGCTAATATTTACCCTGTGGATTTGTCAGAGAAAACTGACTATATTATAAAATAATTTTTACTTTGGTATTCACTAAGTCTCCATCTGGGCTTCAGAGAATTATCTAATTACTTCCTCTGAGTCACAGATTTCTGTACCCCATTTCTGGTTTATGTCCATTCATATGACCCAGTAGGCAGAGGCTTGGGAGTCAAGAATATCTGATTTAGAGTCCAACTCTAATACTCAAATGAAATAGGCAATGTATTCGGCTTTAAAAAATATTACTTTCTTCCCTTCACAGTCATAATTACTCAATGCACAAGCACCTGGTATTTGTGAAACAAGTATTAGTTTTCTTATTTTTTTATTTCCATTTTACACAGTCTCCTGCCCTCTTCTCCAAAACAAAACAGATAAAACTTGTTATGTTAGTTGCCATGTAAATTTTGTTTAATCTACAAAGTATTTGCTAGTTTTTAATTATTCTGTCGAGAATTTCCAGCAAAAGAATAACACTTCTCACAATCTGAACATGTTTGGAGTAATGATAGGTATGTTTTTGTCTCTCTAAACTTAATTTGAAGATATTACTCTGTGTTCAGATTTACAGGGTAAATTGTCAAATGAAGCAAAATTGACAGAAGATGGAATGGATGTACTTATTAATATGGTGTTAAAATGGTGCTAAGAGAGAATATTAAATAAATATTTGCCAGTGTTAACGAGTTTAACATACATCTGACTTTATTCCATTTAATTCAATTTCAGGTTTTTGGCTGCAGAGAAATAATAGCTAATCCTCAAAAGGTATCCACTCTGACCAAAACTAAATAGCATATTTTTATAAAGTATCATCTGTTAAGGCCTACAATAATTGACTTATTTAGATAAAAAAATCCCACTTATTTCAATATGACACATTTAAGACATTTTAGGTCTCTTCATTAATTCTTACTGCTCTGAATTTATCATTTACAAAAATGATACCTTGTTTTTCTTCTCCATTAGCATCCTTTACTATGTCCCAGGTGTCCACACAAGATAATTCCAAGTATTTCTACATGGTCATCATCTGCTTTTCTTCCAAAGGTCACCTTGTGCCACTCACCTATTTGTAATTTATGTTCTAACAGTGATCAACTATATGAATATTCCCAAATGTTCTATGCTGTTTCATGATTCTGTTTATTAATTTACCTTTTCCTATTTATCTTAAGGAATGCCACCTCTTGTTTAATTCTTGTTTAATGAATTCTCTTAACTTGTTTGGTTTTAGGTGCTCTCTTCTTCAGACAAAGTTAATCCTCCAAATTTGAATTCATGTATTTTTTCTATTGCCACAAAACATTTTTGCTTTATTCTAACATAGTTCTTAAATTATTGGCTAGAATAATGTTTATCTATGGACCAGAATGACTATCACCTTGAGTAATTATGATAATTCTAAAATGATCAATATTCTCTTTTCATAGAAAGGAAAAACATAAGCTCAGGGATGTTGAATATGTTCCATGAGAAAGCATTGTTATAACCCTCAAATATAAAGCCTATATTCTTTCAACTGTGCCAATGTCTAGTCCTATCTGCCCATTTCTTAAGTAGTTCTATTTCTAAGATTTTTTTCCTGCTTATTGTAGGAATACAAAATGTAGCTACTTTAATACAAAGAGAAAATAATTAGTCATGATACCAGGGAATAGAAGAGACTTCATGAAGTGAAATGGAACTTGGCAGATACCTGATACAAAAAAGGACATACAAAGGCAGGAAATTTGGATAAAGAATGAGATTCCAGATGGGCACTTGAAATCAGTAAGAACACATGAGGTTCATGTTTCTTGATTTTGGTATTTATTTTGTTATCAGGAGTGGAGGAAATGATCAGAGGATGTTAATATATATAATATTCATCTTCAAACAAAATTCATCTAAACTTGTAAAAAGACAATCAAGAAAGGATTTTTTTCCCTTTACTTTAAATATTTTACTTTTTAGACATTTAGATGTATAAAATAACTGATGAGAGAGGTTACCTACATATACCGTACCCAAATTTCCTTCTAACATCTTACATTAGTCTTTTATTTTTAATACCATTAATGAAACAATATTGAAACATTATTATTTCATAACATAATTACATAGTATATTTAGTTTTTCTCAATATTTACCCAATGATTTTTACTGTTCCAAATTCCACATAGGATAATACCTGACATTTATTGCAATGTCTCTTATTTTTCTTGCTTGTGGCAGTTTCTCAGACTTTCCTTGCTTTTGGTGCCATTGACAATTTTGAAGAGTACTGCTGAAGAATTTCGTGGGGTGCCCTGCTATTAGATCTTCTTTACTTGTATCAAAATTTCAACTTTCCCAAACAGCTGTCTAGAAAAGATATATGAGTTATCAAAGCTTGTTTAGAAGAAATACATCATATAAATACAAAGTATAAGCATAGTTTTATATTATAGTTATGAGCTAGGGACCAGGCAAAGCAGGAAACTCTGGCAGAAGAAATGAGCCATCGAGTAGCCAAAAGCTGATTTTAAAACTTTTATCCGCACTACCTATTTGTAAGAGTAATCGGACTCTTGCTTACCACTTTACGGGGAAGTGTCCCCTTGCAAATGTGGGGAGAATCCTTTTAAACTATGGGTGGGGTGGGGTCTTAATTAGGATGGACACAATACTCCAAAACTGGTCAAATCATTAAGAGAATAATTTTGAGATGAGAGCATCACAGAGCCTTAGGGCACTCTTCCTGACAGCTTTTGCATGACTGTGACCAAAATTCTCTATGAGAACAAATTAGAGGAGGAAAAGTTAATTTGGGAATCACAGTTTATGAGAGCTCCGTACACAGATATCCAATTCCACGGCCTGGGCCCAAAGTGAAACCAAACATCATGGGAAGGGGCCCAGCAGAGAAAAGCTACTCTGCTAATGGCAGGATCAGGAAGTAGAATAGCGGGAGGGGCTACAGGGGAGATGCAGCCTTCCAGGGCAGGATCCCAGTGGCACACTCCTCTAATCATCCCCTACCTGACTGCTGTTACCACTCTAACCACTTAAACTAGGATGGACTGATTACTTAGAGCTTTTATAATCTAATCATTTACCTCCGATTATGCGTACATTAACAGTAGTTTTGGGGGGACACCTCCAAACCAACTCATTCTGACCTAGCCCTACAAATCTCATGTCTATGTCACAATCAAAATGCATTTAGCCCGTTGCTAAACGTCCTATTTTCTTAATGGTTTTATCCTTGCCCCAAATCTAAGTCCTAAATCTCCTTTGAAACTCAAGGCCAACTCTTGGCTGTGAGTCCATGTAGAAAAAAACAAAAACAAGTTGCCTATATTTGGTGTACAGTGTCATGGAGTAAACATTCCTATTCCAAAAGAAAGGAATGAATTCTGAAAGAATAGGGGTACAGAAAGAAGGGATGTTGTTAACATAAGACGGAAACCCAGCTGGGCAAATAGGTCGTGGCACCCCACTTGTAAGCCCACATTCATCAGCCCGGAGACATGCACATTAGATATGCCCCCAAAGGGCTTCGGCAGCCCTGCCTCTTCGGACTGTCTGCTTCCGGCACACATGGGCTCTCTTTTAGCCAGGCTCTCTGAAAAGCCAGCAGCTTACTTTGGCAGACAATTGGCATTATTGGCATCACTTAACACCAGGAGTCTTCATTCAGACTTCAGCTTCACCTTCACAGGTTCATGCAATAATCTCTCAGGGGCAGCCCACAGGGACTCTGACTTGAATACATTGTGTCTGGCCTCCAAGGACTTCCTCTGAATTCTCAACGGAAGCCTCCACAACACCCTTAACTTTAGCATTCTGCATCCCTATAGAAGCAGCATCACAAAATGATGCTAAGGTCTGCTGCCAGCTTGCTCAATACCTGGACCACCTGGAATCATAGCTGTTGCAGTCTGTGAGTACCAATGTGGTTTGGTGTGATGAAACAACTTCTTAGGCCCCCTGTTTGCTAGCAGGGTGCTCCCATGATCTCTCTCTTTTTTATTTGTTCTTTTTAGTTATACATGACAGTAGAGTATATTTTGACATATTGCTACAAACATGGAGTACATCTTATTCCCAAGATATTTTTCTCAAAGGGATTTTTTCTCTTCTGTATCCTGAAGACTATGTAGAGGTGGTCCTACAAACTCCTGAGATATGCCTTAGGTATCTTTCCTATTATCTATGTGTGAAGTACTTAGCATCACTTTAGCACTTAGCTATAATTTCTTCAACAACAGCTTTCCTTGCTTCTAACTTCATAAGAACTTTTATGGTCAAACTGTGCTTTTAAAATCCTTCAGTATACCTGTCTAAAAGCTGCCATAAACATCTTACCACTGTCTGAATTCTAGGTTGCCTTGCAATTTCCTCCATTAGATCAATTAGCCCATCACTTTTAAATTCAGCCCATCACTTTTAAATTCAGTCTTAGGATGTCAGAAAAATGTAGCCAAGTTCTTTTCCAGCATATAGCAAAAATATCTGTCCCCAACAGAATCCTCACTTACTATTAAAATTCTGTCCCCCACAGAATCCTCATTGCCCACTAAATCTTCATGAGCACCGTCTGAACTCCTATCATCATTCTGATCTTCCAAAGTCTCACCAGAATCACTCAGTGAGCTCTGCTTATAACAGTCTAAGGTTTTGCCAGCCTGTATTTCCTCCTGAAAGCCATTTACAAAGGTTATGAACCCTAGAGTCAGATTAATCACAGTAATGGCCCCACTCCTGGTACCAACTTCTATTTTAGGTAGTTTTTGCATCACTGTGGCCAAAATACCCAATAAGAATAACTATGGAAAGTAAAAGTATATTTGGTGCTCATAATTTCAGAGATCTCTGTCCATAGATGGCTGACTTCATTACACTGGGTCCAAGGTAAGGCAGTACATCACTGGGGAAAGGACTTACGGAGGAAAGCTGCTAAGCTCAGGGAAGCATGAGAAGCAGAGAGGGGAGAGGCCATAAGGAGAGGCCAGGGCATGCCCCTCCTCCAGTCAAAATTTACCTGCCTATGTTTGCCACCCATACCAACTGGATAAACTTCTTAGGTTACAGCTCTCATAAAAATAATCATTTTATCTCTGAATATTTCTATGTGAACAGGAACATTTGGTGAATACCTCATCTCCAAATCTTAATAGACACAAACTATCTATTAATCCTTTCCCCTGAAAAATCAGATGATCTTTTGAAAAATTCTTGTAATGAACAATTTAACTTACCTGGGTAGAGACTGAATGTCATGGCAATAACAAACAAAGGAATAGCAAAGTTTTGGAATCAGAAATAGAATAAGAGCATCAACGGATGTTACTGTAGTCAGCATGGTGTGGTTTTCATTCTCAGTATCCTGGGGAAGTGTGGGATACTTTATTTCAGTTCTTAAAATAGTTAAAATTATGCAGAGCAATTGAAAACAACAAAGCTCAGATTAGCCCAGCATAGCATACTCCACTGGATACACTAAGTGTTCAGCCAAGCTACCACCGTATCTTTAGCTTACTTAAACCTCCCATTCACCGTTTCAGGTAATGGAATGAAGGCATTAATGCTCCTTTTTCCTGAAATAATCACCCTTTTCAAACAACAACAACCAAAAGAATGAGGTATGCAAATAGAAATTCATGTTTAATGCATCTAGGAGATATTTGTAAACCTGAAAAGAAGTCAAGTACTAGGGAAATGAAACAAGCAAGCACAAGACAGATATAAAATATTGTTATCCTGTACATGAGACACTCCTAAAGCAGACTCCAACATACTTGCTGAAATAAGCAGAAGCAAAAGTAGGCATATATATGATGGTGGGAGCTTACTTGAACTTTGATACCATGAACAATTAAGGACTAAACTACCAATTGATGAAAAAAAAAATCATGGTCCCTTTCAAAGTAAAAACCTGTCCATAGACTGACTTTCTTCCACAGAAAGTGGAAGAAATTTTAAATTGTGAACAGTTTTCCACAACTGGTAACTTATTTGCTGATGTAACTTCTTTTCATAAAATCTTTTATTTTAAATTTTGTATTGTCGTAGAAAACTTCTTCCCAGAACACTTTTCTGGTTCCTTTTGCCAGAAGAATTTCCTGTAAAAATGTCCATTTAAAAGGAAACTGCCTCACTAAAATATGATTAACAATAAAATATAAATCAGTGCTACATAATAATGCAAAAGGAAAGAGAGCTGAAAGATTGGGGATATAGCTCAGTCATAGAGTGCTGTCTAGCACTCACCAGGTCTTGGTTTTTATCCTCAGCACTGCAAAAACAAAAAGGTGAAAGCTAGAGATTAATAAAAACAAGAAGAAAATATTTAATCTTCACTGTAAAATGATTGCTAATTAATTAATAAAAATAGTATTTGATAATTTCTGTGAAATAAAAAAGCTGAATGACTTGTCTTTTTCAAAGAGAATTCTAGAGCTCAGAAAATGCATTAAATAGCAAGTAAAAAAATAAAATTAAATCCACAAATTGAAAACATAAGACATAACTAAAAACATAAAAACATTAAGTCAACTATAAAGGATATGTCTTAGTACTTGAATTAAACAAATTAGAATTGAAAACACTGGATTAAAGACTGCAATTTATAAAAAAATAAATTAGCAAAACTAAAATACAAATGATATATCAATTGGGATGATTACTGTAAAAGAGATAAAGAAAGTTTTGGGATGTGTTTTCCTCCAAAAAGAAAAAACCTCATTTAGAAGATTAATAGGCACATTTTTTTAGGCATTTGGAAATTAGACGACTCCGAAACCAGTTGAAACTTTCAATAGTATAATGAAAGGATTTTCTTCAGTGCACCTTACAAAGCCAGCATGGTATCAATTAAAAAACAGGACAAAACCAGATATATTTTATTTGTAATAATATCCTAAAAAATTTGTAATCGTAATTTAGTGGCATACCTAGAGAATAATAGGACTTTCAAGAAGAATTTTTCCCATTTTTGTTAATTCATTATCACGTTTTACCAGTGAAGAAGGCAAAAGAGAAGAATAGAATTACACACTTATATCTATAAATATTAAAAAGTCGTCTGCAGTATTGTGACTTCATTCCTTGATATAAAACTATCAATAATCTATAAATTTTATAAAATAGAAATGAGAATTCAACATGAGTTAATATAGATTTATGCATCATATCTTGGAACCCATATTCTAAAAGAGCCTTCTTTATATGTAATATAAACTGTCTTTGAGAATACTGACAATCTTGGATTAAAGCTAGGTGCCTAAAGCAAGGAGGAAATCATCAAGTAAAGGTTTCTTGAAGTTTTGCCAACAAAATATATCCATTAAATGATTCTGGTGACTCATTAAAGTCCCCTTTGGCTTTCCTCTAAGCCAATCCTAAGTACTAAGAGAGTGAAATGTGACAGTCCTTGTTATAAACTAGCAACTCTAGTATGTGACAAAGCAGAGGCAGAGTCGCTCTAGTTTTTTTTCACTCCTGTGTTGAAAGGTACTGCTTATAAAATACAAGAACCTGCCAATAATGTGTCCTTTTAAAATAATACAAGAAATGTTAGTGAACAAAGACTTTGGAGGATTGGGAGTGATTGACTTCACGAACTTGAAGATGATTCTTTAATTTAGCAGACAAAAGGAAAATGCCTTGAATTTTGAACCACCTCTTCTCCTACCCTACTTACACAGTAACCTTTGTAGTACCAGACCACTTCACTATTTGATGAGAAATCCTTGGGGTAGAAAAGTTAATCTGAATACACAGGAAGCTTGAGTTCTGGAGCACTTAAAAAGAAGTATTGGTCTGTGATTTGTGAACAGTGGGGCAATTTTAATTCAGAATATCTTCCAACTTTGCAACACAGTGGGCCTACTTTAAGGAAGAATTAAAGGATTCGGCATGAATAGAAGAATAAGAGTAGGGGGAGAAACCATTTTTAGAATTCCTTAATATATTCTTAGACAAGGGACTTAACTTTTATTTGTCTTGATTTCACCCCCTGGACTTCTCCTTCATTTTTATACATGGAATGTGAAAAATTATAGGTGCTATTGGGAGTTTGAGTTTACAGAGAAAATGTTAAAGTAACAATATTAAAAAGGGAAGAAACAGGAAGGAAAGTTTGTTGCACGCCCAAGAATTGGGAAACAGGATGCTGGGATGAGAGGCTATTGAAATGTGAAGGGATTTGAACCCATTTCTAGAACACACATTCTGAAATCAGACCATCTAAGTTTGACTCTTAAGTCTTTCATCTAGCAACTACGTGAGTTTGAACACATCATTTAGCATTTCTAATATATAAGAAGAACAATTGTTGTTTATCTGTTTTCTATTACTATAACAGAATACCTGAGGCTTGATAATGTACTTTAAAAAGAGGTTTATTGAGTTCACAATTATGGCACCTGGAAGTCCAGGACCAGGCAGCTCCATGTATGTGGCCTCTGGTGAGAACTCATAGTGGATGCATCATGGTGCTAGCACATGTTAGAGGGGGAATCACATAGAGAGACCAGAAGCCAAAGAATGTTTCCAGAGTCAGGATCATTCTTTTATAAGTACTCACTGTCCAATGAGTTAACTCAAATATCGAGAAATACATTAACCCCTTCTAAGAAATCTTTGGGTACAAACTATAACTGCTTCAGGGAGATGTTGAAAATCTAAAACAACATAAATATATAAAATAATTAGTCACAATGTGTTAGGAGTATTGATAACCATGTTGTTTGGGCCTCATTTTGAGTTATGGGGGCCTGTTTGAGTGGGGGCCTGTTTTGTAGTACCTTGTTTAAGATCATGGAGGTGAGTGGAACCGAGTAGCTTGGGAAAAATGCATCTGATAATTATTATCGTGTTTGCCATGAATTCTTTTTTTGCAGGTTTAAATACATGGCATATGTAAAAGAATAATAAAATTAGGAAAAAACCTTTATAAACAAAGAATCTAATACACAACTAGTCACATTTATATGCAAATAATGCTTGTAACATTTGGATTTAAATTTTTTTTTATTAATTTTTAAATTTGTTTTAATTAGTTATCCATGACAGTAGAATGCATTTATGCACTTTGATGTATCATACGTAGATGGGATATAATTTCTCATTTTTCTGAGTGTACGTGTTGCAGAATCATATTGGTCATGCAGTCACATGTATACATACAGTAATAATGGTGGTTTCATTCGGCTACATTTCTTATCCCCACATCCCCTCCCCTCCCCTCCTTCACTTCCCCCTACCTAATCTAAGGTAACTCTATTCTTCTCTAATGTCCTCCACCTTATTGTGAATTAGCATCCACATATTAGAGAAAACATTCAGCCTTTGGTTTTCTGGGATTGGCTTATTTTGTTTAGCATGATATTCTCCAACTCCATCCATTTACTGGCAAATGACAGAATTTCTCTCTTCTTTAAAGATGAGTAATATATATACCACATTTTCTTTATATATATACCACATTTTCTTTATCCTTTCATCTATTGAAGAACGTGTAGGTTGGTTTCATAGTTTAGCTTTTATGAATTGAGCTGCTATAAACATTGACATGGCTGCATTTACTGTAGTATGCTGACTTTAAGTCCTTTGAGTATAAACTGAGGAGTGGGATAAGGGGGAAAAATGGTGGTTCCATTTCCAATTTTTTGAGGAATCTCCATCCTGTTTTCATAGTGGTTGCACCAATTTGCAGTCCCACCAACAATGTATGAGTGTACCTTTTTTTCCCACATCCTCGCCAACATTTATTGTTGCCTGCATTCTTGATGATTAACATTCTGACAGGAGTGAGACTAAATCTTAGAATAGTTTTGATTTGCATTTCTCTGATTGCTAGAGATGTTGAACACTTTTTCATATATTTGTTGATCAATTGTATTTTTTTTCCATGAAGTGTCTGTTCAGTTCCTTTGCCCACTTATTGATTGATTGGGTTAAGACTTTTTTTTTTTTTGGTGTTAAGTTTTTTGAGTTCTTTATATATCCTGAAGATTAATGCTTTACCTGAGATGCAGGTGGTAAAGATTTTTCTCACAGTCTGTAGGCTCTCTCCTCACATTATTGATTACTTCCTTTGCTGAAAAAAAGCTTTTTAATTTGAATCCCATCTCATTTATTGATTATTGATTTTAGTTCTTGAGCTTTGGGAGTCTTGTTAAGGAAGTCAGATCCTAGGCTGACATAGTAAAGATTTGGGCCTATTTTTTTTTCTTCTATTAGGCACAGAGTCTCTGTTCTAGTGCCTAAGTCTTTGATCCACTTTGAGTTGACTTTTGGGCAGGGTGAGAGATGGAGGTTTAATTTCATTCCAGTTTTCCCAGTGTCATTTGTCGAATAGGCCACCTATTCTCCAGTGAATGTTTTTGGCACCTATGTCTAGTATGACATAACTATATTTATGTGGGTTTGTCTCTGTGTCCTTTATTCTGTATCATTCATCTACAAGTCTACTTTGGTGCCAATAGCATAATTTTTTAATATAATTTTTCCCTTTGATTAAGTCTTACAATGATGTTCCATCATTAATCCATATTATTTTAAAAAAAATAAGGAAACTATATCACCCAGGTTTTTATAACCACAGCCCATGATAGGCTATGATGAGTGACCAAAAGCTCTTTTTGCCCCAAAGGGAAGACTCAGAACTAAATGTTGGCATGAGGTCCCCAGATCACCCAGCAGGGAGGGCAATGTGTGAAAGAGAAGAATAGGGCTTAACTAACTCTGTGGAGTCAGCTGCTGTGACGGGGGCCAGCTGGTGCTAGTCCAAGAAAGAAAAAAAGAGCCCTACACTCATTTCAGGAGCTGACTCTTGGCAAGAAATATTCTCAAACTGGAAACTTTAGAGCTACATCACTATAATTTTTCCAAAAAGAGATGTAAAGCTGCAAAAAATTTTAATAAAATATCAATAGTCATAATAAACCACTTAAGTCAGTCATATTAGAGAAAAGACTGAATTAGTTTTATGTTGTGTCTGCAGAAAATATCACAAAAGTAGTCTTGTTTCCCTTTATCCTGAGATACATTCTAAGACACCCCAGCAAATGTCCCAAACTGTGGATAATAGCAAACCTTATATATACCATGTTTATTTTTCCTATACATAAATAACCATAAAAAATATAAAAATATATAAACATACAAAATATATAAATTGGGCATAGTATGATATGGGAATAGGAAACACAGTAGAGTGATTGAGACAGAACTTTCTTATGTGCATATATGAATGCAGGACCAGTGAAACTCCACATCATGTACAACCTCAGGAATGGGATCCTAATTAGAATAGGTCATACTCCAGGTATGTATAATGTGTCAAACCACACTCTACTATCATGTTTACCTAAAAAGAAAAGATCACTAAAGAAATAAAAATATGACATTGTGACTTGAGAGAAAAAAAAGAATTGCCTTACCATTCCACCACCCCAGTGGTCTCCCTTACACTAAAGAATTTGCAGGAGCCATTCATTACCCCTTATCTGGAGTCAAAGTCCTGGCTTCCTACTGAAACTTCTCTAACAGCACTTCAACCAGAGGGCAAAGGTCCTTGGTTATAGCCTAGCAAAAATGTTAACCCCAGATCTCCAGTTAGCATTGCTGACATGAACAGAGATATGGATTAGTTTATTCTGTGGTTGTTGATAAAGGTAAAGTGGTTGTTGTAGCATGATAGTCTCCAGTTCCATCCATTTACTGACAAATGCCAAAATTTCATTCTTCTTTATGGCTGAGTAATATTTCATTGTATTGATATACCACAGTAAGTAATGATGATTAATGATAAAATAGAATAATTGTAGAACAAACTATAATAAAAATTATATTAATGTGGTTTCACTTTATCTCCAAGCATCATATAGTACTGAACTCATAATTCTTCTTATAATGTGAAATGTTACAATGCCTCTGTGATAAGATGAAGTATAGTGAATGATGAAGGCAATGTAATGTAGTTTTAGGCTTCTACGTAAGGGCTACCTGAACATAAGCACTGTGACACCAACATGATTTATCTGATAACCAAGATGGCTCTACCAAAATGGTGATTTATGGGCAGGTAACATATAGAGTGTAGATACACTGAACGAAAAGATGATTCATACCACAGGCTGGGCAAAGTGGATCCATGTAAGATTTTATCATCTTACTCAGAATAATATGCAGTTTTAAATTTGTGAAATGTTTATTTCTGGACATTTTCATTTACTATTTTCAGACCATGACTAACCACACGTGACAATGGGAAACCAACACAGTTGAAAGTGACACGTATTGTGTCATTGGGGGGAGGTATTTTAGTGTCATCTGAGGATGTATTTAAATAATATTTTTTTTGTGTGTGTGGTTTCCTTCTTTTTTATTTATTTATTTATTTATTTTTGCATTACAATTCTTAATACACCATTATACCATAATTTATCATATCTCTGATTATATATAAGGTACGTTAAGGACCCAACTTCCTTAATAAGATGCCTATAGCACAAGAATTAAATAATATGTTATCAGGAATTTCTTCACCCAGGAGGAAGGACAGGTCTGCTCCTCCTACTAAGAACAGCTAAAACCATAGAACAATATGTTTATTTTGTTCGTTAAAAAAATAAGTGAAAACATGAGAAAATTCTGTAAGATGGTGAGGAGGTATCTGACTTCTCGTAAATGAAATGACAGAGTCGTGAGATTCCTGGGTTTTCTTGTTTCCTACATGTATCCCAGACTTGGAGTTCATACATCTGATGTCAGTATCATAAGGTCCTTTAATGTCATTGGATGGAGACGAAAATATTTCAACAAAATCCTGCTGTCCCTTCACAACCAAAGACCAAGAAAGTAGAAAGCTCATAAGGAAGAACTATTTAGATGACAGTCACTTTACCTTTATCAACAGCTACAGATTAAATTGCTCATGTCAGCAATGCTAATTGGAGAGCCGGGGTTAGCATCTTTGCTGGGCTATAACCAAGGACCTGGGTGAAGTGCTGTTAGAGAAGTTTCAATAGGAAGCCAGGACTTTGACTCCAGATAAGGGGTAATGAATGGCTCCTGCAAACTCTTTAGTGTAAGGCAGACCATGGAGGTGGTGGGATGGTAAGGCAATTCTTTTTTTCTTTCAAGTCACAAAGTCATATTTTATTTTTATTTGTTCATTTTTTTTCTTTTTAGGTAAACATGATAGTAGAGTGTGGTTTGACACATTACACACACATGGAGTATAACCTATTCTAATTAGGATCCCATTCTTGTGGTTGTACATGAGTTGGAGTTTCACTGGTCCTGTATTTATATATGAGCATAAGAAAATTATGTCCCTTCATTCTACTGTGATTCCTATTCCCATACCCTGTTCCTTTCCTTAATTTTCCTTTGTCTAATCCAATGAACTTCTACCCCTACCCCCTTATTTGGTGTTGGTATCCACCTATCAGAGAGGTCATTCAACCATTAGTTTTGGCGACTGACTTATTTCACTTAGCATGATAGTCTCCATTTCAATCCATTTACTGGCAAATGCCAAAATTTTATTCTTCTTTATGGCTGAGTAATATTTCATTATAGGCATGTGTGTGTGTGTGTGTGTGTATAAACAAAATGTATCTTTTATCCATTTATTTGTTGAAGGGCACCTAAGTTATTTCTGTAGCTTAACTATTGTGAATTGAGGCACTTTAAACATTGATGTGGCTGTGTCACTGTAGTATGCTGATTTTAAGTACTTTGGGTATATACTAAGGAGTAGGATAACTGGGTCAAATGGTGGTTCCATTCCAAGTTTTATGAGGAAATCCATACTGCTTTCCATAGTGGTTGCAACAACTTAATACCAAAAACAAACAAATAAACAACAACAAAAAAATAACAAATAACTCGATCAACGATTGGGCAAAGAAGTAGAAAAGACACTTCACAAAAGAAGAAAGACAACTGATCAACAAATACATGAAAAAATGTTCAATAACTCCAGCAATTAGAGAAATGAGATTTCATCACAGTCCTGTCAGAATGGCAATCATGAAGACTATAAGCAACAATAAATTCTGGAGAGGATATAGGGAAAAAGGTACACTCATACATTGCTGGTGGGACTGCAAATCTGTGTAATCATTATGGAAAGGATGGAAAAAATAAAAATAAAAATAAAAACATAAATCAAGAAAACTGAAAAGAGGAAAGTGATAAAGAAAATTGATGAAATAAACCTGCTTTAATTTTGACACATAATAATTATACATGTTTAGAAGATATTGTGACAGTCTGCTAAATGTATAAAATGAAAAAAATTAATGTTAAATATAGTTGCCCTCCTACCCAGGATTTTTTTAAATAATAAAATTTATAATTCTCTAAGAAAACTGACAAAGGAAAAAAGGGGTAAAGGATTGAAATTGCCCATATGAAAATTGCAGCTGTAAGTTTTGTAGACTTCTAAACTAGAACAACACTCTTATGGGAATATGAACAACTCAGCACATACAAATTTGGCAAATTAGATAAAATTGACCAATTCTTTTAAAAAAAATCTATAAAGTATCACAATTCATTAAGTATGAAATGGATAATTTTAATGCATTCTATCTACTAAAGGGAGTTGGACTCATTGATCATAATCTCAAAATAAAGAGAAAAAAGTTTTTTTTAAAAAAACATATCTCATTTTATATTGTTTAATCTGGAGAATCCTACCAAAAAAATGTTCAAAGAGAAAATGAAGCTATTCTATAAAGTCTCTCAAAAAATGGAGTTTGTAATATTCTTAAATTTATTTTATGAAGGTATATGAACCTAATTGTAATAGTAGACAAAGTCTACAAGAAGAATATCACAGAGTAATATTGACATGAATATAGAAAATAAAATTCTTAGTAAATACAAGATACAATTCAGCAATATAACAAGAATTATACATAAATACAAGCAAATCTGGCTTAAGACTCAGAAGTCAACCAAATCAATCCCCCATAATAACATGCTGAAGAAGAATCATTTGGTTTTTTTTTTCTCAGTTGCTTCAGGAAAAAGTCATTGGCAAAATACAGCACCCATTTATAAGAAAACTCTCAGAAAAAAATAGAAATAATATCTTTAAAAATTCCTTCCATTAATATAATTTTTTAAATGTACAAGACCAAATGCCTTTTCTTGAAGATGGCAGGAGATTAATTTTATGTGTTCATTTTACTGGGCTAACAGATGCTGGATATCCAATAAAGAGTCATTTCTGGGTGTGCCTGGGAGGCTATCTCTGGAAGAGATTGTCATTTAAATCAGAAAAATGATTAAAGAACACCACCTCCCATCAGGGAGTGGGGGCATCAGGCAATCCATTGGAAACCTAAATAGAACAAAAGGCTTGGGCAGGGTGAATTCACCCAGTTGGAGCTAAGATACATGGTTTTTAACTCCCGCCCCCACCCCCCATGGCTTTCCTGATCCTTCAGCTTTTAGACATTAGATTGAGGGACCCTTGGTCTGTACATCCATGGGGCCAATGCCTCCTATGAATGTCCTCACATGGGTATGCATTCCTTGACTGCCGCAGTCTGGCTGGGCACAAAATCACCAGCCACTCATGCAGGAACAAACTTTATTTTCAAAACTCCCACCAATGCCACTCCACACACGCTCCCCAGGAATTCTCCTGTGAACCACATCTCTCGGGACACACTACACCAACAGGAAAATCCCTCCTCCGGAAATCCCTCCTACCGCATTTCCCCAACCAATGGGAACTCTCCAGGAGTCCCCTAGAGCTCCAAAGTAGCAGGTCAAGGCGGACAGCAGGGGTCTAATATCCAATTGAATGCAGATCTTAACATAATCATATCATCTCAATGGCTTGCTGGTGTCACCTTTCAACCAAAAATGCAATGTGTCATTCCTACTTGGCTATGGCTCTCAGCATCTCCCCCCTTCTGTTTAATTAAGCAAAAAGCAATGTGGGTTAGGGACCGTGCCTGTTAGGTTTGTCCAATTCAACATATGGTCCTTACCCATCATCAGATGAGCTGACCTCTAGGCGTCAGCCTCCTGTCTTAGGTTGGTACCACTGCAATTGGATCATACCCGTCACTGACTACCGGTCCAGCATACAGCCATACTTGTGGATAGGCCTATGCACCAGTGGGGGGGTGAGGTTCTTTGCCTCAACTCTGTTGGCCCCCAAATTTGGCCTTGGTGCCAGTGGGGGGGGGTGAGGTTCTTTGCCTTACCTCTGTTGGCCCCCAAATTTAGACCATCACTAGCAGAAGGGAGGAGGATACAGAAATGCCACAACACCAAGCCAATTGATGCTCCTTTGGAAAAATTGTATCACTGGTGACACCATCAGCAAAGATACGCCAGCACTACCACAATTCACTGCACCAACAGATGGTTCACAATGCATACAAGTGATACATAGTCCAGGCAAGTTCTGCAAGCAGTTCAAAGTGGAGGAATCTATCAATATGTCTATTTCCTCCCAAAATAAATTGACTCCTTGATTGAGCATTACTTGTTGAGTTATTATTCATTGATGCATCAGTTTATACAGTTTACTGTGATAGCTATCATAGAAGCTGTAGTTTGGTTTTATCTTTGTCTTCACCGGCACTGGGATTAAGGTAGGAATTCTGACAATGATGGCTTAAAAAAAAAATTATGTAACATTCCAACAGGCACTAAGAAAACAATTTTCTGAACAATTTACATTATTCTGAAGAGAATTATTAAATATAATGAAAAGGAAGTAAACAAACATATCTGTTAACCTCCTTATTTGTACACATATTAAAACAATCCTCAACAGCTGTTTACCCAATTTAAATTAAACCATTAAAATCACATGAATAAAAAAAATTCGGATCCATTTTTTCATGAGCGCTCCTCATATATGATNTTCCTGTTATATGAGTAATGCCAAATGTTGAGCAAAATTGTTTAAAAGAGGTAGAAGTATAACCAGGGGCATTATCTGTTTTTAACTGTTTTGGAACACCCACAGTGGCAAAATTTTGTAAGCAATGAGCTATAACATCTTTAGTTTTTTCTCCGGCATGAAGGGAGCCCATCAAAAATCCAGAAGAAGTATCAACTGTAACATGCAAATATTTTAATTTTCCAAATTCTGGCAAGTGTGTGACGTCCATCTGCCAAATATGGTTAGATATCAATCCTCTATGATTGACTTCAAGATTAACTTGTGGTAAAAAGGTCACACAATTTTGACATTGTTTTATTATATGTCTGCCTTGTTCCTTAGTTATTTTAAAACACTTTTGTAAAGTATTAGCATTGACATGGAACATTTTATGAAAATTTGTAGCTTCTTCTAGTGTAGAGAAAATATGTATGTCATGTTTAGTTTTATCTGCTAAATCATTGCCAAAACTAAGGGCTCCAGGCAATCCTGTATGTGCCCTGATATGTCCTATAAAGAATGGATCTTTTGTGTCCCAGATTAGACTTTGTATAGCAGAAAGCAAAGAGAAAACAGTAGAGGAAGGAGAAATCCTACCAGTATCTTCAAGGGATACTATAGCATTAACTATATACTGACTATCAGAAAATAAATTAAATACAGAATCTTTAAACATCACAAAAGCTTGTAAAACTGCATTAAGCTCTACCTTTTGAGCTGATTGTTTGGGTACTAAAAATGTAAAAGTTTGATCAGGGGTAACTCCTGCTGCTGTACCATTATTTGACCCATCAGTGAATATATTTGGAGCATTCGTGATAGGTGTTTTTCTTGTCATCTTTGGAAAAACTACAGGATGCAAGGACCAAAAAGACAACAAAGGATTAGATAGTAAATGATTATCAAATGTAACATTAGATTTACACATGATTATTGCCCAAGTATTTAACTCATTAGCTAACTCATCTTTTTTCCAAAGTGTGTGTTTTTGTGTGTCTACTGCCAGAAAATTGTGTCTGTGTGGGTTTACCTCCGTATCTTCTATTATATTCCACTGATCTTCATTTCTGTTTTGGTGCCAGTATCACGCTGTTTTTGTCAGTATAGCTTTGTAGTATAATTTGAGGTTCAGTATTTGATGCCACCAGTGTTGCTCTTTTTGTTCACCAGGACTTTGGTTATTCTGGGTCTCTATTTTTCCTAATAAATTTTAGAACTACATTTTGTAGTTCTGTGGAGAATGTCATTGGTATTTTGATAGGGGTTGTGTTGAATCTGTATAACACTTTTAGTAATATGGATATTCTGACAATATTAATTCTGTCTACCCAAGAACATGAGAGGGCCTTCCTTGTTCTAAAGTCTCCTTCAATTTCTTTCTTTAACATTCTCTAATTTTGATTGCAGAGATCCTTTACCTACTGGAAAATATTTCAGTCTGTCATGTTCTCTATTCATAATGACAGGTGAGACTTTTGATATTTAAATTCTATCTCTCATGACCTTCAAATTATATAAGCTTTCTAGGTCTTGGTTTTCTTATCTGCAAAACTGAGTTAATCATAGTATATCTATCATAGAGTGGCTGTCATGATTAAACTATTGATTATATTTAAATTACCTAGAATTATACTAGGTATCTTATAATGTTTTTATTTTCAGTATTATGGTTTTGAATTCCATTACCCCTGAATTATTTCTTACACTCAGGAGAATATAAAGATGAACAGGGGGGTCTCTGACTTATAGCTGAGATTTCAGTTAACAGTTTAACTGAACTGTACAAATATGCCTAGTGTCACCACATGGTGAACCCCTAAGCAAGTGCACTTTTATTAGAGTTTTTTTTTTTCTTTCATTCTACGATACTTCTAGAATGCTCCTAATTTCCATGACCCTTTATCGACTGTAACCAAACAAATAATATGGAAGGTGACTAGTGATACTTTTGTGCAAGAAATTGTCTTGGTGCAAAGGAGGGTTCCAAACGCACTACCAGGAAAGTAATCCCAGCCAGCACCCAGTAGCAAAGCTCACAGCTTATGACATCCATAGAAAGCACAGAGTGAAAAGCAAGGAAAAAGAGATAGCATAGGTTAAGATAGGACAGGACAGGATGCAAATAAGGTGGGAGGCCCTCAGTATCTGAATCCTGAGGCTGGCAGTGTAGACTGCCACACACATCTGTCCCAACACTCTGCCACCATGGCTTTTCAGTCTATGGTGTAGATTGAAGGACAGAGTTTAGGTTCAGAAAATCAGTCCCACAGATGGAAAGTGCCCTGGGCTATTAACATATTTGCTTTATTGGAGGGACACAGGGACAAAGTATCTTGGCACAGCTGTAGCTTGGCAATTAATGCTATGAATAACTATGGAATTTATTTGCACTTCCTGAGCAGAGGACACATATGAGGCCAGAATGGGTGTTACTAGCATATGGCTAAATTAAAACTTCATGAAAATTAAGTACTCATGCCTGTTGAGTGCATTCAGAACATTTAGTGTCTCCACCTACTTATCATGAATATTTACTTCAAAAACATCTCTCCGTATTCCCATCCTTTCCTGTGTTTGAACACAATGCCATGCTCTCCTTCCTCACATGCTCTCCTTAACAAATTACATGAATTTTGCCCATGTTAAACACAAGTTTTGTTTACTAACTAACTGCCTATTTTTAAAGTTTTGGTTGTCCTACAACCTACACATTTATTCATCAAAGCACATTTACATTATAGATGTAAACAAGCAGGCTGAGTGACAGTTTGGTTCCAAGTCACCTAGAACAACAATAGGATCCTCCTGGTACAAGGTGGAGCTCCGTCCTTCCAAGGGGAGAAGTTTCCCAACTATCTGCACCGACTGTCTGCACTGATTGGTGTTTAGGTCCTTCTGCTGCCCCAGGTATTGCTTGGCGGTGGCCATGGCCATCATGGCCACCCTCATTTTACTCACTCATAATAGCGTTTAGAGACATCCACCTTGTTCTTCCTGCACTGAGATTCTTGGAATGACTCCTTTCTTTGTGGGAGTTCTCTGCCTTCCCTCCTGCATAGCCATCTCAGGGGTGACCCTTAATCTCCTTCTGGGTACAGAAAAACATTGTTCCCTTCAAATGTCCTACATGTATTTGACAATAAATATAACAATCTTACAGCATTGTTGTATGGATATTTATTTTTCTATTTTCTATTCTCTGTATATTTATTATCTATTAATTTATGTATCTGTCATCTTTTTATCTAGTCTTTTTTCTCCCTCCCACCCTGTTACTTTTCCTTTCCTTTTTGCTTCCTTTATGTGTGCTTTCTCTCTCTCTCTCTCTCTCTCTCTCTCTCTCTCTTTCTCTCTCTCTTTCTCTCTCTCTCTCCTCTTTTCATCATCCATCTCTTCATCTTTCTATCTCTCCATCAGTTTGTAAATCTATCTAGTTTTGACAAAATCCTTTCTCTCAGAACATAGGTCAAAGGTTAAATGTCCCTTTCCACTGTTTTGGCTTAGATATGAGGTATCCTTCAAAAGCTCATGTGGCAGCTCTCTCTCTCTCTCTCTCTCTCTCTCTCTCACACACACACACACACACACACACACACACACAAGAGGTGAACAGATTGGGATATGAAAGCCTTAACCTAATCGGTGCATTATTCCACTGTTATGAATTCAATGGAATAAATAAAGCAATTAGTCTATCTATCTATCTATCTATCTATCTATCTATATGTACTTTTAAATACATATAGTAACTGAAGGCAGGTAGGTAGAAATGGGTCACTGGGGGAATGCTTTAGGGTTTATATTTTCCCTCTGGTGAGAAGAACTCTATTTGCTTCCTGGTGACCAAGTCCTGGGCTGCTTTCCTCTTCCACACCCTTCTGCCATGATATTTTGTCTCACTCTGGGCTCATAACAATGGAGTCAGCCCTGTGAAAATGGGACTGCAAATAATCTTTCTCTTCTCTAAAATTGTTCTGTCAGAGTTGTTTTGTTCTTTCCTTCCTTCCTTCCTTCCTTCTTTCCTTCCTTCCTTCCTTCCTTTCCTTTTCTTTTTTTTTTTTTGCCACAGCTGTGAAAAAGCTGACTAAAACATCCACAATATATCTTTCAATGGGCAAATAAAAGTACATAAAAGAGGTTTGTACCTATCTTTATTCCAGCTATTCCACTGGGAATGAATATCAGTTTTGTGGGAGTGAATGCCTATGCAAAAAGAACCCTTATCATACAAAAGACACATAAAAGTGCTATAATAATTTCTTGCTATGGTGTGAATAAAACAGTGAAAATTATACATATCTTGCCAGGCACAGTGGTGCATGCCTGTGATCCCAGCAGCTCAGGAGGCTGAGACAGGATGATCACACTGAGCAACTCAGGGAGACCCTGTCTATAAATAAAATGCAAAATAGAGCTGGGGATGTAGCTCAGTGGCCAGGTACCCCTGAGTTCAATCCCCAATAACCCCCGCTCCAAAAAAATTATAAATGTCTTTGGAAAATTAAATAACATTTTGAAGAAGAAATATTTTAAATGAGACAAGAGAATTTTGACAGGTTAAAATTGGAAAAAAAGGATTTCTTATAGATAATAGTATTAAATAAAAGCATATTTTTTAGGTGCTTCAGAAGAAAGCACACAGATATTTATATACCCACAAATTGTAGATGGAGGAACATTTGCATACAACCTAACTAATATTATCTTACTTTTCATTTTCAATACTTTTATTCCTTGATTGCACAAAGCACTTTCTATTACAAAAAAAAATCCAGAATGTACTCATAATAAAGATATTTTTGTTTTAATGCCATACTTATTTTTCTGAATCTATTATTAAATGTTTATAATTGAAAACAATGGGTTCTTATTAACTGATGTTAATTATAATGCACCCACTCAAACTCTCATTTAAGGAAAAAAAAGCATGATTAGAATCTAAACACCCTAGAAATCTCAAAGTAACTGGATTGTTTTTGGAATATGAAAATCCAGTGACTTTTCCTCTTGCACTCTGACTTCTTTGGTCCTTTTTTCTCTACTCCTTCAAATTGGAGTAACTCCAAACTTCATCCTCAAAAATGTTTACTTGATAAATGAGAAAATCTAGACAAAATCTTCATGAGTATGTGAGAAGAAGGATTACCTGCACTTCTTGAAAAATCCACATTGATCAATTGCTATTTTATATTCTGTCCTGTTTCCCCTCATAAAGCAATTAGTCAATCTATCTATCTATCTATCTATCTATATTTTTAAATATATATATATATATATATATATATTGTAAACTGTATATTTAAAATATATATTTTAAATTTTAAAAATTCTTAGTAGACTAAAGAAAAACAAAATTATATCAATGCCCTTCAAAATGAAGGTGGCGATTTTACTTTTGGAATATCATTAGATGACTTCAGTATGCTTTCTAAGATGCATGCATTTATGAGATAGAATGCCCAGAATCAAACTGACCTAAACAAACACTATTTTTATTTTCTATGGTGATAAGATGTCGAGCAGGAGAGCATTCTCCAGGTTTGGTGGAGTTAGTGGCTGACTGACATCACCAGGATCACACATTTTCTTACTCTTTGATGGGTCCTCCTCTGTGTGCAACTTGTGGATTCATACTTGGTCCCAGAGTGTCAAATGGTTATAGAAGTTGCAGAAACCACTTCAGACATACAAGCTACAAAGAGGATCAAAAGGCAAATTCTTTCTTCCATTCATTTCTTATGTGGAAAACATTGCCTCATAATGCCATAGGAAATGAGACTGACAGGTTATATTAGCCCAATTCCTTGTCACTAGTACAAATATTGAGCATAAAACCACAAAGTCATCTACATTAGGCAAACCTTTAATGGGCACAGAAAACTACGCACTGGCAAACATTTTTACTTACAGAACCAGATGGTAAATATTTTAGACTTTCTGGGCCATTCAGTTTCCATCACAACTACTGTTGCAGCATAAGAGCAGCAATAAAAAATACCAAAATTAAAAGGTGTGTGTGTGTGCTACAATCCTTTACACAAAAGTTGACAGGCAGTATTTGCCAATTCCTGGTTGGAGTCACTCTTTTGGGAATATAGTTAGTGCTTCTTCCAGTGCATCCTGAGGGGAATCTAAAGATAAACCTTTGTTAAGTGAGAGAGCTTCTTTCTCTTCTCTTTTTTGCTACTAATGACATCTTCCACACACCGGAGGATTATTAAAGAGAAAATAAAATCGGAGATTTCTATTTTGATAGAGTTTGGACTCCATTGGTAGAGGACAGAAAACATATAAACAGTTATATCTACAGTATATTTCACAATAATCATTTCAGTGATAAAAGTAGAAGAGAGTTGGGAAGTACTGGGTATAAGATAAAGTTTTAAATAGGTTGAGAGAAACTCTCTGTGGTAGGTGAAGTTGGAGCAAAATTTTCAATGAAGTTAGGACTTCTGCTCATGTGAGTACTTGAGAGAGCTTGGGAATCACCAGCTGCAAGATTCCTTAGGTAGAGGCTGGCCCTTGATAGACTAAAAAAGACCACGGCAGAAATGGTGTCCAGGGAAAGAGGGAGTCTTAAGAAGTGAAATAGAGTACCCAAAGTGGTCATGACACATAGCGCCTTACAGACATGCATGGGTAAGCTCGTCAACGTTTAATTTCAGTAAGATTGGAAATCATTGGAGAGTTTTCATTGAGAATAGAAATTTTATTTTTACTTCTCTACTTCAATTTTTCTTTCCTTCTTTGCCTTCCTTTTTCCTACTTTCTTTCCTTTTTCCTTTGTTTTCTTTCTTTCCTTCTTTTCATTTGTAAATATAGATGCATTCCACTGAGTGCTAGACACAGCACTGCACACCAAGTATCTGAGATAGCCTATTATCTAAATCCATACTATAGTATCATATAATGGAAGAAATGTAGAAAGAGTTAAAAGAGATACTAAGTGGCAAGTAAAAGGAAAAAACGAAACCACTGAAAACATCACTTAACTCACATGGTGGAGAGAATGAGCTCCCACGGAATGATGCATAGATGCCCTGGATTAAATTAGCTGACTGTGGGAAAATGAATTAGAATTAATGAATTATAAACAAATATGCTTTAAGCTAAGAAATATTTCTTGGCAAATGTGAAAACTGAGAAAGAATGATATCATTGGTTAGTTCCCTAAAGTGCACATGTGGTGGTCATGTGCAGTGAAGCCACGTAGTCAAGGGGGCTTTTCTTTGGGAAATGCATTCTCTTTCAAATGGAATGCCAAAGAAATACAATTTTTTGAAGATACTTTGACTATAAAACCCATACATTTTTCAATAGGATCAAATGCATGCACTAATAAATTAAATTTTATCTTTATTTATTTTATTATTAATATAGTATTCTGTGTGGGCTCCCTCTCATCCAGCAAGGAGGCCCATGTAACAGGGTAGAGGAGAGTGTCAAATCAAGGAGTCACTAATCAAGACCTCCTGAAACCAAGCAGGGAGCAGGTCTGATTTTATTGCACAGGTACCATGTGTATATACTTGGGGAGTAACTAGGCAGATTACAGGCAGCCACCAATGCAATTTCTTGCTAACTGTCCCTACAGCAACCAATCGAGAAGCAGGCCGTGGAGCAAGCACAGGGACTGCAACCCAGGGCTGTGCCTACCAGGTAAGCAGTCTGCCTAGCATGCGGGTAGTGGCCTGCCAATCAGACAACCTTAATGTATGCCATGTAGGTAGTTCTCCATGCACTTGTTCCCACAGTATTCTGAGGAGAAAATTGCATATCTCCAAATTTAAATATTTGACTTTTTCAAGCAATAGAAAGGTTGTAAACCCACCTCTCTGGAAAATCTTAAAGGTCTATTGATGATAGAGAGTCACAATTTAGATGATAATAAATCCTGTTAGAATTAGAAACTGATTTGGAAGTATGTTATGGTAGCCAGTTCTTATATATTCTTTGCATCTTATTAACATTTCATGTCAGGTCTAGTTTACTTACTATTTATTTCTATTGTATTTATTTTTGGAATGTTTATAAAAGTGATAAATGTCACACATATAAAGGCTGATTACAACTCACTTGACCAATGATAATCATCCAATGAAGATCTTTTTAACAAAAGTGTAGTTATGATCACTTTGTCTCACTTCATGTATTAATTTGTAATTTTTATTGTTTTCAAAATATCTGAAAATATTTTATTGTTTCAAAATATTATTTATAATTTCCTATAAAGTTAAAAGAAATGTGAACCTTTAACAGCTGATGTTAAATCAACATACTGCATGCATTCTAAATGATCAAAGCACTTTGAGTCTTTCAGCAAAAAGCCAAATTAAAATAAAGATCTCCCTTAACAATCATGGAAACAGTAAGATTAATAAGGTTGTAAAATAAGGTGTCTCTTGGTTAAATATTTTTAGAAAGTTGTAGGTATAACTAAATTTAACAGATTTCTCAAAAATTTATTAGACCATACTTCATATTAAAAATCCCTAGGTTTCCAAAAATCAGAACTATTTTGTCCATTGAGCATTTGTTGAGGCTCTATGACACCATGGAATAAATTTAGTAAATAATAGCAAAGGCAATTGCATATGAAACAAAAGCACTACATTCAAAACCTTTACAAACACATCTCTTAATGGGTTCTTATAGTAAAGAGATGTTGGAACACAGTAAGTGTTGGTTTGGATGTTATATCCACTTCATGAATCTAGCAGAACAGAGCAGACCTGTAGTACACTAGGATTTTTTTCTAAATTAATTTGAAAACTGCACTCTCCTACTTAAATAATGTAGACTACAATATATTCTCTTCTGTATACAATAATTACCTTGATTAATCAAGTGAATAAAAAGACACATTTCAAAATGAGAGAAATATTACATGACTATAAAAAAATCAATAATGTTTAGGGGTTGAGGACACAGCTCAGTGATAGAGTGTGTGTATGGATTGCACAAGGCCCTGGATTTAATTCCCAGCATTGTAAAATACAAATAAGCAAAAAAAAAAAGTAAATATCCATATTTTTCAATAACACAAGAACACAAAAAAACAAAGTTATAAAACATGTAGCTAGACATTTCTCAGAAAAGAAAATATATAAGGTCAATAAAATTTTGATATATAAAATAGTTTTCAAGATCAAAGAAAATACATCAAGACCACCAAAAAATAACATTTTTGCCTCTATCTAAGGGACCCAAATTAAAATCTGTGAATACCTGTATTCAGGATGAGAATAATAACAACAAAAATCAACTTTCCTGATGATATCCACATAATTGTCTTCATGAAAATAGTTATTATTTCAGAAAAAGATAGAAATGATAAATAATTCTGTTATTTGCTTCTACAATTACATCCAAAAATAAGAAAATAAAACAAAAAATCCATTTTATTACATACACATTGAAATGTTCCACTCTTCTACAGATAACAAATATTTCAATATTAATATTTAAAATAGATTAAGTAATCCAACAAAAAGAAGGAGATTGAAAGATTAGGTTAAAAAACATAACCCAATGTTATTCTGTCTGTATGAGGAATTTTTAATATAAATTCATTGAAAATTAAAGGATAGAAAAGGACATATTATGCAAATAGCAACCTCAAGAAAGCTGGAGGACCTTTACTAATATCAAAGAAAACAAAGTTTAAAACTCTACTAGGTAAAGAGAGACATTTTCTAAACATAAAAGAATTAATGTATCAGGTAGTCAAAAGCATATATTCTCCTAATAACAGAGTACCAAAGTACATTAATGGATTCTGAGAGAAATGAAAGGAGCAATAGAAAGTTCAACAATAGTATTTGGAGACTTCAATAATACCTCTTCAATTAATAATAGAGCAGTGAGGCAGGCTATAAGCAAGAACACAGAAATGAACAAAACTTTAAATCAATTATACTTACCTGGTATCTGCAGAATGTTCAACACAACAAATAGCAGAAAATATATTCTCCTTAAGTGCACATGAAATATTTTTCAGTGTAGATTACATACTACTCCATAAAACAAATCTCAATACATTTAAAAGAATAGAAATAATATACAGTAAATAATCACAATAGAATTAAAAGTAATATCAATAACAGAAATAAATTGGGAATATTTACAGATACTTGAGAATGAAATAGCACATGCCCACATAACCAAATAAAAATAAATTGAAAGAAAAATTAGGCAATGCTTTCAGGTGAATAAAAATGAAAATACAACAAATTAGTAATTGTCGGGTGCAGCAAATACAGTATTCTGAGTGAAAGTTGTAGTTATAAATGACGGTATTAGGAAATATGAAAGGCCCTAAAATCAGTAAACAAACCATCCACCTTATAGCATTAGAAAAAGAAGAGCAAACTAAACTCAGAACTAAAAGAAAAAAAAATAATATTAGAGAATAGAGTGGAAATCAATAAAATAATTATTTGAGGGACATAGTAGAAAATTCAATGAATTCAAAAGGCAGTTATTTGAATATATTAATAAATTAGGCAAAACTTTTCTGAGAAACAGAGAGAAGAAAAATTATAAGAATCAAAATGAAGGAAGATTCACTATATGGTCCTTATAGAAATGAAAAAGATAATATAGAAATAATGGGAACAGAACATCCAAATGGATGATGAAAATTTGATTAGTCAGGAAATATGGTAGCCAGGGAAATACAGTTTTGAACCATAACAATCTATAAAATCTGTAGTCACCGGAATGGAAAATGAACAAAGAAATATCAACCAGTACTGATGATATTAAATGATGAGAGCATTGTAAAGCACTCATTATTTTAGATAGGATTGCAAAGCAGACCTAAATAGGAAAATGTTTCCACATTATCGACTGACATTAAAAATGTGCATATGCTGTGACAAAATATTTTCATTCCTAGGTATATAATATATATATATATATATATATATATATATATATATATATATATATATATATATATATATATAGTATATATCAGAGAGCATGATGACATCTCCATGTATCTCAAGGACATTAGCACATACATTGCATTTTAACAAAACTCTTAAAAAGAGAGCAATCTAAATGTTCATCAAAGTATAATGTATAGTTAGAGATGTATTTATACAATGAAATAGTGCACTGCCATTAATATGAAGACAGCACAGTTGCACATAGTAATGCAAATGGGTTTCATGCTGAGAAAAAGGAACCCGACCCAAGCAAATACACAGCATGCTTTTCTTTTATTATTAGGATAAATACTACAATGACAGGGAGAACAAAAATGTAGGCTTTTGGATGTCTGTTTAGTTATTAAATTAAAAATGATTTCCATTAAAATCAGGGTAGGGTCATATTTCAGGTTTAATATCTAACATTTTGATGCTAGGTTGGTGCATTTATGGTTGTTCATTTAATAAAACGTCTTGGGCATTTTTGCATAATTTGGGGGGAGTTTTTTATTTCACAACGGAAAGTAAAAATGAATGAATGAATGAACAAATGAGCACAAGGCTACATAAATAAAAGTACATAGTGTCCTATACAGTAATGTGATTTTGTTTGAATAGAAAGAAAAAAATGGAAAAATAAAACAAAAAGTGGTTTCCTTTAAAGTTCTAGTGAGGAACAGAAAAAAGGTGATTCATTTTGTTTGAACTTTATTCCCAAGGGCCCTGTTGCAAAAGATGTTATAATATCTTTTGAAGGAGGATCATCTTCCTACATATTGATAGAAAATTCTACTTAGTCAATTAAGAAGCTAAACAGTTGTGAAAACATCCTTTACACTACTATCTACCAGATACTGACTTATAAACAATACTTTATTAATGCTCAGCAACTCTGGGATATTGATATTTATTACATGCAATAAACTTGATTGCTCATAGAAACTAAGTACTTGAACCAAATTGATAGGTAGAAATGTTATGAATTAAATATAATTTTTCAAAAAGCAAAGTTCACCATGCCAAGATTAATGCCAAATCTAGTAACATTGCCTGATTTACTTCAAATTAGATGTAAATCAGAATCCAATATATATGAGAATACATGGCTGATTCCCAAGAATGCATGGTTGCCAGATTCTCCCAGGCCACTTTGACATAGCAGAATTTAATCTGATATACTCACCAGAACTGCAATCCTATCTCTGTGCTCTTGGCAGGGCTCTAGAAGCTTGCTGAAATTTATTAGATGAGTGTATTCTCTCCCATGGAGTCTATATTCTACAGGAAAATGAACATACTAAAGGGAAAATGGAAACACCCTCAGTTGGGTGTTAACTGGCTCTTCTGTGGCCTCTTACACATTGAAATCTCTCCTACCCAAGTCAGGTTCTACTAAGAATTCTGCGTTTTTTGGCACATCTATGCATCTCATTGCTGCTTCTTATGTACAGTAATGCAGGTTTTTCCTGTATATTTCTTGCCTTCCTTGCTCCCATACAAACTTGATATCCCTGCTACAACCATACTTCAGCCATTCCAGAAAAGCCTCCAAAGTTTGTCTTTATCCACTTCATATTCAGCTGTGTCGTTTCCATTACCAAGAATGGCTACCGTATTCTGGTTTCCTTTTTTTTTGCTAAGTGCTTTTCTATTGTTTTTTCAATTTTCTCAATTATCTTATTAAGTAAGTATTATAATTTCCATTTAACAAATAAAACAGAAGGAAGAACCTGCAGTTTAAGGAGTAGACTTGGCTCTCTCAGTGGTCTATTAGACCAAAGGCTCACTTTTAGATGGGAGGACATTATGTTTCTTTTTGTTTTTGTTTGTTAGGTTTTGGTTCTTTTTCTTGGTGCTGGGGATGGAACCCATGGCCTCACGCATGCTAGGGAAGCACTTTACCCCTGAGCTGCATCCCCAGACCCTGGAGGACATTATATTAAGTGAAACAAGCCAGACACGGAAAGGCAAATACCACTGTGTCCTCTCTCCTGTGTGAAATCTAAAGAAAGTCAATTGGTCTGTAGAATAGTGATTACCAGAGGTTAGGAAGGGTGAAGGAGGGATTATTAGAGGTTGAGAAAGTTGGAGGAGGGTTTTTCGAATCGATCAGTACTTGCATGTGTTCAATCACATTGTATCACACTGAACTCAATTAATACATGTAATTAATACAGGATAATTAAAACTTACATTTTTATTTAATGCTTTATAAAGAAATACTATCATTTCTAGACAAAATGCCTTAGATCTGTTAAAGAGGACATGATTCCTTAAAAAGACTTTTTTAAAAATACCTTTTTATTGATGTACTCCATATAGAGAAAAATAAGGGCAAAGATCAATGTACTTATACCAAATGAGTATCAGCACCCCAACATCATAAACAACATCCAGATAAAGAAAAAGAATATTTTTACCCTGGACGCCTCAGCATGCTTCTCTCTAATCCTCTACTCCACAGGTAACCACTAACCTGAAAAGAAAGAATATGAAGGTAAAATTAATTTTGAAGATTGAGGGAGCTAGTGTTGAGAGGTGCTTTCATCAAAACGGCTTTTCATATATTGCATCAGGCAGGCAGAAACTGGTGCTAATATCTCCAGAAAGTAGTTCTTGGCTAATCAGGTGGCATGGGATCCATTGCACACCCCATGGAGCATAGAGACACTAACTTTCAAAGATAATATTTGGAGAATTTATAAGCTGCATAAAGACCAAGTGAGATAGTGCCTGGCTATGGGGGTCTCAAGTTGACTGTTTGGATGCCATGTTAGGTATTCTGTCCTATATTAGCACTGTCATATAGTTTAAGCTGAAGACAAGGCCAGCCTCCCACAGAAATGTAAATAATTTATTTTACATCATGGTATAGCATGTTCTACCTTGGGAAGCATTTAACTTAGACAGAATCAGTTCTAAATGTTTAGATAAATGTTTCTGAATCAATAGCAGCATTGTGACCAGCAATGAGGCTATAGACACTAGAGAGAAATTTTTAGGAAACCACAATGTATTCTCCTCAAGGAATATCTTAAAATGAAAGTACTAGTTGGATGCACATCTCTTATTTTTCCTTTTCTTTTTATTTGACAAGCCGTGCTCCATTTATAACTGCTTGAGCTTTGATTCAATTAGGTTTGACAAGATTGATGTCTTAGGGATGCAGCAAGCCTGGTTGTGACTGTATTCTGCTATTAGGGCATAAAATATAAAGATCACTAATAAAAATATAGGATTTAGATGAAAAAAATGTCATTCCACATCAGTGATTCCAGGATAGGTTGGAAAACAGCAATGATTTGGTTTACATGACTTTGTATCTGTGTTCACAGTGATAGCATTTAACAGGGATTAGGGGAGGGAGAGAGGAGGAGAGAGAAAGAGAGATACACACAATATACAAAAGACAGGGGATATGAAGTTCAGCTTAATTAATCTTTATACTTTGCACACGATTGTCTCAGACATATCCATACTCTGGGATAAAACGGTCCTTTCACATTGATGGTGAGAGAAACAGAGGATGCATACCTTTTGTGTGCAATGTATCATCAATTATGAGGAAGGACGATACCTGGTATAAGAAAGTATACCTAAAATTGTCAGAGGCCCACAAATTTTCCGAAGGAAAGGATATCCAAGTTAAGTGTACAGGTAAAGAGGGAGAAAACTAATATGAAAAGATAAACCAGCCTGAGCAAGGGCTCAAAGCTAATAATGATAATAATAATGATAATAATAATAATGTTACTAAATCAAAAACACAAATGCATCCACGTTCACCTGTGCACACCATTCATTCAAGAGACTTGAAGGGAAGTCTGTCTCCCAGCAGCCTTGAGGATTCTGCAGGCCAGGCCCAGGGACTTGGGTTTTATTCCAAGGGCAATATGGAATATGGAGCCTGAGCAGACTACATAGTCAGATTTGAGGCATTGTGCTTCAGGGAAAAAAAAATCCAGGCAGATGTGTGGACATAGGATTAAGTGGATCAATATTTGAGGCAGAGTTAATATATATATATATATATATACTTTGAGGAGTTCGTTGACTTGGGGAAGTTTTGCAGAGAAGGGTCCTGTTTAAAAAAAATTTCAACTAGAAATTTAATTTTTTTATCAGTTTAACTTTTTTCACCAATTACTTCTCAGATATATTTGAAGAAAAAACATATTTTGTGTGTGTGTCTGACAAGTAACACATATTAGTACAGTTCTTCTGAAAGGTTGTAGGATGCTTTATATGTTAGGGAATCGGGGGTCAAGGCTGGGGAATCCCATGGAGTTGAATTTCTCTGCAGAGGACAGCTCATGTTACCATTGGAAGTCTGGTTAAAATGTTCACACTGGGATCCAGGAAGAAGGCAGAGCAAGAAGCACCAGGAATCTGTGCATTTACCTAGCCAACTGCTGCATGAGCAGCATCAGTCTGTAGAACTATTTTGATCTCTAGAGTCTTCTGAAGTTTTGCATCTTCCAAGGGAGGGCTTGGGATGTCAGTTGTGACAACATTTTGTCACTTTTAGCTTTCTTTTCCTCCCCTGGGGAACTGAATCCAGGACCTTGCACATTCTAGGCAAGTGCTCTGCCTCACAGCAATAGCCTCAGAGCCACTTTCAGATTTTGGCATAGTCGTAAGCTCATTTCCTTCAGTCTCGGCCCCACCGCAGGAAGCCAAGCTCATCTTCCTAGAACAGCCTGTGCTCCACTTGCAGAAAACAGGATGGACAAAAAGACCCTGTCTTCTAAATATTGGGATCTCTGTTGTGGTCTCTGATTGCTACCTCAGGAGCAGGTAGCCATAGTTGTGTCTCCTCCACACTGCTGCAAGCTCCTTCCTCTCTGGCTGAAGTGATTTCCAGGAGATAAGGGAATATAAAGAGCAAGCTCTCTCTCTCTCTCTCTCTCTCTCTCTCTCTCTCTCTCTCTCTCTCTCTTTTTCTTTTTCTCTTTTCAAGNGCTCTCTCTCTCTCTCTCTCTCTCTCTCTCTCTCTCTCTCTCTCTCTCTCTTTTTCTTTTTCTCTTTTCAAGAAGCCAGGCATCAAAATCTGGGACATTAAAAGGCAACTGTCACTACAGACAAAGTTGTTCAGTATACCTGAAAACATAAAAGTATAAATCAATCTGAAGATGTGTGAGGTTAAAACCAACTCCAACTAAGTTTCTTCTGTTATGCATTCACAACATGGTTCACTTCTGACAAGAGGTGTGTGAGGATTTTCTTACCACACAAAACAAACAATTCTGTAGCGGCAGACACCAGCTGAGTGTTCTCTAATCCTCTTCAGTTCTGACACAGTCTACCTGGACATAGTGTCAGATCCCATAGGTTGGGGGCCCATTCACCATGACTCCCCCCACCCTGCTTTAGATGTCATGTTTTATGATTAAATCAGGTCAATTAAGTTGTTCAAGTGACTTATAGATTTGGGAAAATGAAATTACCTGTTTATTACGAAGGGTATTATAAAGGGTACAGATGCATTGGGTGAGGTATTGGGAAAAGCATGAAAGGCTTCTAGGCCCTGTCTGGTCATTCCATTCCCCACCAGGCATATCCACACAGGCAGCTGTCTCAAAGCTCCCCAAACCCTGACCATTTTTTTTAAATGGAGATTTCATTACCTAGGCATGATTGCTGATTGATAGGTTGACTGGGAAAATGGAGAAGGATTGCTCAGAATGAGGGTCATATGATGTACTATCAGACATGGTAGGTCAGAGTCAAAAGACAGAAAACCATGGATGAAAACCAAAATCAATACAGTATCACAGTTTTTCAAAGTGAAAATGATTAAATTAAAAAAAAACTATCCCTAAAAAATAATCGATGGCTGATTTACTAGCATAATGTCATAAAGATGCTCAAACAACTAAAAGCAGTTAAAAAACAAAACCCTTTGCAAAAATGAACAAACAAACAAAAACAGGAACAAAATGAAATATCAATAAAGAGAAAGAAAGCCTAAAGTAAAACCAAAAAGAATTCCTGGGATTAAAAAGTTAAAAACAAACAAACAAACAAGAAAACCAGAAACACAGAAATGAAGAATTCTCCAATTCACTAGAGGGATTCAAAGGAAGATTTTAACAGCAAGATGAGAGAATCAGAGAAATTGAAGAGAGGACAATAAGGATTATCAAGTGTGAGGAACAAAGAGAAAAAAAAAAAACACAGGAATAGTTAACAGAGCCAAAGACATCATCAAGTGTTCCAGATAGACACTGTGGGAATCTCAGAAAAGGAAATGAGAGATGAAGGAGTGAAAAGAATATTTGAGGAAATAATGGCTGATATGTTACAAATTTGATAAAAAACTAAATGTAGTCATTTAAGAAGCTGAATGAAATGAGCTTAAAGGTATCTACACCAGAGCATAGTACAATAAAACTTCAAAAGATGAAAAGAACATTTTGAAACCAGTAAGAGAAGAATGACTGATTCCATACAAGCAGGCACTGGTTAGAGTGCAGATGTTTTCCTCAGAAACCGTGGAGGTCCAAAGACAATGGGAGGATATATTCAAAATGCTAAAAGAAAAGAAAAAAAAATCAAACTACCAACCAAGATTCCACTATTTGGTATATTGGTACAATATCTGTTACTCAACCAAGAGGAAACAATTAAGACATTCCAAGATTAAAAAACAAAACAATGGAGGGAATTTATTACTATATACACAGAGTCTTGAAGGGTAAAATGAAAGAATACTAGATAAAAATCCAAAGTCATGAAGAAGAAAATAAAGGTCTCAATAAATGTAAGTATGTGGGAAATTTTGAAAGCTGATGTAACAGTGGTTGGGAACTGCACTTTTTGTTTTCTAAAAAATAACAAAATTATGGAAATTGAACAATACATCCTTAACCAATGTGTAAATAAAGAAATCAAAAGAAAAATTAGAAAATACTTAGAGATAAATAGAAATGAAAATACAACATATCAAAAACATATGATACACAATAAAAGCAAATGTAATGAGGGAATTTAAATATAGAAATGTGTCCATTACTTAAAAACATGAAAGATCTCAAATCAACAAACTGATTTCCAGTTTACAAAACTACAAAAAGAAGAATAAACAGAACCCAGAGCTATCAATCAGAAGGATAATAATAAAGATAGGAGCATACATAAATGATATGTATAATCAAAAAACAACAGAGAAAATCAATGAAACGAAATGCTGTCTCTTTGAAAAGATCAACAAAATTGACAAACCTTTAGCTAAAGTGACTAAGAAAAAATGAGAAATATCACAAATTTCTAATAACAAATGAAGGTGGCAACATTTCTCCTTGGTGCAGAAATACATAAAAGATTCCTATGAACAATTGTATGACAACAAATTAGAAAATCTACATGAAGTGGACAAATCATTAGAAACACAAAACCTACTAAGATTAAAAAGAAAGAGAAAATCCAAAACAAAAAACAAAAACAAAAACAAAACAACCCTCTAACTACAAAGGATAGACTCAATAATTAGTAATCTCTGACAAAGAAAATTCCTGGACCCCATGGATCCCATGGTGTATTCTACAAATTTTTGAAAGAAGAAATAACACCAACCTTGAAATCAACCCAATTATCCACTTGAATGGACAAGCAAAATATGGTATATACATATGATTTGATATTATCCAAGCCTTAAAAATGAAGGCAACTCTGACATGCTAAAACATGGATAAATACTGTCACCTTAGGTTAATTGAAATTAGTTAGTTATAAAAGGATAGATACTACCTAATTTAAATTATATAAGGTATTGAGCATAGAAAAAATTATAGAGATAGAAAGTAAATTATGTTTGCAAGAAGGAGAAAGTAATAAGAATTTATTTTTAATGAATACAGAGTTCCATTTTTGCAAATTGAAAGATGTAGATGGATATGGGGTGATTTTTGTGTAACATTACAAATGTACTTAATACCAGTGAACTGTACACTTAAAAAATGGTTAAGATGCTAAATTTTATGTTGTGTGTATTTTATCACAGTTACAAATGACAAGAGAAATGCATGCCCTCATGGAGAGAACATTGACTTGGAGCCAGCCAGACAGATTTATCAGTTACAGCCCAGTCACCACCAGCTCTGTGACCTTGAGTAAATCTCTCAAACTCCCTGTGCTTTAGTTCCTCCATATGAAAAATGATACTGAAAATAATATCTGTATCATTGAGTTGTATTAAGAACTAAATGGTATCTTCTGTGTAAAACCCCTAGAAGAGGACCTTGCACTTACCTAGAGCTCATGCATTATTGAAAACAAAGAAGGCATGTGGATTAAGAGTCAAAGGATTTGATCTTTCTATTCAAATTAGGACCTGACTAAAGGAGACACTATCAATGACTATGTATCCTGGAGAAAATATGAGGAAATGATGCCTGAATGTTATAAATGACAATACAACAGCATATTTTAAGTCATGACAAGTCCCAATCCAGGACCTACTATTTGCCTTATGTATAAAGTATTCAATTTTTCACATGGTGTGATTTGAAGGGTTGAAAGAGCAATGTGATTATACAGTGATATCCACCAATATCAAACCTTTCTTTAAAAGTAAACAACCTTTGCTTAAATAAAGAGAAATAAGAATAACAACTACAATTCAAAGGACATTTACCATGAACCAATTGCACTTTCCACACATCATATCAATCTCACCACAGTTTCACATGTTATAGGTCACTCTCTGTATATACACAGAGGTTAAGTAATTGGTGTAAAGCCAACCCAATAATACACAATATACCCAAAATTAGAATGTGTCTTGATTTGAATTCAAATAGAGCAAAGGGGATAAAAAGTAATTACAATTAGATTACTTAAAACAAAATCAAATTAAATAAAAATAGAATTCCAAACTTTTCCCCTGTAAGATCTGATTCTGTAAGACTGGCACAGAACCCAGAAATATGAATATAAAGCAAGAACATTTTATTACCATTTCACAAGCTTAAGACATGTTAATATATTTTTTAAATTTTTACTTTGTTATTATGAACTTAGAGACTATCAAATGATATGTGAGTATTGTTTTTACTTTAGTGACTGATATTTTGAGACATCAGAATTTAATTTATAAATATAACATATCAAGTAGTCAAGTTGTCATACACATTTCTTATTAGATATTGTGACAAATATTTTACTCTTTGATCTGATTATTATTAGAAACATCAAGGCCACAATTTTGATTCAGGGTTGACATGCAAAGGCATAATCCTTCCCTGATATCATTCTAGTATTCCTCTTTTTTTTTGTTTTATCACTTTATATTTTTCATTTATTTTAACACAGTTTTATTATTCATGTGTATATAAACAGCAAACACACACATTGTGGTCTTTGTCAATGTATATCTATATATTTTAAGACTACCTCATTTTTTTGTTGTCATGAATAGGAATCTAAATCTATGTAAACATATATCATAAAACGTGAAGGCGTCATTAAAGTAAAAGTATAGTACTATCAGATCCACTCAGTTGAGATGAGCTCTTTTTTTTTCCACTGAGTAATCAAGAAAGCAACCAAAGGAGAGAAATCAGGAAATTGCAATGAGGAATGATCTCTATGGCATAGGTTCTCAGAATCAGCCTTACAACTAAGATAGGTATCTCCTTAGTCTAACAACTCAGTAGCATGAAAATAAATAGTCCAATTAAAAAACAGGCAAAGGATACAGAGAGACATTTTTCAAAAGAAAACATGAAAATGGCTAACAGGTATATGGAAAAAGTGTTCAACATCAGTAAACACTGAGGAAATGCAAGTTAAACCTATATTGCCTCACACCTGTTAGAATGGCTATTATCAAAATGGGAAAGACAAATGTTGCTAAGAATATGGAGAAAAGGAAGCCCTTGCATAGTGTCAGTGGAAATGCAAATTGGTAGAGCTATTATGGAGACAGAAAGGAAGTTCCTCAAAAAACTAGAAGAAAAATAAACAAAACAATCATATGATCAACAATTTCACTTCTGGATATATATCCCAAGGAAAGGAAGTTAATGTATCAAAGAGATAACTGCATATTCATGTTCTTTGCAGGATTATTCATAGTATCCAAATATAAAAGCAGTCTAAATGTCCATCAAGAGTTGAATGCATAAAGAAAATGCAGTATGTATATATGTACATACACACATAAGTACACACGTGTACATAGACACAGTGGAGTGATCTTCAGCTTTAAAGAAGCAAAAGAAGGAAATTGTGTCATTTATAAAGGGCAGAAAACAGATTATGGTAAGTAAAATAAGCCAGGCACAGAAAGACAATACTACATGATTTCACTTATCTGTAGAGTATAAAGGAGTAAAAGCCATAGAAATAGAGAATAGAATGGTGGTTACTAGAGATGGGGAATACTTGAATGGGTGATAAAAGGAGAGATGTTGGTCAAGAAGTACACAATTCCTATTAGAAAGGAAGAATTCATTCTCCAGATTTATTGCACAAAGAATAATGTGCATGTGAGGTGATGGGCATTTTAATTAGTTTGATTTACTCCTTCCACAAGGTATGCCTGCATCAAACATCACATTGTTGCCCATAAATATACATAATTATTATTTGTCAATTAAAACAAAAATAGACATCTTCTATTTCAGTGGTGTAATCTGTCAGAAGTACTCATTTTAATATGTAACTGGAAGCAATGCTCTCCAGAGAAGATTGCTTTCTGAAACAGTTGGTTGATCCCCAGTGAATCAGCTATAGGGAACTCATTTCTATGTCATGCTGATTATTTTTTACTGCAAGAAAAAAAATGGGTCATGTAATCAATGTTTGCTATCCATGAACTCTTGTTTATAGTCGAGAAATTTCTACTGTTTGAAGAAATTTTGATGAAAAAAATAATATTTGTCTGATTGTTTCTTTTCCTTCAGGTACAATGAGCTAATCCTTGTTTCAAATTATTCTTTCTTACAAACAACTGTTTCTGTAGTACAGTTAGAGCCATGGGGATTTTGTCTGAAATTCAGATTAACATAATAAAATCTGATTGAATAGCAAATATATTTTTCTAGATAAAGCAAAGTTCAGACATACTTGGGTAGATTTTTTCGACTTTTTCCAGTAGCAAAAAATAAAAGAATTGTATCTGAATAAACTCATTATAATCAAAACCAGAGAGAATAACATTAGTTGCAAGGTTATTTTGCATGAATAAGAAAATGTTTAAATGACACATTACCCATCTGTAAACTCTGCAAATGTTTCAAGTCAGCAAGGAGAAGGCAGATGTAATACAAACATGTTTTCATTCTTCTCAGTAAGCTTCTGGGTTACTGAGGAAATGCCTGGTCTTTTAGCTGGTAGTTTAGGATCTCGGTAGATTTTCTTTTTAGTTATTAGAACACTTATTATGTGGAAAGATGATAAGAGTGGAAGAAAAGTACATTATATAAACCAACATGGTCAGGAGAACATTGGCAAAGGACCAATACAGAGTCCTTAAGTTACCTATTTTTATTGTAAAGAGTAACATTTGTAAAGGAAACAAAAAGGTCCTTTCAAGATTGTGCACCAAATCACTGTAAGGAGACTAGTTAAATACAAATATATGCAGGCTACTCACCAGTGGTATGGTCTTGGCTTAATTACATAAGAAAAAAGAAATCAATATTTACTGAGACTGGGTGATTTCATTTCACATATTTTGTTTTATTATATTACTCATGTGCTACAAATGCTACTAATCTCAGTTTTTCAGAGGATCAAATTAATTACCCAAGAAATTTTCAAGTGACTCAAAAGTCCCAGAAGTAATAGGTTATAAATAAGGATTCAACCACCCCTACACCCATCTGACTTCAAACCCTTTTTTCCCACAATATGTCAGCCTGTCACTGAGTGAAGACTGTGTCTTTGCAGTTGTTAAAAAAAATTAGTTATATTTTGGGGGCAATTATTTTAATTTTGTCATATTCATCATTAAATATTCTCCTTTAGTCTAAAATTATCAGAAATTTTATAATTGCTGTTTACAATATTTATTCAAATGTCTGATTGCTTTGACACTTGTTACTAACTTGCTTAACATTTTTTCAATGATTAATATTGTTGTAGTAAATTCAATAAAGTTTCATAAAGATGGTTCCAAAATAATACAACATGAAATTGATTTTGTTATGGTTTAGATATGAGGTGTCCTCCCCAAACTCCTGTGTGAGTCAGTGAGAAATAGAGGTGAAATGACTGCATTATTAGGACATTAACCTAATCAGTTTGTCAATCCACTGATCAGGATTAACTGGTGGTTACCATAGATCCGTAGGATGTGGCTGGAGGAGATGGGTGATCAGGGGAATGCCCTTGGGGTTTTTATTTCGTTTGTGGTTAGGGGATTCTTTCTCTTTGCTAGTGTGATGTCCTGAGTAGCTTTCTTCTACCAAAGTCTTCCATTATGATATTCTGGCTCACTCTAAGACCATAGAGATAGATCTGGCTATTTATGAGTACATAAATAAAACCTCTAAAACTGTGACCCCCACGCTGCAAAAATAAACTTTTCCTCCTTAAAATTATTCTCATCATGGCTTTTGGTCACAGTGCTGTTATGCCAGATTCGTGGGACCCCAATTGACCTCCAGGAGCTGAATCCGATGCAGTCACACAAGAGTCTTTATTGCAAGCTGGAGCCTGGACTCACAACCATTCCGATGCAGTGGTCCCGGGGAGTGAGTCCTGGTCCTTTGTTCAGTGAGATTTTATAGGTTTTTGGGGGATACTCTATGCGTCACAACATCATACAGAAAATCATTCCATACCACGGGAAAATCAAACAACAACTCTTAACACTGATTAGCACATTCATTGGTGGGAACAAGTTGGGTAGGGGTGATGGGTTAGTACAAGAGGGGGATTCCTTTGAACTGATTGGTTTAGGCCAAAAGGGGTGTACATGCTAAACTACATGGTTTCCCAACATGTTGTCAACCACCATAAACAACTGGGGGATCATCTGGCATTCCAGGTATTTTCCCTGTCTCATGCTGATTGGAGGTTGCTAGGGGTGTTGCTATGGGTCCTCACCTAGCCTATCTGAGTCAGGGACACCTGGTGCTTCAGACCTCTCCTTTTATTTACAGACAAACAACTCAGCAGGGTGGGTATGTGCTTAGGAGTGCTCTGTGGGTTTTTCCAAGGACAAGGGTCATGTCCCCATTGTAGATTGGTTTCTTAAGGTTTCATAGGAAAAAGAAGGACTCTGTTGGAAATTGGACTAGAGGCCATTTGAGCTAGGTTCTGGCTAAAGAAGTTGTCTGCATTTTGTCCATGTCCTGAGACTTTCTGTGGCACTGAATTTAAAGGTGATGTATTAATTATTAATTAATCTGGTGGAAGAAATTTCTAGGCAGCATTGAGGCAGTGGCATGGATATTGCTGGTTACTTTTAGACAAGTTCGTTGTGAAAATCAGGAGCAGAAAACAGAATAGAAAGATATGAAAAACTTTCAGTTTGGCCAGAAAACTGGGAATAAAAATGACCTAAGGAAGTTATTAAAGACAATATAGCCAATAAAGAGACATTGCTAAGCACTTTACTCATAGATAATAGGAGAGATGGCTGGAGGGTATCTCAATAATTGGCAAGAACCTATTGAGAACCTCATGTGACTCCATTTTTGAAAAAACAGCCTCTACCTCAGAGCAAAGCCTGTCCAAGGAAGGGGGTGGCGTGGCCCTTGTCCTTGGAAAAACTCACAGAGCATTCCTAGGCACATACCCACCCTGCTGAGTTGTTTGTCTGCAAATAACAGGAGAGATCTGTGGTGCCAAGTGTCCCTGACTCAGTCAGGCTAGGTGAAGACCCATAGCAACCCCCTAGCAACCACCAATCAGCTTGAGACAGGGAAAATACCTGGGATGCCAGATGACCCTCCCAGTAGTTTATGGTGGTAGATAACATGTTGGGAAATCATATAGTTCAGCACGTACACCCCTCGTGGCTTAAACCAATCAGTTCTACATAATTTTACATCTACAGGATGTAAATCACCCTTACCCAACTTGTTCCTGCCAGTGAATGTGCTAATCAATGTTAAGAGTTGTTGTTTGATTTTCCCGTGGTGTGTGATGATTTGCTAAAAGATGCTATGATGTATGTAAAGTCCCTGCCTTCCCCAAAGAGTGTATAAAACTGCTGCAAACCCTGTGCTTGGTGTCTCTCAGCATTACTTTCATTGCTGTGTGCGTAGAGGGGACCGAGTTAGCTCGCAATAAACACCTCTTTGCTGCTTACATTGATCTTGGTCTCTGGTGGTCTTTTGGGGGTCCCGAACTTGAGCATATCACTATCTCAGGCACAAAGTGTATTATGAATAAAAATTTCTTTGAGAAGGGGCCTGTGGGGAAACCTGCTTGCACCCAGTATCCTAGGAAGTTGTTTCACAATGCTCAGCCATCCAGCCACTCTGAGGCTGCTGCAGCCAGGGTCCCTGGAAGCTTAGCTATTGTTCAAGATGGCAGGAGACCCTGGCATCAACAATGTGGTGTTTATTCTGCAGAATTGGAGGGTGCTGGAGTTAGTAGGTCATAGAGGCTTCCACCAAGATTTCACAAAAAGTCTGAGAGGCCAGGTGAAGTACATCAGGGTCAGAGTCCCTACAGGCAATCCCTAAGAGAATATTGCAAGGAGATGTGAAGAGGAAACCAAAGTTGCAGTGGAGACACCCAAGCCCAAGAAATGACAGAAATGTGGGTTGTCTGCTGAGGAAAACAGCAGGAATTAAACAGATGCAAGCCAACAGAGAGGCCATGTGGGCTGCCACCAGCAAAGCCACAGGGGAAGAGCTACACAAACTCTTTGGAGAGAATATGATGCTATGTGCCCTAGATTTTGGACATCTACAGGATTTGTTTGCCCAGCTGAATTTTGGTCTTCCTTTGGTCTCATCTCTTCCTCCTATGCCTTTATCTATCCCTTTTGAAATGGACATGTTTACTCTGTCCCTTTGTATATTGGATGTATGTAATTTGATCTTGATTTTTACAGGAGCTCCCACTGAGAGTTCTCCTTGAGTTTCAAAGGAGACTTTAGCCTTGGAGTTTGAGGCAGTGTTGAAACTGTTAGGACTCTGGGGACTCTTGAAAATGGACTAAACATATCTTACATTATGAAATAAGCATGAGCTTTTGGCAACCAAGGCTTAGAGGTGAAATGATTGCATCATGAGGACCTTACTAGGGATTCACTTGGTTGTAATTGTAGGCAGGTAGGGTGTGGCTAGAGGAGGTGGGTCACTGAGGATGTGTCTTTGGAGTATATATTTTGTCCTTGGTGAGAGTAGAGCTCTCCCTGCTTCATGGTGATAAGTTCTGAGCTACTTTTCTCTGCTACACCCTATGCCATGATATCCAGACTCACCTTAGGCCCCCAGAAATGGTGTCAGCCATCAATGGACTGAGACCTCTGAAACCATGAACCCCAAATAAACTTCTCTTCTAATTGTTCTTGTCAGGTTTCTTGGTCACAGCAGCAAAAAAGCTGACTGAAACATTTTTCTTCTCCCCCACTCAGGTTTTATACCCAGTTGTATCAAATACCAAGTGAGGGTCACTATTCTGTCTGGTGCCAAGCACAATAATTGTCTTGCTCTACTTATAATTTTAGCTGCATCAACAAATGGCCTGGACTCCTTGTCACAAAAGCCAGGGTACAAATGTTGCCTAGTGTCCTCTCTGAAAAATCTTTGGATGAATGCTCAAAACTTTGTCAGTTTATTCAGCAGAATGTGTTACTTTTAAAGGAAAAACTGGTAATTCTACATAATTTTACTCTGACCTGGGAGGGAGACACTATGTACTGTAATAAACACAGCCTTTAACATGAACAGACTAGACAACAAATACTGATTTAATAATATCCTTGGGGAGTTCAGCAAATTAGTTCACTCTTCTGATCCTCAGTTTCCTCTAATGTAAGATAAAAATAATTTGAGTGATTTTGAAGATCATAAATAATAATTTATATAATACTCCTGAAACATTGCTTATCATCCCTTTCCTAAATATTTACTGATATCTCTATCTGTTCCTTTCCCCAAACCCCAGTGATATTAAGGAATAGGCCAATTCTCTTTGTACATTTACCAAATGGTATTGTAATAATTTTTAAAAATGGAACACTATAAATGAGAGGATTTATTTTACATAAGTCAGTTTTACATCTGTCTTATATTGGTTTGATTATTTGGTACAACCACGGTCTCCTTCTTGTTCAAGGAGAAACAAACAGAGTGACTTTTCTAGAAATGCTAATCTGGGAACATACAGAACTCTAAGCTCAAGTCAATGAGGAAAATGGGGTCAGTAAGCCTATACCTTTTCTTGTATGACAGAATGTGAGCTGATACTACCAGGGAGTCTGGCATCAGGTTTTAGTGTTCACATTGCAAGTTCCACTATAAAGTAGGTACTGCTGCAAATTTTGTTGATGCATTGGTTGGTCACAGGTCTTCAGAAAAAATCATCTCAGAACTATGGTGGCTGACAGGGTTTCTTGTAGGTCCTGCTACCAATCCTGGAAATTACTTTGGTGATCACACAAAGTTCAGGGAAGATGAATTTTGAAACAGGCCCTATTCACATGAAGGACAGGGAAAGACACAGCTACACAGAGCCCACCTTGAACCCATGTGAATTAGAAAATCCCTGGATGGCAATCACGCTGCTTTGACCATCTCTTTAGCTGATCAGTTGACTCAGTGTTTGTTAAGTATCTTTCTTATTTCTGAATTCAGTGCACCTTCAGTGTTCTGTATTTGTTGTATGGTCCTTATTATTATTTTTTTTTTGACAAAAGTATTGGCTATTTTTGTGGGTGCAGCAAAATGCTGATTCTATTTCAATGCTGAGCTGGGAGCAAAGTTAGAGGCTGCAAAGGGTCTCAGCTATGATTTTGGTTAAATTTGCTTTTGTCTCTATATCAAGGCATATATTTCTTAGAGTCTTTGTGTTAATGTGAAACACTAAAAGTTCAACAACCAATGGATCTAATATGCACTCAATATCTAAGCACTTCACAATGACTGAGTTGGTCTACCTCCAAAAATATTCTTTATTTGTAATTTTTATGAAAATATCCATTTTCCAAAGGATGTTTATAAACCAACTAAACGAGAATGAGATTTCCCCATTAATATAAAAGTCATAGATCTAAAATGATCTACTCTACATAATTAAATGTACAAAATTGTTTTAACACAGAAAGGTAGTTTCACAACACAATTGCATTATTGTGCAGCTGTACAAATTTTGAGTAATACAAGGTAGTAGTCAATAGAAAATCCAATATATAAATGTTGTTAAAACCATAAGCAGTTATATTGCACACTTGGAATTTACATTAAAATCAGAATGGGATTTCTTGTCTGACTCCTTTGTAATAAAGTGGAATATGGAACATTGTAGTTTTCAATTTCCTTATAAAATAATTTTGTAAGTAAAATTAGAAAAAAATAAATATGTAAGATACATGGAAAGAGAATGCTTCTTCATTTTTATGTCAATACTCATTTGTTGCCATTGCTGTTTCTTTTGTTGTTGTTTGTTTGTTTGTTTTTTACATCAGGCCTAAGTTGCCAATATTGGCTTCAATGGCAAATGCATAAATAATGTTTAGATTCCAGTAGTAAATGTGCCAGCCTCTACTCTTGCAGATAAGCCAGATGGTGACTGGCAATGAAGAATAAGGCTGAATAATCAAAGGAGCATGTGCTGTGTGGAGAACTGACCTTGGTTCCAGTCTTGGATTCACCACTTATTAACTGCATGAACCTGAACAAATTCCTTTAGCCCTCTGACTTTAGGGCCTCACCTCTAAAATGATTCTAATACTGCCTTCCTAGGATTTCTGTAAAGTTCTAAAGACAGAACACTGACATAAAACGAACCAAAGCAGATGCAAGTCCATACCTGGAGCTCAGACTGGCCTTTCCTGGGGGACACAGAGAGGTGGCCATGCATCTGTGGCACCCAGAGAACACGTACTTGGTGGGCCGCGCAGCCTCAATCCTCAAATAGGAGCATCTCACTCTACAAATAATACGAAAGCAAAATTTTTCTTTTGTAATTTACAAAGTTTCTCAGCCTTTGATTCTCATTTCCTATTGAAAATGATCTCTAAGCTCCAGCCTCTTACGTATTATACAATTTCTCATCGCTCTCCCTTGGCAAGGAAATCAATTTTTCTTTTCTATTCCCATTTCATGAAAAATATGATACCGACATTAGTTTTATTTCTTTCTGCCTTGTATTATTACTATATTACTTATATCTATATTTTTTTTTCAATCATGCGTTAGATCCTTGAAAGAAAGGCTTTGTCTGTTTCTCTACTATGTCTCTAACAGTTCCACCAATTGTACTCTTAATGTCCTCAACCCTACTCTCATAACAGGCAACGGGATTCTAAAATGAAACAGAGATTATCCCCAATGATATCAAATATACACTATAAAAATGAAATGGTTATTTCTTAGAAGATAAGAGCTGGATATCACTTTCACAAAAACAGTGACATAGCCCTTAAAATCAGATATTAGTATTTAGGTAATTTTCCCCAATATCTAAGGCTGTTCCACATAATTTGTTGGCTCGCATTCTATCAAAACATGAAGAATGGATATAGCTTTCAACAGTAGATGAGTTTTAACAAATTTCACCATAGATATAAAAAAAGGCAGAAGCCAATTTTTTTTCACTTACCGTAAGACACATTATTATAAAGTTTTGATATTTAAAATTCTTGCCATGACTATATTTCCCTTCTCTTTTCTTTTTTTTTTAAACATTATTTCTGGGTGTTTCTGGAATTTTTTTTTTTATGTGTGTGTGTATATGTGGTTCTGGGGATTGAACCCAGGGCCTGGTGCATACATGGGAAGCGCTCTACAAACTGAGCTATATCCCCAGGACTCCCTTCTCTTTATCTTTCATTATATGGGGAATCACTTTCATGTGACAACTAAGAATAAAACTGACATTGCTAAAATTCTTGTCTCCTGTTAATACAGCCTTGAGTTGCTTTGAAAACATAAAATCAGGAGAAGGATCTAAGGATGAAGATGAATTAAAGTTCTACAAGCTAAGACAGTGGATGGTCTTTGGCAGAGAATCCAGAAGTTGTTAACTGAATGTCCCATTTTTTCAGGGAAATTTTGTACTTCTGCCCATCGCAGATTCACTTGATTCTGCACTTCTAAAGGTCAATAATCTTCTTGCTAATTAGGCCATATTTGTTTTCATACCTGTTGCTACAAATAGTATCACATACTCAAAGTTCAAAGATCATTTGAATATTTTTAGGTAACTTTACACATTTTAATTGTTTTTAGATAACTTGGAGAATCTACGTGCTGTTTCTCTTTGTGTTGACCTTAATTTTATTTTTAGAAGGCAGTCTTTTGTCCTGAATTAAAAAATTACTGTTCTTTTTTTGGCTCGAGGTGCTGTTTGCAATAGTTCCCACATACCCACCATGGATTGTGAGTGGCATGCACATGGGCACACACATACATACAGTATTAGAAGAATGCAAGGCATCCCATAGCTCCATGGGCTTGCTGGGCAAGCCCTGAATCAGGCCCTGAACCACTGCATCCCTTGTACTCTTCACTCACATAAAACAGAGAAAGCACAGCTTCCACACAGCAAGTTTTGTTCACTTTTTGTTGAATCTTTGTTCCTGGTAAGTAGGATCATCCCATTCCTCACTTATGTATTTATGTTTTATTCCCAAAGCACTCTTTTAATATTTTCCTTTAAAAAAACTACCATATAATATTTATACATGCTTATGGAGTATAATGTGAATTATTCAATATGTGTATATAATAGAGAATGATCAATTTGGGTAATTAGCATTTCTATATCAAATATTGATCTTTCTCAACTGTGGCTATTGTCCAATTTTTGAACAATTACTTGTAGAATGGTTGCTGCCAGAAATGATTTACTTTACTCAGACTAGGGGTATTTTGTTTGTGAAGTGCCCTTAGTAGTGACTCCAACCAGAGTGAGGACAACACCCAAGTGGAGAACTGAAGCCTCAAGTAGTAGGATGCTCTTGCTTTGTAATTCTGATCCTGTGACTCTACATATCAATGACTAACAATATACATATGAGCACGCATGCGTGCACACACACACACACACACACACACATTCTTTCTCTCTCAGACATATATCCCAATAGAGATAGCATCATGTAATAAAGTAGTTAGTCTTTACTAGCTGCTGTTTTGGGGAATTAATGATATGCTCAGGGTGTAAAAATGATCAATCATGGTGTGTACATTGTACAGTTTCTTGCTCTAGCAAATGACTAAGCATTACCTTGTCACCTCATCACTTACCTACCCTCCAGTCTTCAACACACTTCCTGATATTCTCAGGTTAGAGCTTGTGTTCCCCTAAGCAGTGAAAGGAAAAGAACAGGTATCAAATGGGAAGGTAAACCAAGTGATAAGAAACTAAACACAAACTTATATATAGTGGATTTTATTGACATTCTACTCAGTTCTAAGGGGTTTCCAAGGAAGGTATGCAAAGTGGCTCAGAATCAAGTCTGTAGGTCAGACTCAGAAGACTACCTATTTATAAAAATAGGTATCACTAGTCTATAAGGTCCTCCAAATGCAACAGCAACTAGGGAACAGAATTGTACCAGCTCGATTGTCCTGTGCTCTTTGATTGCATTTAAATGCTGTGTCAGAAGGAGGTAATGACCTTAGTATTTTGATAAAACTTTTTCTTCAAATTATATTTTTACCTAGGAGTCAAGATAATGGAGATAATAATCGGTGCTGCCCATAAGACTGCTTACCATAGGGTCTTGGGAAAATTCACTGGAAACAGAGAGATTTTGGGTATTTACTAGTCCTGAGGCATGGGGAGAGCTCAGGACAACTGACACAGTATTCAATTTCTGTATGGAGGATGGAACCAGAGCTCCAAATTCTAGATTATGCACCTCTGAGAGTATCCTCTCTGACCTTGTCCACCCTGATTTATGTGGCCACATTTTCAGCTCATGAAATTTCCCCAAGCTGTGATTCATCACATAGAATTAGCAGTTTTCTCCAGACGTGATTTCAACGTCTTCATCTGGTTGTGCTGTGCTGTCCCCCACCTCTGTCTAACATTCTAATGGATTGTTCACTTGGAAGTGACGAGGCTTTCTATTTGGTTCTGAGCCAGATGAAATATGGTGGCCAATACGTGCATGTGAGCACATGGAGAGAGGCTTTCTGGTCCCCATAGAAAATGGTCTCAGCAAATTGAACCACAGAAACCCTGTTTATTTTTGTTTGTTTTTTTGTTTGTGTTCCTAAAAACAGTTGAAACTGTTTTTGTTTTCTGTTTCCTCACTGAAGACTCTAGAGATGAACTTCAGTTCCAGCAGATTTATTTTCTTGGTAGTTTTTCAAATATCTAAAGTGTCTTCATATTTGCCCAGGACAACCCTGTGCCTGGAGAAAATTATAAACATTCTGGTGAAATTATTATTGGAACAGCCTTCATAAGTGGATCTCAGAAAACCCACCATAAAGGAGGTTCAAGCACTTGTCTTCACTCTTGGCTGAACAGTAACCTGCATGAGAAACCACAATATTCCGTATTAGATTAAGATCGCAATTTTCCTGAGATCTGTTTTCTGGGCTTTGCATCACTCAGATTCTATCAAACCTTACCATAGGACTGAAGAAGGGAACGCCAGTGGGAGTAGGAAGGAAAAGAGAGGGATTTGTTGTTTACTATTTCAGGAATCATATTGGCATTCAAAGCACTCTCGAAGACATTTACTTTCAGAAGTCTTCACATTTTCCTGAGGGGCAGGTAAGTGTTTTTATCCTAATTTTACAGATGAAAAGCTTGAAACCAAAGGTTAAGTGACTGGCTTGGAGCCAATGTCAAGATCAGACTTCCAACATCAATGTTTGATTGCTCAGACCACTCAGTCTCGGCTCTGTCTAAGTATAACACAAATATTTGGGAAATAGTTTCAACTGTTTTTAGGAACACAAACATTCTGAATAGTGCTCTGGGTCAGACAGACTTTCCACTGGGTTGGGAAACCAAAACGAAGGAAGGCAGAAAAAATAGAGTTATATTTACCCCAGATTGTAACCACTGTAAATAATGTGTTGGTTAATTTGTTCATCATTTAAATTTTGTTGGTTAATTTGTTCATCATTTATATCTTCATGCAATCATTTAACAAACACTTGTTTAACATCCCACAACAAAATTATGAGTCTAATTGCAAACACGTACACATCCAAATGTTGAATGTAGGAAACACACATTTATAGCTATTACTTATTGTAATTGTCCAGTGTCAGATTGTCTGGCAAATGATTCACACATACTACCCAATATATACAAGCATACATCGTCTCATTTAAAGTATTATAAATCCTTTCATAATAGGTTTTATTTGTTCCAATCTTGTAGGTGAGAAAACTACCAATTTATACAAGAAGTCACTTGCTTAGCTGATGTTCAAACCTACTGCTTCATCAGCTTTTTCACTGTTGTGAACAAAAGACCCCACAAGAAAAATTTAAGAAGCAAAAGCTTATTGTGGGGCTCATGGTTTCAGAGGTCTCAGTCCATAAATGACTGACACCATTCCTCCTGATCTGAGGTACAGTAGGACATCATGGTGGAAGGGTGTGGTCCCCAAAGGTACACCTCCAATGATCCTCCTCCTCCAGCCACAATCTACTGGTCTTCAGTTACCCTTCAGTTATTCCCTATCATAGGATAGAGATTAAGTTAAGGCTCTCATAACCTTATCTTTTTTACATCCAAGGTTTCTTGCCTGTCCCATACATGAGCATTTTGGAGACTCCTTATATCTAAGCTACAACACCTAGATTGGTGTATGAAAAAACATCAAACTTTTTAAACAAACAAACCTGAATTCCAATGATACTGTCACCACTTACTAAGCATGTTGTTATTTAACTTCTACTAGTTCAAGTCTTTTTGCTTTGAAAATGGAGAGGTTAATGACTTATAGCATTGTCCAACAATGTAAGATTCTAGTGAAGATCAGGGAGAAATGTGGTTTCAGTGTCTAATAATTTTTTTTTCCCCAGTAAGTTAAAGCCCTTCTTCTAACAGTACCTTAAATGTACTCTCAATAAAGCTATATTTTAAATTTCAGCTTCACTTTGATTCATTTTTGTAAATTCAAACATATGACATGTAATGATTTTTCTGACCAACTATGACTCGATGACACTAAAATAATTTCTATTTTTTGTTTGCTTTTTTACATTTTTGGGGGGAGGGTACCAGGGATTGAACTCAGAGACACTTGACCACTGAGCCACGTCCCCAGCCCTATTTTGTATTTTATTTAGAGACAGGATCCCACTGAGTTATTTAGCACCTCACTTTTGCTGAGGCTTTCTTTGAACTCACGGTCCTCCTGCCTCAACCTCATGAACCACTGGGATGCCACTATGTCTGGCTGATTTCCAATTTTTTATAAGTAATTGTTTCATTAGTGCATTATAATTACACATAATAGTTGGATTCATTGTGATGTTTATATATGTACATAACAAAATTTGGTTGATTTCATTTCCTGGTACTTCCCCTTGCCCTTCACTCTTCCCTCACACTCGTCCCTTTCCTATACTTTATCCATCTCCCTTCTAATTCCATAAAATGCATCCTCTCACATAATCTATTTCCTTTTTTCCCCTGTAGCTTGAACATACTACAGGAAATATAAGCCTTGGCCTTTTGAATTTGGCTTATTTCATAATATTCTCAAGTTCCATCCATTTTCCTGCAAATAACATAATTTTTTTCTCATGGTTGAGTAAAACTCTATTGTAAGTATATGCTATGGTTTATTTTTCCATTTATCTGTTGATGGGCATATAAGCTGGTCCCATAATTTAGCTATTAGGAATTGCATTGCAATAAACATTGGTATGCATGTGCCACTACAGTATGTTAACTTTAATTTTTTGGGACAAAAACAAGGAGAGGCATATGAATAAAGCTCCTTTTTAAAAAATCTTAAATATAAAAGTGATTTGGTAAGTAAGGAATGAATTTTCAGATTAAAGATCAATGGAAGGCAGAAATCCAGAAGGGCAAACTGAAGTCAGCCGCTGCTTTCAAATTAAGGCACAGCCACTGGGTATATTTGAGCTTTGGTCTTTATGCCTCTGTACAATGTAGATCATCTAATGGGAAATTTTCTCATATCCAATGGGATATCAAAAAGTTACAGCTTATTAAATTGATGAACGGAACCTAACCCCAGTTGAAAGCAAAAAACATGGACATATTTACTGCTTGGGTGGCTCAAAAACTTCCAAGCTAAGAATTTAATTGTGAGTAACTTACGTTAGTAGTATATCCAAGGATTGACAAGAAGCAAATGCAGAAATCCTCCAGATCATCTAACTTCAACCCAAGTCATAAAAATCGAAATGAAGTTCGGGGTGGTGGTACACATCTATAATCCCAGCAGCTCAGAAGGCTGAAGCATGAGGATCATGAGTTCAAAGCCAGCCTCAGCTATTTAGCAAGGCCTTAATCAACTTAGCAAGACCCTGTCTCTAAATAAAATATTAAAAGTGCTGGGCATATGATTTAGTGGTTAAGCACTAAACCAGTAATAATAATAATAAAAAAATCCCCAGTACTAAAAACAGAAAATAGGTAGCATGTAATAAAAGTCATACACTCTCAAATATATAAGAAGCCATTAAAAAGAATTGGCAGAAACAAAGAAAAGTGAAATAGGACCATAATAATATCAGATATGGTTCTGTTATATGTACATAAACACAAAAAATGTTGGGCCTAAAAGGATGTTGAAGAAACTAAAAAAAAAAAAAAAAAAAACTGGCAAGGCAATTGGAGAAATAACCAATATAATTTCTAGAAATGAGCTACAAGCATAATTAAAATTAAAAGAATTGATACATTTTTGAATAGGTTAACTTAGCCTTCCCACACAATAATTATAATGTTTGGAAAAACATTTTTTAAAGCCCTGTTCCGTGGAATTGCAGAGTAACTACAAAGAGGTTAGGGGTATTCCATTGGAAGGAGAAATTAGGTGGTGAGATTTACAAACGTTGACTTTCCAATGAGGTCTAAAGCTATAGAAAGTCACCACCTTAGTAGTATGAAATGTCAGAAATCAGAGAGACTATGGCTGTCAGAACAATTAACAAAATGGGTATGGGATCCTAGAAAGAAATGAGTCATAGAAGGGTTGACAACCAACAACCTTTGCTGACTACCAAGTTATGCAAACATGGGGTGACCCTGCAAAGAATAGCAGAAAGAATCTAAAGAATGAGAGAACCGAAGAGGGATTTCAGCTGTTGGTCACTGCAGGTAAGACAAAATCTGGAGTTTAAATCAATCCAGATTAACTAATTTGTAGAGTAACAATTACATAGTTGTCAGAGAAACATAGCAGATTCAACTCTGAACCATATTATATTGCATTTGAGTTTCAGAAGAAGCAGAAAATAAATTGAAGACAAATAATGCTCCCAATCTTCCCAATTTTGGTAAAGGATATCCACTTAAAAATCCAAAATGGAAATATGTACTTCAAACCGGAAAATATAATGAAAACAAAAACAAACCAATTTACATTTAGGCACATTCATGTTAAACTGCAGAAACCCAGGAGAATGTCTTGAAAGCAGCCCAGGGAAATAGAACAATCAACCTAGGGGAATAATTATAGGAATAATGGATAAAACTCAGAGATTATGAGGGTCTTTAAATGTTGAAATAATACCTCTAAAGTAAAGAAAGAAAAATTAAAACAGTCCATCAGATTTCTATGGAGAGCAAACCAAATTAAATTTGAGAGTGAGAGAGTAATATAAAAATAAGCAAATTTAACCAACACCTCAATAAAAGAGGCAGAATTTTTCACTAATGTATGAGAATGAAAAGAAATATTAAAAATTGGATATATATATTTGATTCACCCTTAAAGAAGAATAAAATTGTGTCATTTTGTTGGCAAATGGATAGAGCTGGATAATATCATGCTAAGTTAAATGAGTCAGACTCAGAAAGTAAAGCGTCTAATATTTTTTATCAGTATACACAATAAGTGTAAATGAATTAAATTCACAACTTAAAAGACAGAACATAGAAGAATGGGTAAAATAACAGGATCCATTTATAAGATGTCTAGCAGAGACTGCTGCTTTAAATTCAAAGATAGATTGGAGATGAAGAGATTAAAAAGCTAGTATTCAAAAGAGGGCTATACTACTATCAGAAGTGAATGCTAGCTGAAAAAAATTGCTATCAGTGACACAAAGACTTCATAAAGTCTTTATAAAGGGGTCAATGCATCAAGATTGTATAATACTTATACATATGTATTCACTGAAATGATTCAGACATAAATGGAATGAAAACAGAAATAGATAGATGTAAAACAAATTGAGACTTCAATAACCTATCTTAAATAATAAATACAACAATCAGAATATGACAAAAAAAACCCTGGAATAACATATGGTCAAACTAGAGTAAATAGGTATATATATAGTACATGCCATCTAACAACAGTAGAAAACACATTCTTTCCAAGAACAAATTGAGCAATGTCCAAAATAAATAATGTTAGTCCATATAACAACTATAAAAAAATTTTTTTGTAGTTGTAGATGGTCAGAATGCCTTTATTTTATTTGTTTATTTTTATGTAGTGCTGAGGATCAAACCCAGTGTCTCACGCATGCTAGGCAAGTGCTCTACCACTAAGCCCCAGCCCCAGCCTGCCGCGACCCCTCGCCGGCAAGGGAAAAAACGACACAGGATTCTTCCTTCAGCAGTTTATTCAGGCCTTGATTCATGTATCACCTTCTAGTGACCCGTCGCCGAGCGCCCAAGCACAGCCTAATAAAGCCTCCAGCATACCAATCTTAAGCTGCCACGTGGACCTTTCTCAAAGGGTGGTAAGGGATTGCGTGCCAATTCTCCATATTAGGAGTTGTTTATCACAGGCCACAGTGGAAGCCGGCGCCATCTTCTAATGGCGGCCACGGTCTAATTAGAACGGCTCACCACAGTTCCCCCTTCTATTTTATAAAACAATGCAGGCGAAAGTAGAGGTCCTATCCCACTGTGCAGAAGTGGCTGCAATGTATGGTGCAGTCCTAAGGAGGGCCCTTCCCTAGACCTGGTCCCATATCAGCCGA
>NW_026000037.1:18167107-18190155 GCF_001458135.2 Marmota marmota marmota
AGAGACAGGTGTATGGGACCCACTGCTTCCAACACCTTTAAAGCTTGAACTACATAGACAGAATCTGAGATCAAATTAAAAGGAAATGGACATTGTTCAAAGACAAGTTGTTTAATCAAGGGCATTGCTCTATCAGGGTCACCAAAGATTTTTCCTCATGTAGTTGCTCAAGAACAGCCTGACCCTCACTCACAGCTTCGTGGCATTTACCATCTGTTATACATCCTCTAACTAACTTCCAAAGTGGTATAACGCCACCCTCCAAGGTACCTTGCTCATGAGCGAAATCCAGATCTTTCCCTAACTTATCCCAGCTAGGAATCATAAGACTCCCTGAAAAGGCAAACCAAGGAGCTGCTGTATCAGCTTCTCTCAAAAACATCTGCAAAGTGCTCTGCTTTACCTTAAGTCCTTTTGAACGTAACAACCCATCTAGGGCCAACAAAATTGAGCTTGAAGAGGTAGCGCCCGTAATGTTTTTAGAGCTATAAAGAAAGTGAAAGTACAAAAGCCCCGCTCTCTCCTTATTTACAGGGGAGCGTCCTTTTTTCCGCTCTCTCTTTATTTACAGAGAGAGCGCCCCGCTATTTGCTTGCGGATTCCCACTTTACCTGGGAACTTACCGGTGCACCACCCTGACTGCTGAAAGTTCTGGATCCTGGGTTCGAGGAATATGTTCCCCATCCGGGCCACCAATTGCCGCGACCCCTCGCCGGCAAGGGAAAACACGACACAGGATTCTTCCTTCAGCAGTTTATTCAGGCCTTGATTCATGTATCACCTTCTAGTGACCCCTCGCCGAGCGCCCAAGCACAGCCTAATAAAGCCTCCAGCATACCAATCTTAAGCTGCCACGTGGACCTTTCTCATAGGGTGGTAAGGGATTGCGTGCCAATTCTCCATATTAGGAGTTGTTTATCACAGGCCACAGTGGAAGCCGGCGCCATCTTCTAATGGCGGCCACGGTCTAATTAGAACGGCTCACCACACCAGCCCTATGAAAAATTTAAAAAACTTTAAGTCATAAAAGTATCTTCAGTGATCACAATGGAATGAATATAGAAATTGATAGCAGAATGAATAATATTAATTGATAAAAATATGGAAACCAGACAATACAGTATAATAAACAAATACTCAAAGGAGAAATTGGAGGAAAATTCGAAAATATTTCCAAATAATGGAAGATGAAAACAATTTGTTAAAATTTATGAGATGCATTGAAAGCTGTACTCACAAAGAGATTTCTAGCTGTAAAGGCCAACACTAAAACAGAGGATTTCAAAAGAAATCACCTAGTGCTAAACCTAAAAAAAATAGAAAAAGAAGCAATCTAAAATGAAAACAAGTAGAAATGAGGAAATAATAAACATGAAAGTAATGGCAAATGAAGTAAAAAACAGAAACTGAGAGAAGCAACAAAATAAAATGTTTCTTTGACAAAGCCATGGGTGGTGGTACACACATGTAATCCCTGGGACTTAGGGAGTAGAATCAGGAGGATCAAAAGATCCAGGTCCTCAGCAACTTGGCCAGACACTAAGCAACTTAATAAGACCCTGTCTTAAAAATTAAAAATCTAGGGATGAAGTCAGGGTTAGAGAGCCTTCAGGTTCAATGCCTGGGTAGTAGGAGGGAGATGTTGATAAAATTAACAAAAATCAATAAATCTGTAGTTATATTAATAAAAACAGGAGGAACTGACTTAAGAATAAAGAGAAAATATGAATAGAACTTTAGGATGGAGATTGAGCCAAGCTTAAAAAGTGTCATATCAAAGGGAAATCTACAATTAGATGGTTTCCTAGTGAATCTAACAAATATTGACATAATCCAGATGGTCCTTTTCAAAACCTTCCAAAAAATACCAGAAGAGGGAATAATATTCTCTGAGACCAGCATTACTCTCATACCAAAGACAGACAAAGACAATATAAGAAAATTGTAGACTCATATGTTTTATTGATGATAAAAAATTTCTAAACCAAATATTAACTTAAGAGGCTAAGGATGTAGCTCAGTGACAGAGCCCTTATCCAGCAGCATCTGTAAGGCCCCTTCTTCAATCCTTAGCCCAAAATGGTTGTTTTAGTCAGCTTTTTCACTGCTGTGACTACAGGATCTCACTGTAGGAGAGGGAAAGTGTATTTGTGGGCTTACAGTTTCAGAGGAGTTAGTCCAGAGAAGGCCAGCTCCGTTCCTCAAGGCTGGAGGTGAGACAGAACTTCATGACAGAAGAGTGGGACAGAGGGAAGCAGCTGATGTCACGGCGATCATGAAGCAGAGAGAGAGACTCCAGCTTCAGAAACAAAATATATACCCCATCCTCATGCCCCCAATTAATCACTTCCACCAGCCAAATCCCCCCTTCCTCTAGTTACCAATTAGTGAATCACATCAGGGATTAATTTACTGATGGGGTTAAGACTCTCACAATCCAGTCATTTCTTCTCTGAAATTTCTTTTCTCACACGTGAGCTTTCAGGGGAGACCTCATATCCAAATCATAACAATGGCATAGCATACATAAAATAAACACAGTAGCAGAGTGACAGAATTACATATAATAAATTTGTGGAATTTATCCCAGCAATGCAAGATTGTTTCAATTGAGTAAAATCAATCATTGTGATATTATTGCATGATACATGATAACAAAGAAGAAACATATCACACTGGATCATATCCATTGATAGTGAAAAAGCATTTGACAAAAGACAACACTCTCTAAAAATGAAATCGATCATAAAATTGGCATACAATACACTTCTTAAACATGATAAAAGGCGTTTACGGCTAACATGGTATTCAATGGTAAAAAATTAAAAGCTTTTCTCCTAAGATCAAGAACAAGAAAAGAAGCTTATTCTCAATACAGTTAGTCTACACCTAGAACACATTACTGGAAGGTCTAGCCAGAGCAATAGATTAAAAAAAAAATATCTTAAGGCATTCACATTGGAAAAGAAGTAAAACTAACTATCTCTATTCACAGACTATATGATCTTCTACATATGTAAAGCAAAATCCCAAGAAACACACATACACACAAACTATTACAGTTAATAAACAAATTCACCAGTTACTGGGTATAAAATCAGCCTGTGATAATCAGTTGAGTTTTTACACAATAGCATTGAACAATCCAAAAGGAAATAAATAGTAATTAAGGAAAGTAAAAAAGAAATAGGCAGAGGAAATTACAAAGATTTGTTGAAAGTAATTAAAGAAGAACTAAATAATTGGAAAGATATTCCTTATTAATGGTGGAAAGGTATAACATTATTGAAATGACATTTCTTCCAAAAGAATCTACAGATTCAGTGCAACCCTTATAAAAATGCAATTACATCTCTCACAGAAATAGAACCTCTGTTCCTCAGATTCTCATGGAATCACAAGATAAGTTGAATAGTCAAAACCATATTGAAAAAGACATAAAGCCATTAATCTGTGGTCAATTTATTTTTACAATGATGCCAAGCAAATTCAGTGGGGAAAAAGTAATCTCTTCCACTAATGGTGCTGGCACAATTAGATATCTATAACAAAAGAACAATTGTTGGGCCCCTATCTCACACCATATAAAAATAACTCAATGTCAGTAAAAGATATAAATATAAGAACCAAAATCACAAAACACTTAGAAGAATTGCCAGGAATAAATCCTCAGAGTCTTTGGTAATGGTTAGCAGGATGGAACACAAAAAAGCCCAAACAGCAGAAGAAAACATACATAAATTTCATTTGTCAAGATTAAAAATATTATGCATCACATGACCTATCAAGAGAATAAACATATATTCCACAGAAGTGGAAAAGATATTTTCCAAGCCATGTATCTGATAAGGGTCCAATATCTACAATGTAGTAACAGTTTACAATTCAGCAGCAACAACAAAATAATCTATTTAAAAACATGAATAGATAGTTCAAAGAAGAGGAATAAGAAGGAAGAGGATGAGGAGACAAAGAGATAAAAGAACAGGGAAAGAAACTCTGTATCCTTGAGCTTTAGGAAATACAAATCACAATTGTGAGATTCCACTTCAGGGTGGCTATAAACAAATACTAGGAAAGTAACAAATGTTGTTAAAGATGTGGAAAAATTGGAACCCTTGTACATTGGTGCAAGAGTAAAATGATTTGTCCAATGTGGGAAGAAATTTGGTGGATCCTCAAAAAGTCAAATACAGAATGGAGGAGACATGAATAGATGCACCACAGAAAAAAAAATTTAAGGTACTGAAACTGTTTTGTAGGGTTCTAAATTCTGGATACAAGATAAAATACCATTTAGAATGAACTCTTATTCATTAAGTTTAAGATACTCTACAAAATTACATATAGAATGTACAGTATGAGGCAACTGCAATATAAAGTATGAACTCTGAGTGATTCATGTATGGTCACTGGTCATAAATAATGTACATGTTGGTACAGGATGTTCATTGCCAGGAAAGAAGGTATGATATGCCAGGGAAAGGGGTATATGTGAACTTTTTGAACTTTATGCTCAATTTTTCTGTGGTCCTAAAATTACTCTAGACACTACTCACACACTACTTCTTAAATTTGTTCTTTTTAGTAATACATGACAATAGAGTATATTTTGACATATTTCTACAAACATTGAGTACATCTTATTCTAATCATGCTCTTATTCTTGTGGTTGTACGTGAGGTGGAGATTAACTGTGATGTGTTTACATATATACATAGGAAAGTCAAATCAGATTAATTTCAGGGTTTTTCCTATTCCTCTCCCCCATCCCTTCCTTTTATTCCCCTTTGTCTAATTTACTGAACATCACTATTTTTTGCCTTTTCCCCTCATTGTGTCTTAGCATCCATATATCAGAAAGCACATTCATCCTTTGTTTTTTGGGGGTTGGCTTATTTCACTTATAATAGTATCTAGATCTTTCCATTTTCTAGTAAATGTCATAAAGTCATTCTTTCTTATGGCTGAGTAATATTCCATTGTGTATAGACCACATTTTCTTATTCTATTCATCTGTTGAAGAAAACCTAGCCTAGTTTTTGTGAATTGAGGTGCTGTAAATACTGACTTCCACAGTAAGTCTCCTAAAGCACAAGAAGTAAAATCAAGAATCAATAAATGGGGGCTGGGGTTGTGGCTCAAGTGGTAGAGTGCTAACCTAACATGCACTAGGCACTGGATTCAATCGTCAGCATCATATAAATGTAAAATAAAGATATTGTGTACACCTAAAACTAAAAAATAAATATTTTTTAAAAATTAAAAATAAATGGAATGGTACCAAACTACAAAGCTTCTTCACAGCAAAGGAAACAATCAAGAATATGAAAAGTGCTCTTGGATAGGAAGAATTAACATTACCAACTGGCAATACTACCAAAAGCATTATACAGATTTAATACAATTCCTATTAAAATCCCAATGACATTCTTCATAGAACTAGAAAAATCAATCATGAAATTTGTTTGGAAAAATAAGAGACCTAGAATAGCCAAAGCATCCTTAGCAAGAAGAGTAAAGTAGGAAGCATCACAATACCAGACCTTAAATTACACTACAGAGCCATAATAACAAAAATGGCATGGTATTGGCATCAAAACAGACACATTGATCAATGGTACAGAACGGAAGACACAGAGACAAAGCCACATAAATACAGTTATCTCATACTAGACAAAGACACCAAAAACGTTCACTGGAAAAAGGATAGCTTCTTCAACAAATGGTACTGGTAAAACTGGAAATTCATATGCAGCAAAATGAAATTAAACCCCTATCTTTCATCCTACATTAAACTCAATTCAAAGTGGATCAAAGACTTTAGGCATTAGAGTAGAGACCCTGCACTTAACAGAAGAAAAACTAGGCCAAATATTTACCATGTTGGCTTAGGACCTGACTTACTTAACAAGATTCCTGAAGCACAAAAAGTAAAATCAAGAATCAATTAATGGGACGGATTCAAACTAAAACCTTTTTCTCAGTAAAGGTAACAATTAATAATGTAAAGATAGAGCCTACAGAGTTGGAAAAACTTTTTACCATATACACCTTATATAGGGCATTAATTTCCAAGATATATAAAGAACTGAAAAAACTTAACATGAAAAAACCACAAGTAACCCAATCAGTAAATGGGCTAAGGAGCTGAACAGACACTTTACAGAAGAAGAAATACAATCGATCAACAAATATATGAAAAAATATGCAACATCTCTAACAATTAGAGAAGTGAAAAACAACACTAAGATTTTATCTCATTACACTCAGAATGGTAGTTTTCAAGAATACAAGCAACAATAAATGTTGGTGAGGATGTGGGGAAAAAGGTACTCTCACACATTGCTGGTGGGACTGCAAATTGGTGCAACCACTGTGAAAAGCAGTATGGAGATTCCTCAGAAAACTTGGAATGGAACCACCATTTGATCCAGCTATCCCACTCCTCAGTTTATACCCAAAGGATTTAAAATCAGCATACCACAGTGACACAGCCACATCAAGGTTTATAGCAGCTGAATTCACAATAAATGTAATTTTTAAAAAGTTAAATATAGAAACATATGTCTATATAAAACATATGACCCAGCAATTTCAATTACAGGTGTGTACCCAAGATACCTGTACACAAGTGTTCACAGTAGCCAAAGGCGAAACCTACTAAATGTCTATCAAAAAATAATTTTTAAAAATTTGATATGTATACACGATGGAATTTTATTTAGCTATAAAAATGTCTGAAGTAGCGATAGATGCTGCAAAACGAATGAACTTCAAAAACAGTATGCCAAGTGAAAGAAAACAACAGCAAAGTCCCATAATATATCATTCTTTTTACATGGAATATCTAAAATAGTTAAATACAGAGAGACAGAAAGCTAGTTGATTATTGCCAAGGCTGGGAAGAGGGTGGATGAGCAATACCTGCTTTATACTTCTGTTTTTTTATTAGATGAAAATGATTGGGACTAGATATTGGTAATTATCTTACCATGTTATCAATAAAATAGGTGGCACAGAATTTTACACATTAAGATTTTTACATAATAAGATTGCTTAATTTCCTATTATATGATTTTTACATGAATTAAGAAAAAAGAAATCACCATAGATTTGTTAAGTAAAAAAAAAAAGTCACATGGAAAAAGTGTTATTTGTCTGTTAATAATCAAATTTTTTTTCTTAGTGGGAGTTTTAAGGTTGATTATATACTGCATCTGAATTAATCCTGTTTTACTTTTTATAATGTTAAATAGATTCTTTAAAGAGAATATTAAAAACGTGGATCTGCTACATTTATTTTCATGAATAAATTCACTGGGAATGGTCACTGCATTTTATTTATAAATGATTGCTATGAAAGATACTTTAATTTATTTGAAGATAGTCTGATTTCTGAATTAGGTTAACAACTTCACCTACAATTTATGAAAATGTACATTTGCTAAGCAAATCTATTAAGCAGAGCTAATGTTAAGATAAAATATAATTCAGTCTTATGTAGTTTCTTTATCATATAAGCAATTTTCATATCTTTAGATAGAAAGACTAGAGGGATAGAGATGCCTCTAATTATGTAGAATTCAAACTATGATTCACAACTCTCTTTGTTGTTCCAAAGCTCAACTGAGCAAATGATGGTATTGATACAGAATTTCATCTAGTATTAAATTATTCCTCTTTTCCATTTATAATGAACTTTCTTTCAATTATGAAATGTACCTGTAAAACTCCAATATCAGTTCATGAATCTCTAAGAAAGTTTAGATAACTAAATGAGAACATTTTTCCCCCTATACTGTAATTCTGAAAGAAAATTAATTCAAAACAGTTTTTTTTTTTTTTTTTACTGGCTGGTTCATTTTGAAATTTCCAAAAAGTATTTTAATTTCCAAGCTAGAACATTTTAGTTGAGGTTTAATTAAGATGGGGATAATTTAAAAATCCTTTCAACATTATGCAACTATTTCTTGATCATTTATACCTTAGCTACTATTTGCTTTGTCTTTTTATATGCCAGGTATTCTTAATATTAAACATTATTTATTTTTACAGCAAACCAAGTAAATTGATGTTGTTAACCCTTTTTTACACATTAAGAAAAGTGAGGGTTATGGAAGCAAATGCAGTGTGGATGTGATGAAATAGATTTTGCAGAATTAAAAGTTCATGCTTTTAAGCATTGCATCACTAAGTTGAATTCATTATTAATTCATATTTTTAAGGATAAAGTTAAAGAATATTCTGCCATAGGAAATTTTCAGTGTAGCCGAGGAGATACTACAAAATTAGCTACTAATTACTAATTCAGGAAGGACCTCTTAGTGCCAGCCACTAGGTTAGCTAAAGTATTCAACTTCAAAGCAACCTTAGAAGATAAGTATTATAATATTAACGCTTACAGATGAAACAACAGCTCTTAAAAGATTTTAAGAAACTCATTCAATGCAGAAAAATAAATGGAGGTGGTGATATAAAAGGCACGTATGTCTTGCCCATTCTCCCACATCTTCCTCAAGCTACTCTTAGGTCAGACCAAACATTTGAATCCGCATCAGTCTTAGAGTCCTCTGTGTGCTCAGTGATTTATTGATCTTCTGGAAGCCCCAGTTCTTGGCCTTGTCTGAAACTGTGGCCATTTTGTTGTAAATTACCTGCCAAATATAATGTTTAAATTGCTTTTCTTTCACTGGTAACAGGAAGCATAATAGATTGGAGAGGCAAGATATTGAAGATAGAGAGGTTAATTAAAAGACTTGAAGTTATGTAAATGTGAGGTGGTCAGGATCCCTAGTAGGAAATGACAAGAGGAATATGAAAGAAGAAAAAAATAGCAAATACTCCGGGGGTAGGAAGATATAACAAAACTCAATGAATGATGTAAGAATTTATTTAAGGGATAGAAGACAGAAAAATGTTTAAGTGCATTCCAAAGTCATTGTAGCTTAATGGTGGCAGGTCTGAAAGAAAGTATTACCATGAGAAGAAAGCCTGGTTTTCAAACATGAAATACACAGATTCTAACTTCAGGGAACTCATAAGTTTTGAGGGAAATGAAGTAGAATGTGCTAATGATGTTGTCTTAGAAATATTGATAAACCTCAGTTCAGAAACACTTCCATTATCACTGTGACTGATCAGCATGCCACAGGAACTGTGAGCCCCACACTTGTCTACAGATGAATGTACCCTAAACCTCCCAGGTCAATCAGCTTCTTTCTTCAGAGTTTGGGACAGGAATGCAGAAGGCAATGAGACTCTGTGGTTATGTAACCCTGTGACTAGGGCATCCATATTGGAGAGAGTTTAGAGAGATTTGATCTCCCCTGAAGCAAGGAAGGAAGAAGACAGAGGGAAGCTAAGACACAGAGAAAACCAGAGACTAGAGAGAACTTAACCTGGGCAGAGAGTGGGAGGCAGAGGAAGAAGGAGGGACTGGAGAATCCCCAGTTCCTTGAAGCTCTCATTTTTTTCTATTCTCCTGTGAACTCCATTAATCTCTTCCCTTAATTTCTTTGTGATAAGTCTGTAGCTGTCAAAACACTTCCCCAATTTTGCTTAAGCTATATTGAATGGCTTTCTCTATTTTCAACTGAATACCTCACATCAAGGTAGTTATAGAAAGAAATGGGTTATGAGAAACACTGAAAAGAGAAGCCCGACTTAATAATAGATCAGGAAAAGCTGTCTATATAAAGTAATCTAACATGAATTTTGAATGATGAGTAACCATTTGTCAATATCACCAACAATAAAAAATTTTAAAAAAAATTTTGCTTATCAAGCTGTGATTCCCAGAACATTGCTTATGGAAAACTGAAGAACTGTATAGTATTCAGGGACACCTTAGAAAAAGTTACTTTGTTTTCCCTCAGCTCCTTACTCCCATCAGAACATGACCACAATGAGGCTGAATTTAACATGATAACAAAGAGAGTTATGTGTTAAGTCAAAGCATTTTTCTTACTAGTGTGGGTTCTCCTGGAAAAGTTACCAAAGGGGATAACACATGTGCTTTCCCAGTCCTGGCATGGGCTGGACCCCCAGCGTCTGACTTGGATTCCATGGGATACACTTGCAAATGCTGAAGTCTTGGGTGGCTGCTTGTCTTCCTGCAAGACTTGTCCTGTGGTAATCAAGTGTTAGTGACATCAGGTTGTGTGTCCTTCCTAGTAACTCATAGGCCAAGCGTTACACCTTCACACAGTTTGCAATCCTTACTCCTGCTCTGTGAACCACATGTGTTGGAATTTTACAGAATGGGCAGAAAGTTTCAGTCAAAGTCACAAAAATACTCTTCTGGGGAAAGTAGATACAGAGGCCACACAAAGAAAAAAACAAAGTCATCAATATTGGGACATTCAGAAAATGTACATCAACATTAGATGTTTCTTTTGCCTCTTCTGTTTACGCTATTGGGGGAGGAATGGGGTGCAGCCTCTGAAGGACCTCCACTGAGTTGGATAATTCTTAGCTATAATTTGTTTCTCTAATGCAAAACCTATTCATCTGTTGTTTCCAAATATATCCCTATTGCACTTGACAACCTGAAATTGGTAGACACATCTTGTTTTGTTGGGCTTCCATTCTGATGCACTGAAATATATTGTACTTTTTATGAACCAAAGTCTGATAACAATTCTGCATTGAGCAAATCTATTGATGCCATTTGCCAGGTGATTTTTAGTATAGTCTAACAATTTTTTTTTAAATTAAAGAATGTACTTTTGTGGGATGTAACACTATTATACACTTAGTAGATTGCTGTATAATGTAAATATAAACAAAACTTTATGTGCAACCAGAAATCAAAATATCTGTGTGACTTGCTTTCTTGCACTATTTGCTTTATTCTGATGCTCTGGAGCCACAATATCTCTGAGCTATGCTTGTGTTATCCAATTCATATCTCATAGAGGTTAAAATACCTTTTCCACTTAGGAACACTTAGTTAGGTCTTACTATATTTACCAAAGTTTGTTTCCCTGGGATAGTAATTAACTTGAGATTGAACAATTTCTTAATATTCCTCTTATGTACCAGCAGATCAAATGAAGGGGGATGGCAAGGTCAGTGATTTATAGCACAAATTTTGTTTTAACGTTCTAATTTCAAATTAAATATATTTGTAATGTGTATTTCTCCAAATATTATCTTAAGCTACATTATCTCCATCACTTGTGCTTTATCTTTCCATAGAAACAAAGGGAATAAATGGACTTTTGATAAATCTATTTTTTTGTTGTTCTGTTTTCCTGCACTCATATAATTGAGTCTCAATTTCTTTTTAACTTTGCTGAATTTCTACCCAAATTCCCTCTTTTGGTAGTTTTACCATATCAGCTCTAGGATTTCTTCTTTGAAAGGGATAAATTTAAAAAACTACAGTATTTTAGAGTCCAAAAAAATATTTAAGAGGTCTACAGGTGAATGATCTAAAAGGGAGATCCAGCTAGGGCATTAATTGAGTGTATAATCATGATAAATATATGTAGTTTTATAAATGAGAATGGATATTAGCTTTTACAAATATATTATTTCATATTTAAATGATATCAGGATCTCTACACTTTGCAAGCTTTAGCACACTGATACAGGAAATCATACATTTTTTTCTCTGATTCCTAAAACTCTCTTTTAGTCATTTCTTTTATTACGACATATCCAGTCAAGAGATGTGGCAGTAATGTCCTTAATATTTACCGACAATAACTTCCCTATTGACCTCATTTTTGTAAAGTACATCCCAGGACTCAAACCGTCTACAAAGTGATAGAACAAGTTTGTGTACAAAATTCCATCCACTCTGGAGCTCAAATTTTCAGATTTCCAAGGAGTCTCCTTTCCCCTGGATCATGCCAATTCTTTCTTCACAGTGAAGGACAGTGGTATAAATCCTACAGTCTAGGAAAAAAAGGTCTCATTTTTAAAAGCTTTATGGCACACATCTATTTCATATTTTTGTTTAATTTGTCATTATGCATTTTATATACATGAAAACTTGCGCATGATGTGAGTATATACTCTAAAAGATAAAACTCTACCCAGCTTAAGGAATAACATGTCACCAGTATATTTAAATCTCTAGCCTTTATATGCCTCTATTCTGATCTCGTGCATATGTAAACACAATCTTAAATTGTGTTATGCATTTTCTTGCTTTTAAAAAATGTGTGTTTTTTTCTTACATATTCCCCGATGACATATTACTTAGTTTTATTTGTTATTTTAAATTTTTATGAATTAAGTCATACTGTATATATCACATTTTGGATTATATTCTCTATATAATTATATTTTATGAATTTATTCTCATTGGTATGAGTTCTTACAGTTAATCCTCTCCACTGCTGTACTATATTCAATTGTAACAAAATATCATGATTTATTTAGCTATTATTCTGTGGGTATAAATTTGAATATTTTCAAGTTATGTTTTTGTGAATATGGTTGCTGTAAACACTTAGTTATATGTCTGTTTTATATGTGAAAGAATTTTCCTAGTATACATACTTGGGGATAAATTTTCTGTGACATAGGTCACTCATTCAAAATGGTAGCAGCATTCCCATAGATTTTATATTTGGAAACTTTTTGATGCAGTTCTGTATTTAAAATATTTGTCCATCTATTAATTGTGAATGGATGCTGGTTTGGTATGTACTGTTGAAAAAAGATGAATGTTTTTATACTTGTTTACAGGATATTTAGTTTTACCTTTTTAAATATGCATTGTTTATCTTTGTCCACTTTTCTATTATACTATTCATTGATTTTTGTGTGTATACATGTGTTTTTGTGTGTGTGTGTGTGTGTGAAAGAGAGAGAGAGAGAGAGAGAGAGAGAGAGAGAGAGAGAGAGAGAGCTCTTCCTCCAGACTGAGAAGCAACATTGCAAATACTGATATCCCAGAGATCAGGTTCATATTGTTGGAAAGCACAACATGAAGCTCAATAAATGGAAATCAATGATACTGTTTTTATTTTAAAAACATTATTTCATTTGTAAAATAATATCCTGACCTCCACACTATGATATATATATATATATATATATATATATATATATATATATACATATATATATATATATGTGTGTGTGTGTATACCAAAAAAATTCCAGAATTTTAAAAAAATAATCATGACTATGTAGCTTGCTTTGATCAAATAATCACAAGAAGAAATAATTATGCTACTTCACAGAGGAAGCTTAAAGAACTAGTACATGGTATGCTATGTTTCCTTTCTCCTGCTAAGGTGATAATGGTTAAATATATCAAGGTCAACCTCTTTATGTCAATATCACTGAGTGTTTGAACTGAGCAGTCCCCCAGCTAACCCCAACTGATTATATAATGTCAGTAAGAAATAACTTTTGGCTTTGTTAAACCAATAGGATTTTGAAATTGATTGACTTATGTTCTAAATCTCACCTGTTCAGGACTTTATAAATTCTGCTTCATTAAAATTAGAAATTTTGCTTTTTGAAAGAAATCATTAAAAAAATAAAAGCCATATGTTAAGAGAAAACATTGACTACATATATGTCAGAAAAAAAGAACTGTATTTAAGACATATAAGGAACTCTTACAACTAATGAGATGAACAAATAACTTTAAATGACAAGAATTTGAGCAGATGCTTATAACAAATACACAATTGATCAATAGCTTAATAAAAGATTTGCAGTTACATTAGTAATTAGAACATTCTAATTAAATGACAATAAGATAACCCCAAGGCACATTTCAATATCTAAAATTAAAGAGTATAATGGCCATGCCAGGTGTTGCCAAGGATGTAAAACAACTGGAAGTCACATGGTAGGGGTGTGATAGCTGGTAGGGATATGAAATTGTACTAACACTTCAGAACACAGTTTAGATGTTTTCTAAAGAGTTAAAAAGTTAAGTATGCACCCTGCCCCCAACCCATAAGACCAGCAGTTCTTCTCTTCATTATATGCCCAATATAAGTGAAAATATATGTACACAAATACTTGTGCTTAAATGCTCATAGCAACTTTTTTTGAACTAATTTCAAACTGGAAACAGCCCAAATATCATCAACCTGGGAATAGTTAAACATATGGTGTCAACTATACAATGAAGAGTACTAAGAATTATGAAGCAAAGAACTGATGATACATACAACAAAATGAATTAAATTTAGAATTATTATACTTAGTGAAAGAAGCCATGGAAATGAAAAATATATTCTGTGTATTTCCACTTAACAAAAATTTCAAAAAGTAGTACATTACAGTAATTTAAAGTGACTGTGTAAGTCTGCTTTCTGTCACTGAAAGGAGACACCTAAGATAATGTGCATATAGGAGAAAAATTTGAGTTTGACTCACAGTTTCAAAGGTTCTAGCCCATGATCCATTGGTGTCATTGCTTTGGATCTCTGTTGAGGAAATGCTTCATGGAGTGAGCAGGAAGCTGAGCGAGTGTTCACCTTGTAGCCAGAAAGCAAAAGATAGAGGAAGGGATTGGGATTCTGCAGTGCCTTCAAAGCCACACACCTAGTGACCTAAAATCCTCTAACTAGACCCACCTCCTCCAGTTTTGATGTCTCCCAGTAGCATCACCCTCAGGACCAAGTCTTTCACATGTTGGCCTGCAAAGACATTGGGATCCAAACTACACCAGTGACACAAAGTAGATCAAATTTTCTTGAGGGCTAATAATTACTGACAAGCATGTTATTTTAGAGTGCTATTTAATTCATAGTTGTACAGATTTACCAAAAATTAATTTTCAGTGTTCCACATGTGTAGCAATTAGAGAAATGCAAATCAAAACTACATTGAGATTTCATCTCACTCCAGTCAAAATGGCAATTATCAAGAATACAAGCAACAAAAAATGTTGGTGAGGATGTGGGGAAAGAGTTACGCTCATGCATCCCTAATGGGTCTGCAAATTGGTGCAACCCCTCTGGAAAGCAGTATGGGGATTCCTCAGCAAATTTCGAATGCAACCACCATTTGACCCAGCTTTCCCACTCCTTGTTTTATACTCAAAGGATTTTAAAATCAGCATACTACAGCAAATATCAGTGTTTATAGTAGTTCAACTCACATTAGCTAAACCATGGAACCAAACTAGGTGCCCTTCAACAGATGAATGGATGAAGAAAAAGTGGTTTATATACACAATAGAATATTATTCAGCCATAAGGAAGAATGAAATTATTGCATTTGCTGGTAAATGGATGGAACTGAAGACTATTATGCTAGCTGAAATAAGCCAATCTGCCCCCCAGAAAGCCAAATGTTCTCTCTAATATGTGGATGCTAACACACAATAAGTGGGTAGGAAAGGGAAGAAAAGAAGTTCACTCAATTAGACAGAGGGGATGAAGGAAAGGGAGGGGAAAGGGAATAGAAAAAACAGAAGACTGAATCAGACATAACTTTCCTATGTTCTTACATGAATACATGACCAGTATAACTCCACATAAATTACAACCACAACAATGGGAAGTTATACTCCATGTTTGTCATGATATGTCAAAATACATTCTACTGTCAAGTATAACTAAAAAGAACAAATAAAAAATCTAAAAAATGCATATTTTAAATACATTCAGTCTATTATACTTCATTTAGATCTAAAGTCACATAAATAATATTTCAAAAGCCTTATAAAGTTTGCTGAAAAACTCCTTGGCAACTTTAAAATTGCCTTTAAAACTTCTTGTTTAAAATTTGTTCCACTGTTCAATGAATTTTGAGTAGATGAGTATTATTAATGATACTAACTTCCCATTATTACCCATTATACATCTCTTCATGTCTTTCCTTTTGAAATGTCTTTTAGACTTACTACAACTTTCTAACAAATTTATTGCATACATTTTGTTAAAATTTTCCTACACTCAATATTTTCCTATAATAAAATATTCATTTTATTTTAATTGTATTTTCTGCACATTCATTAATGAAATACTTGGATACAGTTAGTGTTTTATATGCTAACCTTGTAGCATTTCACTTGGGTAAAGTTTGTTGTTATTTTAATATTCTCTTTCTTTTAATTTGTTTTGGCTTTTTATAAATAAACAATCTCATCAGAAAATAATAAATTTCTACTCTGTTTGTTTATTTTCATAGGTTTCTTTTTCCCTTTCCTTATTGTACATGCCAGTTCCTCTAGTACAATGTTGATGGATAGGTTGCTAGAAAACATCATTTTTTGTTGTTCATTCAGATAAACAGAAAGTTTAGAATTTGAACACTGAACATGATGGTTAGTGTAGGCTTTCTGATAATAAACTAAAAATTTAAGAAAATTCTGTTATAATTGGCATGGGCCTTTATTGTTTTATTTTGATCATTTTTGGTTCTTTATAAAAATTTGTTCTTTTTAGGTATACATGACAGTAGAGTGTATTTTGACATATTATACTTGCATGGAGTATAACTTATTCCAGTAAATATCCCATTCTTATGGTTGTATATGATGTGGAGTTTCACTGGTTGTGTATTCATATATGAATACAGGAAAGTTATGTTTGACTAATTTTTATGTCTTTTCTATTCCCTTGTCCTCTCCCTTGTTTTCATTCCCCTTTGTCTATTCCAAAGAACTTGTACTTCCCTCTGCTTGTTGTGTGTTATCATCTGCATATCAGAGGGAATATCCTGCCTTCGGTTTTTTGGGGATTGCCTTATTTCTCTTAGATAAGATTATGAAGTAATTTAATCTTATTTAAGATTACATTCAGGTCCAATTCCCCTTTTTAAATATGGTAATTGAACTTGTATATTTTAATTTTCACAGAAACTTGCATTCTTCTAATAGTCACATTGATTCTAATATTTTATATTTTTAATATACTTCTGGACACAATGTGTGTATACACATTTAGATACAAGCTATAAGATATACATATATGTATATGTGTATATACATATATATGTGCGTTAATTTATGTCTGTACTTTATATACACAAACATATAAACAATAGCTTAGATCTTAGAAAACTTGAGGTCAGTTTTCCCTAACATTTATGTGATAAAGGCTTGGTCCTCAGTGTGGTGCTATTTGGAGGTGGTGTAACCTTTAAAGAGATGAAATTTGGGTAATCTGGGTTGTGCCTTCTCTTTCTTTAGTTCCTGGCAATGCAGCGTGCAACTCTGCTCTGCAACTCACTCTGCCGTGAAGTGCTGCTCTGCCATAGCTCCCCCACCCCCAACAAAATGGCAACAACTGGTCATGGACAGGAACCTCCAAAACTGTAAGCAGAAAGACACTTCTCATTATAATTTGATTTATCTCATAGTTTTGTTGTGGTGAAGGAAAGTAAAATACATAAATATTAGGTTTTTAATATATAGTCATGAGTGTGAATGACTTATAATTCATTTTTTTATATACTATCTTACTTAATTTTAAAATTAAAGAAATATTATACTTATCACATGAATTGGGAAGAATTTCTCCTTTTCCTCATTAAAAAAATTGTCAGAATACACACAGGATGTAATTAGAAAAGAAATGTATGGAATATAAAACAAAATAATCACAAATCATGCATCTGATAATACAAAAATATCATATAAGTAAACTCAACAATGTAATCAAACAATGCTTTTCAAAAATATGCAAAGGATTTTAATATATGTGTCTCTAGATAATTCACAGAAATAACCAATAGGCTTGTGAAAATTTCTTTAATTATTTTGTAGATCTTTTCATTTATTCTAAGTGTATGTTTGAAAATACCTTTTGTTTAGTTTCTTTCATGTCAGCTATTTGAATAAGAATATACTCTGTAAAAATGAAACCAATTTTATTGAAAGTAAGCTATTATCAAACTTTCAGATTTTGATTTCTCAGAAATTATTTTTCACATTAAATCTTGAAATTTATATCTCTGCATATAGAATTGTGAATTAACACATTCCTGCATATTGAATTAATGCTATTCCAAAGTCTTCTATTTCCAAAGCTCCTGCTGATGTCTCTTATCAATCTATCAATAAATCATAACTTTTATTACTTCCTCCAGTTGCTCTCAAAATATTTTGTGTCTTTGATACGTTTTGCCAAGCTTAGCATAAATTGTACATCTAATGCTGAAGATCAGTGTATGTTTTTGGTTTCAGAAATGTTACTTACTTCTCTTCCTTTCCTTTTATTTTCTAGTCTGTCTCTAAGTGAGAATATGAATTTTGGGAATTCAATTCATTGGTCATAATTAAACTATGATGTGTCAGGTTTTAAATTGTATTCTTTAAAGTTATTTAATTTATAATCCCAACAGGTTTTATAAAGAGTTTGCAATTGATCATTTTTGTTAACCATCACCTGTAATGGTTTCTGTATTGTGGTGTTAAATGCTTTTTATTTGTCTTCTTCTTCTAAAGAAGACCTGTGTTCACAGAGAAATACTTTAGACAACATTTGTGTTTGTTTCTGAAGATGTTGAGGCTTTAGCAAAGTGAGGCCGCGGGATATTTTGAGTCACATTTGTTCCATGAATTCTAGCTCTGTAAATCTGAAGATATCAGCTTATCATTTTAAAAATAATCAGGGGACAATTTATTGTTTAATTCTCATAAAGAACAAGAAAAGTGTCTCTCTGTAGTTTTATAGATGCATATTTTCTAGTTTACACACTCGGGTCAACGCTGGTGGTAGTCTCAAGTTTATTTAAGGATCCGAATCTGAATTCCCACCCTCCTCAGGAGATTATGTCTCCTGTATTCTAGGCCCTATAGCACCAGGGTTCCTAGCCTCACTCAGAACAGGCGAGACCCATGATCTTTTACCCTGGCAAAATAATGCTCCATATTCTGTAGTTTTATTTACTTTAGCCATATCTCAGATATATCTTAAAAAGAGTTTTCTTCACATATCATAAAATTTAAATTCAGTTTTTCTATCAGAAGTTGTATCTCTACTTATCTATCATCATTCTGGAAACAGGAGTCATAAGAAAATACATTAGTCAGTTAGGGCTATCATAGCAAAACCCAGAGACTAGGTGGCACAAGCAACAGTAAGTTATTTTCTCAGAGTTCTGGAGTCTGAAAGTCCAAGATCAAGGTGTTGGAAGGGCTGGCTCAACCTGAGCCCCTCTCTTAGCTTGTAGGAGCCTGCCACTTCAGAGCCTCCTCATATGACCTCTCCTCCGTATAAGTGACCACTAGTGTTCCTCCAGTCATCTTGGACTGGAACCCTACTCTTAGGATCTCAATTAATCTTGCTTTCCAATTTAAAGGCTCTGTCTCAAAACATGGCCACATTTGATGGTAAGTCTGTAATCTGTGATCCTCAGGGGACCCAATTCATAATTATAAGCAGATTTTTACTTCTATTCTCTAAATTCAGAATTATTTTTATTCTTATTAGCTCTGTCTATTTCAAAGTTAAGTAGGTATTTATCTTGATGATCTGTGTCTCATTATACATAAAGTTGTTAATAAATACGGGAAAATGAACATGTTTTAAAACATTTTTTATGATGTAAACAAAAGGATGCAATTTTAATATTGAACATATTGGTATTCTTTGTTTATGTTACTTAAAGTAATTCCAAATGGTTTATAATTGGTACATAATTATATACAGTAGGGAGATTCACTGGGTTAGATTCATATATGTGTATAACATAATTTGATCAAATCTCATTCTCCAGTACCTCCCCTTTTTCTCCTCTTCTCCCTCCCCTTGATTCCCTTCCTCTCTTCTATTGGTTTCCTTTTAATATTATTGTTTTTAGTTAGTGCAATATAATTATATATAAAAATGTGTTTTGTTGTGGTGCATTCCTATAAGGGCAGCATACATTCCTCAGTGTTTCCCCATCTCCATCCTCCCTTGTTCTCCATTCCCTCCCTGTTCTCTCTTGATCTGCCTTTTGATTTCCTAAGTTTCCTTTTACACCCCTGCCCCCTTTTCCTACTTACTGACTTCTTTCTACACATGAAAGAAAACATCCAACTTTCACTTTTCTGAGTCAGACGTATTTTCCATGGGCCAAGGATGGAACTCAGTGGTAGAGAACTTGTCCAGCATGCATGAGGTCCTGGGCTTGATCCCCAGCACTGCAAAAAGCAGAAACAAAACAGAACAAAAACACAAACAGTGCATAAAGGAGTTTTCTTGACGTTTGCTTCATTGACTTCCCTGCCACTAGGTGATAGTAACAGTGCATCCTTCAATCTCACATGCAATTTATTATTCCAATTCTAACAACAGATTCAGAAATATAATTATCTGAATGGATTTACTCTCATAATCCATAAACTTCAAGTTAATTTTTTATTGGTTGTTCAAAACATTACAAAGCTCTTGACATATCATATTTCATACATTTGATTCAAGTGGGTTATGAACTCCCATTTTTACCCCAAATACAGATTGCAGAATCACATCAGTTAAATAGAGATTTTATTTGTTCAAGGAACGTTCCCTATAATCATTAACCAAATTTGAGTCATAAAACACTTTTCTAAGTCCTGAATTATTAATCACTTGAAGGAAGAGTTTAGATTTGGTGACATGAAAGAATCTTTGAGGAAAAGGAAAGACTTTTAAGGTTTACTCTGACTACATTTTGGTCACAATCCTATGGCTTGTATCTTTGCTAAGCAGGTAACTTTATTCATCTTTACTTTTGATCTGTTTTAATCAGCTATGTACTAAAAATAGTGTGGCTTCTTTCTTATTCTCATCCTGATCCATTTTCAGGCTCCATGGGAGTAAATAATTGTATCTCCTTTATATTATTTTGTTTCTCCTCTCACATCTCCCCTTGGAAAACTTTATCCTAAGTATTCCTTCTCATTAGAAATCTGATTCCCAAAGAGCCTAAGAATCAACTGTAGGTGTATTCCATAGTTGGTTTGTATTAGATTTATTTTTCAAGTTTGCGTTTGATTAGTAAGAAAAGCTTTCAGAAACCTGGCTAGATACTACCTATAGTCATTTATTTTCCATGTACCAGTCTATGGATATGGAAAGGTTATTTAATGGGTAACTTTTGTTCTATTCATTTAACTCAATATTTCACCTGCAATGTTATTGTAAGAATTAATGGCTGGTATACATAGTACATTGCAGTAATTTTGCATACATTTGTTATTCAATATAGCTACTATTTAATTTTTTCATGAGTTTACTTTTGTTCATTCCTATATCCTCAGTGATTAAAAGAGTTTCTGGCAGCTGGTGTGCATGTGTTATATATTTTTAAATTAAAGAATAAACCATGATTATTTTAAACAAATATTCTCACCTCCTTCTCAAAGTCTTCTCAGGAGTCTCGTCCCACACATGATTTAGCGTGTTGTTGTAGACTGTGTTTGTTTTGCTTATAAGTCATTTCCACTGCTTTAAAATAACTCATTTCTTTGAGTACAGGGAATGACTATTATATATCTGTTACATTGTATGTGGCACTTAACCAAGAAATGGGTGTGTGATAGATTCCCCCAAGCACATTACTAAACCTTGGAACTGGAATGAGATTTAGGGGTCATTATATTAAACATCCACCCAGTGAAAGCACGTCACATGAATTTGAGTCTTTTTTACTTCCAGTCTCAGGCTGTAGCTGTTTAAATAAAGCAATAACTTACATTTATCCTCTTAATCAGAACTGAGTTCTGCATTCACATGTTCAGTGAAGGTCGGGCAGGGTTAGTCTCCAGTGACATTGACAGATCACTTGGAGGATGTTTGGACAGTCCATACATCAATCCGACTTCTGACAGAACATATTGCTTCTTGTGTCTAATCCCAATGAATGGAATGAGGTAATCACGGAAGCATTTGAAAGCTGAAAAGTTGTATATAGCATATTTATTTAAAACTTAGATGAATTGTGTGAACTAGTATTATATTTTTTTCCTCTTCATCAAGTATCAAATGAAAAAAAGCAACAGAGACATAGCAAACCAATGCCATTTTTGTGGTTTAACTCTTTTGTGTATCACTTTTCTACATTTCCAGAACTAGACATTAAATATTTTACTGCTTAACTCAACTGTGTACTTATGTTTTTTTTAATTGATTTTATTTTTTAAAATACACAACAGTGGAATGAATTACAATTCTTATTACACATATAGAGCACAATTTTTTATATCTTTGTATATAAAGTATGTTCATGTGGATTCATGTCTTTATACATGTACTTTGTTTTTTTAATTACAATTCTTATTACACATATATACCACAATTTTTCATATCTCTGTTTGTATATAAAGTATGTTGCCACCCAATTCGAGTCTTCATACATGTACTTTGGATAATGATGTCCATCATATTTCACCATCCTTGCTAATCCCCTGCCCAAAACCTTACCCTCCCACCCCTCTTCCCTATCTAGAATTCATCTAATCCTCCCATGTTCCCCCTTCCCTACCCCACGATCAGTCAGCCTCCTTATATCAGAGAAAACATTGGGCATTTGGTTTCTTTTATTTTTAATTGGCTAACTTCACTTAGCATTATCTTCTCCAACGCCATCCATTAACCTGCAAATGCCATGATTTTATTCCCTTTTAATGCTGAGTAACATTCCATTGTGTATATATTCCATATTTTTTTATCCATTCATCTACTAAAGGGCATCTAGTTTGGCTCCATGGTTTAGCTATTGTGAATTGTGCTGCTATAAACATTGATGTATCTGTGTCCCTGTAGTGTGCTGTTTTTTTTTTCTTTTTCTTATCGGTTGTTCAAAACATTATAAAGCTCTTGACATATCATATTTCATACATTAGATTCAAGTTGATTATGAACTCCCAATTTTACCCCAAATACAGATTACAGAATCACATCGGTTACACATCCACATTTTTACATAATGCCCTATTAGTAACTGTTGTATTCTGCTACCTTTCCTATCCTTTACCATCCCCCCTCCCTCCCCTCCCATCTTCTCTCTCTACCCCATCCACTGTAATTCATTTCTCTCCTTGTTTATTTTTCCATTCCCCTCACAACCTCTTATATGTAATTTTGTATAACAATGAGGGTCTCCCTCCATTACCATGCAGTTTCCCTTTTCTCTCCCTTTCC
>NW_026000037.1:18190888-18288687 GCF_001458135.2 Marmota marmota marmota
TTTTTTTTTTTTTTTTTTTTTTTTTTTTTTTTTTTTTTTGCAAATAAGGATTCTAAATTAAGAAAAGAGAAAACTAAAAAGAAAAAAAAAATACTGACCAAAGTTCTAAGAATTTGTATTAGTTACCTAAGTTTATATAGCAAATAATAGCTTAAAACAACAGTGATTATTTGTTACCTGTTACAGCTTGTTTAATTCAAGCACTCAGAAGTTACTGAGCTAGATCATTCTAGGGTGGGTTCTCTCATGAAGTTAGAGATAGATGTCCTTAGGGGCCTCAGTCATCTGTGATTATGGGGAGGTGACCATTGCCTCATTAGGCTGTTCTTCTTCCTTCTCGGGAGAATGTAAGCCACCTAAGAAATTAAAATCTAGAATAATTAGTGAAGAACAAGAGACAAAGTCAGAGTTAGTTTTAAAGTTTGGAGCCCCTGATAGGTCCAGTCCACCCAAGAACTGGGACAAGATAATTAGAAAATGGCTCTTGTGGTTCATTTAAGGGGATACATCAAAGGCAGGGATAAGATTTCAGGGGTGGAGTCTTCCTTCATGATGTCCTGCAGTCAGCAGGTTGATTGGCATCTTGGCAGGTCACACCCTTCTCAGAGTGGGTGTGTGGCTACAGCACCCCCTCTCTGGTGCTGTGTGGGATCTTTGGAAGAGCTCACAATGTGTCTAGGCAGTCAGCCAGAGGAAATGTCCACTGGAAATTCCCAGACACTGGATTCTCCTATTCATCAGGCTTCGATGCTGATGTAGTCCACATACAGCCCACCAATGGCTCTCAACATAGATCTAACTGGGCCTGGTGGACACATTTTTTTAGAGGGCTCACTCACTTGGCACTGAGTTGATGGCCTCAGTTTCTTACTACATGTTCTTTTCTGTAGGCTAGAGTATGTTCATAATGTGACACCTGGCTCCGGTCAGAGTCAGTAATCCATGAGTTGAGTGCAATTTCTATTATGTCCAGTCCTGAAAAATCGCACATTATTACTTCCATTTATATAACATGAGCATGAACACAAGGAACAAAGGATCACCATTGAGTATCTTGTGTGCTGGTTACCATAGAACACTAAAAGTTGAAGAATCTTAATTCATACAAAATTCCCAGGTAAAATTTCCATGCATATTTTTTCACATAAAGTCATCTCAAGATGTTTAGGCTGCTAAGCGAAATAAGCCAATCCTCAATATCCAAAGGCCGAATGTTTTCTCTAATATGCAGATGCTAATTCACAATAAGGGGTACAGGGAATGAAAAAATTGTAAAATAAGAAATTATATTCCATCTGTGTATGATATATCAAAGGGCATAAATGCATTCTACTGTCATGTATAACTAATTAAAACAAATAAAAATTTTTAAAAAAAAGATGTTTAGGCATTTAGTATGTTTCCATACTCAAGTAAGTAGTCCCTAATATTTAGCTACATTCACACAAACTTTCTTAGGTCATGGCTAAATTTCAGTAACTAATTACTTTGGTTCAATATTCATCCTTTGTAACAATTACATATAATAAAACACATTTGAGTGGCTGGGATTGTGGCTCAGCGGTAGAGCACTCGCCTAGCACGTGCGAGGCCCTGGGTTTGATCCTTAGTACCACATAAAAAATAAAATAAAGGTATATAAAAAAATTAAAACACATTTGAATTTCTTTAGCAACTTAAAATGTAAATCAGAATTAGAAGGGAAAAAAAGTTATCTTGCTTAGTCTGGTAGGTTAATATCACTACTACTCTAGACAGGAAAGTCCAGAATGAAGCACAGTATAGCTTTCCTCTCTACCCAAACATCATCTCCTGTTCAACTGCATTGGGATTTTCTTACAGGGTGGTACAATAGACTTGAAGCAAGGGAAATTCAGGGCTAATTAATTTTATCTCTTTAGATTATTGCTGGGAAGAAGTGATCTTTATACTTATTGGAAATCACATTGTGATTGGGATGATGTGAATGAAAATAATAGTGGTGATAAGTAAAAAACATTGATACTGCCACCTCAGTCATCATAAAATGGGAGTTTAAAGTGGACAGGCCCCCGTACTAAGAACATTGCATGTTTCATTCTTTTGATATCATATCAAATATGTCCATGATTTAGTCTTATTGCTCCATTATACAGATTAAGCTTTAAAGTACTAAGGAATCCAGTCAGTGCTAGATAGTTGAAGTACAAAGCCCAAGATTTCAAAAGCCAGAACCTTTTTATTACATGTAAATGTTTCTCTAATCTCTCATTTCATGCTCTTATGGTTAGTGTAATTTTCCAAAGCACTTAACTCATTTTTCTTCATCAGATAACCAAACTAGCACTTTGTTCCTATGGCCTTTCCAAAGTCTGAGAAATTCCACATAAAAGAATTTTCCAGATGGCTGAAACTTAAAGTGCCAAAAATGAGATTTAACCATTTTGGATGAAATTCTTTCTCAGACATATTTTACACTTTCCTGCCTCTTGAATGAGTCTATGAAACCTCACGTACCTCCTGAGGATATAAGCTCATTCATACCTTGGATGAGTATGTATAACCTTTTTTTTTTTTTTTTGTTGAGACAGACACCAATGCCATCTTCACTCTTGTTCTGTACCTTCATACTTGGATAACTTTACAAGTAATTAAGCCAGGTAGGATTGCTTATCCCAATATCAAGTGGCTCCTGATAATGATTTCTCATATATTTACAGATGGGTTGAAACATACAACAGAAAGTTTGTCTTTTCCCCTGTTTAAATAACAGATTCCATTTTTCACTTTGCTCAGTTAAATCCTCAGTACTCAAATATTCACATAGTATTTTGAAATATATAGCACAAAGTAATATTTGCTAGTTACTTAAACAAGAATCTCTCCTACTGGTTGGTTAGTATATGAACTGATTACTCTTTGTAAAACTTCTCAGAGGTCACTCATAATTTTTCATTATTCTCTTCAATATTTTCAGATGTGATGTAGACTTAATAACCATTAAATAATTTGGCTTATAGTATAGTTCATAATATCACCATATACAACACTAAATATAAGGCCAATATAGAACCTATTCTCTTTCCTTAAGGGGCTGATTAGTTTATCCTCTAGAAAAGGATGATTATGTTTCTTGAACACTTGTCATGTACTTGCATGCTTGAGACAGTTCTCTGAGTTAACTGGTATTCCCAGTATACATGTGGATTGATGGAAAGCTCCCAAGGATTCAGATGCCAGAGGTGATCAAAATCTGCCTCTCTTTAAAAATCTGTGACCTTGTGAATTACAACAAAGATGATGGAGTAGGACATATCCAACACAAACAAATAAAGCACTGAATTAGGTTGGGTGTGGTGGTGCATTCGAGTAATTCCAACTACTTGGGGGGCTGAGGCAGGAGGGTAACAAGTTTGAAGCCAGACTCAGCAACTTGGTGAGAGCTTCAGCAACTTAGTGAGACCCTGTCTCAAGGTAAAAGCTACAAAAAGGTGGAATTTTAGTTCAGTGGTAAAGCACTCCTGAGTTCAAGTAATTGGGGTGGAGATGTTTACCAGTTATAAAAATACATTAACAATATGACAACTTTTTGTGGGAGAACAAATGATTCAGAAAATGTACCAGTGACAGGATTACAGATTTGAAGATACATAAATGAGAAAAATGTATGTAGAATAAAAATTTTGCAATATGAAAAGAGCATTAACATATGACTACTGGTTAAAAATATACAAATGGGAAAAAAAAAACATGTTTTCTAAGATTCTGGGCAAGGGGAATAAAAGAAAAATGACTGCTGAGAGATGAGACTACCATGGTGATGCCACCCAGGAGTGATGTCAAAATAGGACCAGAATTTGATAAAGAGGAATAATAAATGTGGCAAAAAATAAAATGGTTTTGTGTTGTGACAACACATAAAAACATACTTTCACCATCTTTTTTTCCTAATGTTTGTTTTAAAGGAAAGAATAATGTTGAAGGGTCTAGAAAATATTTTTAGATTGCCTTGATTCTGTTTTGAAACTTTAGTGATTTCTTTAAAAAGCTGTTCAGTGCTTCCAGGTTCCTTGCAGGCTATGCTGAGGATGAGTGTTATTTGGGCTTATTTCAAGGAAGCAATAGAATATGGATGCAAAAGTGTGTGCTTCTTCCCAACATGCACTGTCTTGGGACACGCCCAGTAGGGTTTCCACCTCCATGCACAGATAAAAGAAGCTGCAGAACAGTTAGGGTCAGAATTATTGATGTATCACAAGTGGGATCATTTTGACAAGGTCAGTTAAAGCCTGCAAAGATCTTAAGATTCTCTCCCCATAGACTCTGGTGTTTAGTTATAGGAAGATGCTTTACAAAAATAGCAAACTTGTCAAGCCAACTAGAACTTGTAAGAACAGAACCAGCTGAACAATCAATAACTTGATCACAGGCTAGTTTCCAGGGCTTCATAACAAGCTCTTTACCCTTCTCACTGTTGGCTTTCTGCCTATCAGTCTTTGGTGGGCACATTTCTCTCTTTTTAGTAGACAGTGAGCAGCCAAAGTTTTGGATATGCATATTTGAACATGTGTGAAATCGATACCTTAGGATCTAAAAACAGATTTTCCTATCCTGAAGAGAAGAGATTTAACTACCCATCCGGCAATAGAACAGATGGTGTTTGTTACAACTGGCAGATCAGGAACCACCGATGTAACAAAAATTTAGAAAGAACAGGAAAACCCCAAATTGGTGAATTCCTTTATAGTTGAGTCACGGTCTAAATACAGTTGTGATAAAGGTGTACATGAAGCAATATGGCAAAGAGTAAGCAAGTTTTCTCTGGGGCATGGAAAGTCTGTCAAAGTCAGCACATCCTCTTAGAAAGGCCAAAACAATCTGATTCATTTTATGGAAGTTTTAAGTCTTTTATTGTGTGTAGGGGGAGAAAGTTAATATTTTAATTTAGAGTCACTTTTAGAGCTACTGCTAGCATAGATAAAAATTTATAGTTTCACAGCTGTAGAGTTTTTAGATTTAATTAGAAGAACCATTCCCTTTATGCAACAACTTTCTCATGAAGGTAGGCTGAGCTGATTTGAATTAATGTGCTTTAAATAATTTTTACTGAGTTTCCTGCTGTGAATAGCTAAGTAGGAGTTTTGTGGTGCGTGATTTTAAAAGGAGATTATTTTTCCTCCTGTAACTGATTTTTTCCCCCTAATCTTAGCAACAACAATTTATAAACAAACACTTTTACTAGGAGCAGAGAGGTCAATATGACCCTGGGTATTAGTTCTAGTTTTATTGGGAAAAGCGTGCTCTATTATTTGGAGACTAAAAGATAAATGTCTTAGAAGGTTTTACCTTTGCCTTTACAAATATTGCAAAATAATTGTAAAAGCAAAATAAGGGAATAATAACAGATGATATGTAGTTATATGCTAATTTTTAAAACAGGAGTTAGGATTGCTGAAATTATAGCCCGGGGAGATTCAGATGAAGTTGAAGGGTCAAGAAGTTTTACAAACCCATTTGGAAAGAAGGCCCAGCCTAGGAGAAATTTGTCCCAATCTGGCAGTTGTGGAGGATGCCACAGGGCTTGTCTGTGTTTGGGAACACATTAGATTCCTTGGACTTTACAAAATCATTAACTTCACGATCACATTTTCAGTACGACATATGGTTAGACAACTGTTTGATATTTTCTTTTGGTCAAATATTTTACATGTAATTTCAACCAAACAGCATAAGTAAAGGGGACGGGGGTGGGGGGGAGATGTTGGTGGTTTGATATTTTGGTAAGAGGATGATTAAATATGATTCATTTTACTCCATGTCAGCTGATGTACACACTTTGATTATACTATGAGATAAAAAATCAGAACTCATCATATTGTTTGATTGTTGTTACCATAATTACATATTTCTCCTAATTTCCTAGATGATCATTTCAAATGCTTTTGCTGCCCTTAATTCACCAAAATATTTCTCTTCCATCTAAGATGAAGATTGTTTGCTATTTCATTAGAACAGAAGTCTAGTGAAACTTCTATAAGCTTCTACCGCATCCATCCCTGCATGCCCCACTGGGCCAACATTCTCTGTCTTCCCTCTGCTTATCATCGTATTAAACTTTGGGTCTCCAGCAAAGATGCTAACATTGTTGTTCATTTATTAGTTTTTCAGTATATATATATGCAAACATATGTATATATATACACACACATACACATATACATGTATATACGTACAAACACACACAGCACTCAATATAGCCTTTAAGTGTTTTGTTATTTTGGCTAGAAATCGAATACTCCAATTTTAATATTTCACATCTATTTCGGTTCTATTTACCAATGAGCCATAGTAATATATGATTAAATTTGCTTTACTTCACTTTTATGTTAGTGGTGTTCATTTTATGGTCTTTTGTTGTTTACTTATTACATGAACAAATTTACCATGATCACTTTGTCAATTATCAGAACTTCCTCTACATACACACATACTTCTGATATTGTCCCTAAAGGCATATGTCCCATCACTCTGATGTTCTCTAGCGGTGCAGGCTACCCTTACTTCTTGTCTGTATACCAGCCATTCTGACCTGTGTCTTCATTACTTCCCTACAAATACTTTTCCCTAGTGTCTGAGGTGGATCTTTAACTTCACATCTCATGTCTCACATGGTCTTGGTTTGCTTCTTTTTTAAAAAAAATATCAATTCCCCAATAATCTCTATCAAAGAATGCATTTGAGATAGTCTTTATTTTTCTTTTATTTGGTTGATCTTGCATGTAAAGACTTGTTTTTATTAGAAGTTCATACTTAATTGTCTCTGACCCCATCTCCCCATTCTGCAGCCTTGGCAATAGCTTTGGCAATCACAATTCTACTTTTGACTACTCCAGATACCTCTTAGAGTGGAGTCATAGAATGTAACATTTTGTGACAGACTTCTATCCCATTGCATAATGACTTTAAGGTTCATAGACATTGTAGCATGTGTCAGAATTTCCTTCCACTTTAAGCTTGAATAATAGTCCATTTGGAAACAGATGTAACATTTTAGTCATCCACTCATCCATCTGTAGACATTTGGGTTGTTTCCACATTTTAGCTACTGTAAAAAGTGTTGCTATCAACATGGGTATACATGCATCTGTTGGAATACCTTCTTTCAGATCTTTTGCATATATGCCCAGAAATGGAATTGCTGAATCATAGGATGATTCTTAGTTTAGTATTTTTTGAAGAATTTTCAAAGCATTTTTCATAGAGGTTGCAATGCAAAAAGGTTCCAATATCTCTGCATTGTAAATAGTCCATCCTTCCTTCCTCCCTTCCTTCATTCCTGACATCATAATGAGTCTTAAAGGATATCCCATTGTGGATTTGGTTTGTGCTTCCTTAAAGATTAATGATGATGAGCATCTTCCCATATGCTTACTGTTCATTTGTATTTCTTCTTGGGAGAAATAACAATTCAAATCCTTTGTTCAGTTTCAAATAAGATTTTTAGCTTTATTTGTTTTTGAGTTATAGGAGTTCTTTATATGTTTTAGATATGAATTTCTTATCAGATAAATAACTTGCAAATATTTTCTTATATTTATTGTGCTGCCATTTTATTTTGCTGCACATTTATGCACACAAAAATTAATTTTAATAAAACCTACATCATCTTTCTTATTGTTCCCTATTTTTTTGCGTCATATCCAAGAAGTTGTTGCCAAATTCAATGTAACAAGAATTTGGGGCCATGTTTTCTTATAAAATTCTTATTTTATAGTTTAATCTCATATCCATTTTCATTTGTTAAATAAAGAGTCCAACTTCATATTTTTGTATGTCGATATCCAGTTTTCCAAGTACTATTTGTTGAAAAGACTCTTCTTTTCATTCAAGTCTTGACACCTTAGTCCAAAATCATTTGGTCATTTAGGTGAGGGCTTATATCTCATTTCTCTCTATATCCATTCCATCGGTGAATATATCTATCTTACTGCTTCACTACTTTGATTACCTCAGAGTTATTTGTTTGTTTGTTTGTTTTATTTTTTGTGGTTATGGGGATTGAACCCAGGGCTTTGTGCTTGTAAGTCAAGCACTCTACCAACAGAACTATATCCCCAGCCCTACCTTAGGTTTTAATAAAAGTCAAAATTAGCAACTGTAAAGTTTCCAAGTTTTTTTTTTTTTCATAATTGTTTTGGCATTCAAGTTCCCTTGAGAGCACATATGAAGTTAAGTTGGATTTTCTCTTTGTGCAAAAATCATCATTCGCACTTTAAAGAAATTGCTTTGGGTAATATCAACTTCACAATACAATTATTTTAAATTAAATTAAAATTTATGAGCCCAAGAAGTCTTTTTTGTTCATGCCTTATTTTTTCAGTAATATTTTATAGTTTTCAGTACATGTGCTTTGTCTCCTTGGTTAAGTTGTTCCTAAATGTTTTTATGCTATTGTGAATGAAAATGTTTTCCTAATTTTCTTTTTGGACTATTCAATGTTAATGTATGGAAATGTACCTAACATTTGCATGTTGATTTTGTGTCCTGAAATTTACTAAAATCTTTTTTTTATTTCCATTTTTGTCTATGTCTGTGTGAAGCCATTAGATTTTCTGCATATAAGATCATGCCATTTATAAACAGAAGTCATTTTGCTAATGCTTTTACAAATCACATGCCTCTCATTTCTTTTTCTTGTCTAATTCCTCAGGATAAACTTCTTCTTAGTAGTATGTTGATTAGAAGGGAAAAGAGTGAATGTTGAAACTCATCGAATGTTTTTTCTGAATCAAATGAAGTAATCTGTGTCAGCTCCTATACTGCTTCATTCTGCTTCTGTGGTATGTTACCTTCATCAGTTTTCACAGGATAAACTTTCCTTGAATTCCAGTAATTCTAAATCTCTCATAATATATTCCCCTTTAATGTGCTGTGGAATTATATTAGCCAATTTCACTGCTGTTTTTCATCAATACTCATAAAGATTATTAGTCTGAATATTCTTTCCTTGTATTATCTTTATTTGGCTTTGGAATTACAGTCCTATTGATCTCAACACAATAATAAATAAATATAGAAGTTCTGCCTACTCTTTAATTTTTAGGAGACTTTGATAAGGATTCATGCCAGCTCTTTAAGTGTTTGGTGAAATGTACCAAATAAGCCCGTATGGTCTTGGGATTTTCTTTTTTGGGATGTTACATATTATTTGTTCAATCTGATTACTAGTTAGAGGTCTAATAATATTTTTAACTTACTGTGATCTAATCTTGGCAGATGGTGTATTTCTATGGATTTTCAATTTCCTCTAAGTTATCCAATTTGTTGACATTCAAATGTTTACAGTGCTCTTTTATAATCTTTTTACTTATGTAAAATCAGCAGTAATGTTTCTTCTTTTGCAATTTTAATTACTTTAATCTTTTGTCTTTTTTTGGTCAATCTGGCGGAGTTTTTAAAATTTTTTTGCTCCTATCCAAGAACCCCTCTTCAGTTTTGTTGTTTTTCCTGTTGATTTTCAATTCACTATTTTATTTACACTACTCTTTATTATTTCCTCCCTTCTGTTATCTTTGGGTTTAGATTATTTATTTTCCAGTTTCTTAACATGTGAAATATTATTAACTTGATGTCATTCTTGTCTTATGATATAAGCATTTTCTTCTTATTATTCCTCTCACTGTGTTCTATAAACTTATGTAGGTCGTTTTTACATTTCACTTGTCAAGATATTTTCTAATTTTCCTTAGTATATCTTCCTTAATCTTGGTTTATTAAGAATGTGCCATTTAATTGCTAGACATTTGAGAAATTTTTTAGTTTTTTTTTCTGTTCCTGATTTCTATTATCATTCAATTCTAAGTGGAAATATACAATAAATACAATCTTACAAAATGTAATATGAATGCTTTCATGGACTCATAAAGAGTTTCTTGGAGAATATTCGTTGTTATCTGAGAAAAATGAATGGAATGCTCTCATTTAGTACAGTATGCCTTTGGTAGCAGTCCATTGGTCTGTATAACACACATTTGTTTAAGTCCTGTATTTTCTTATGGTTCTTCTAATTTATTGTTAAATCAATTACTAAAAATTGAATATTAAAGGCTCCTATTATTATTATATTTTGAATATGTGTGTTTGCATATAGTTGTCTCATGTTAATGTCCCTCCTACTTTCCTTTTCTATCTTTTAATTTTTTTTTGCTCTCATTTATAGAGGACAGCTTTATCTTCTAACTGTCCAAATGTGATTCCTATTTATCCTACTATATTCCTATTTTCCAAAAGTTATTTTTCCTCTATTTCCATATTTATTTTCTTCTTAGAGCATAGATTATTTTTCATAGTATCATGTCTTTTTTATCTACTTAAAATATTAATAGTGTGGTCTTTAAGGTTTTCTTTCTTTGAAACAATACAAACCACGTTTATTTACTTTGTTATTTCCTTTTAAATTAGAAGATTTCAATAGATATCTATGAAGTTACCTATAAAAAAAAGAAAAGTAAAACTGTACATGTTTAGTGTTATCCTTTAAGCCGACTTGTCAGAATCATCATGGGAAACTTTTATTGTTTCCGAATAGTGTATAGCATAGCATTGTGTAGTGTATAAACTTTTATAGCTTCATTTATTGCTGCAAAGTGAAAACCTGATGATCAGAAGGTTAAAGCTAAGTGAAGGAAACTGCTGCAGGATTCAGGTTGTGTTACCCATATGCACACTTCATCCACCTGATTTCAATATGGTGCTCCATCTTCAGCTGCACACCAAATCACAGGTCTGAACATCCTTTGGAAGAATGGTCTTTCTATATAACGTATCTGTTCATAGCGAAAATTCCCTCTATTTTCCTGCCTTTGCTCATCTCTTTCCCTCACTTCCAGCACTAAGATATAGAGGGGATTCTTGCCTTTTCAAAAGAATATGTCACGTAACTCAGGTTATTTCTCAGCTTTATCTTAGAGCTCATATTTCCATTTCTTACGTACCTGTTACATGTTTCCCAATTCATCCATCCGCTTTTCCGATCCACTCTTTTTCCAGAACTGTGATATCTCCTCTAGTTTTCCATGTCTTTATATAGTATTTATAAAATCTTCTTTATTGCTATTTTTTGGAGACTGTGATTATAGGGAAATGTGTTCAACTTGCAATCTGTAACCAAGACTTGCTTCAGGTTTTTTCACTTGTCCACTCCAAACTGGTTTCCATCCCCACAACCCCATAAAAAATTGCTCTCTCTGAGCTTATCTAATAACTTCATCTTGCAAAAATTAAGGGCTAATATAATATCTTGTAGAAACAGTAATGTGCCCAACTTATTCCTCATTTCTCAAATTTCAAGTTTGCTATTTAATTCAAATTTGGATCTCAAGGCTATAACACAAAGATTGGACTAATTTAGTACTATTTAAAAGTTAGAGAATGTTCTCTGAAGATAATTTTTGGAATAAGTCTTGAAATATGAGAAGCCAGTCACAATTAGACAAGAGGAAAAGAAAGTGCACATGCTTTGACATAAAATGTCAGTTTTATAAAGGTGTAGAAGAATTCTAAAAGAGCAAAACTAGTATTGATTTAATGCATTAATTTAAAACATTGGAGATATTTATTTATTTTAAAATCTTTATAAATGGTGTTCACCTTCTTCCAGTTCCATAACCTATAATGTGGTATAAATACTTTCCCTATGTCTATGGAAATTGGGGTAGTCTTTCTAAGTTTCAATCAGCATTCAGAATTTCACTTTTTGTTCTTTTAATTGTGGGAAATAACTCCAAGATTTTCATCAATGTGAAGTTTTTTACTATCATCATTTTCTTTGAGATATCTTTATTTTTTTCATCATAATTTCCTCCCTTATGCTAATAAATTCAAGTTGCCTAAGCTCTTTATGTTCTATGTTTATAGATTCTCTCATGAGAGAAATATGTACATTTTCATGGTCAGCTTATTCTTTTATAATTATTTTTATGTTTGGTTCAAATTTAAAATACAATATTATTATATTTTGGTTTGTTCTTTGACTATACTTTTATTGATCAATTTCCTCTCTCACCAATCTAATTTTATAAAGGTCACATGAGTTTATCATTAAAAACTATGACAGAAACTCAGCTACACATTTCTTCATCATCATCCGTGAATGAGATAAATGCTCAGCTACCAGTCACAGACTATTTTGAAAGAAGTGTCATAGTTGGTCATTCCTCCTGCAGCACACCTGTTGTTTGCACAAGGACTTGTGGATTGAGAAGTGAATTTGTACTTCATGCAATATACTCACTGTTAATATATCATAGAGACTGATTTGAACTACATGTTGGGGAATGTTGTTATCGAACTGTAGTAACTGAAACCATACATATCAGTGATATACAAAGTGAGAACAGCCTCTAAAAACACTTGAGGGAAGTAAATAGGACTATAGAATACAAACGACTGGAGTTGTGCTGGGGGTACACTTAAAGAAATGCTAGACTCTGCTTGTATTTGGGGGTCACTGTTATAACCATTAACAGTTATTCTCAGTAATGCTTCTTATACAGGGATATCCTTTCCCTATGGGTCTAGAGATATACATTTTACATAATTTGGGGGTAGATAATCTATATTATTTCACAGTTTTTTTTTCCTGCTATTAAAAGTAGACCTATGCAAGAACCTTCTATTAATGAGTTTCCAATAGTTTTAACCAATACAAAATTATGGCAAATCAGAATAGTTATAATACTAAAATATTTGCAAGTACAAAAGTTGCATTATATTTTATGTTGGTCTTTACTACTAGCATATTGTAGCTATTAGAGTTAAAGGGCAGATATGAAACTATCTAGTTTACAACTAGAACTTGGTATTCCTTGCTGGCTGTTTCTGAAATTGGCAGTTGGGTTTTCCTTTTGAGTTCTTAGTTTAAGGTCTCCTATATAAGAAGTCGGTGGACCAACTTGGGGGACAGTTCTTGCAGCTGATATTCTTCAATAGAGAGTGACACAGTGTTATTGTTGTCATTGTTGCTGTTGATTTAGGTCTTTTGAGGAAATGTTTTTTGTAACACCCAGGAAAACTTGCATTCTTCTCCAAGTATCTCTGCGGGCTTCTTGAATCTCAACCAAGGCAGAGCATTGAAAGATACATGAGATCAAGATTTTCCCCATCCATTTGAAAAGATCTAGCCCAAAGCCAACACAAAAGCCACAGCAGAGTGCAGGGTACCCCAGCTGTGCTCTGTGCCTGCCTGTCAGTCATTAGCAGCTGTGATCCCACCTGCAAATGAGCCACAGGGTCAGAGAAAAACCCAGAGCTGGTATTTTTAATAGTTGTGAATTCAGAGTTCAGAAAGTAAAGGATTCCGTTTAACTCATGTGCTACCAACTTGGGAAAAAGCTGAACTCAAAGTGTCAATTCTGAATCTACAGAAAGGCACAGATGAGACCAATTATACTGCAAATTGTGGCATTTGCTCACTTTCATTGTTTAGAAGTAGCATCTAAAAAGAAAGAAAAAGAAAAAAAAAGAAAGCTGAAAGAAAATAACCCAATGGGCAATGCTGAAATGAATGGCCTTTGATATGCTCTTCACAAACAAGCTAGCATTGATGATCTGCTCCTTGGTAACAGTGGGCTGTAGTTTTCATATCATTTTTAGCAATATCCCTGAGCTTAATACTTGGTGTTCTTGATCTGAACCTTTAGACAGGTATGAAAAAAGGAAAAAGGAGTAAAACGATAACATTTGCCTAATCAATGGGCTGGAAGAAACTCACTTTAGCCAGACTGCTAAAGGAGGGAACAGACAGTGTGTTTTATATTTTCATTCATATGTACAGTGTCCTGTCCTGTGTCCTCATCACAGATTCTTCAAATAGCCATTTCTGGCCTTCCTATATATCTTCTCAGCTAACAAGCATTCATCTTTGTGCATCACTTGAAAAAAGGTGACAAATCAGCATTTCTCTCTAAATAAATTGAAACTGAGAATGTGAGGCAGTATTCATTTTTCTCTTTCATTTCCTTAGTGTGATAGCACCTAAAAGCTATCATCCTCAGGAAATATTTCAGCATTATTTCTTAGAAAGCACTTTCTATTTCCAATTAGCATTTTCTATGGCTTTCTTACATTAATATCCCTTTCTTTTTTTAAAAAAAAAAACCTTTTTTCTACAAATATTTTATTTTGAAGTTTAAAATTTTACTTCCAAGACTAGGTGTTTGTGCAAGACAATGGCTAGAGATTCATTAAATGTTGCAGGATTTTTCCACCTGAATTGTATCCTTTTCGCATTATTGTATTAATTTCATGAAGTATATGTATGTGTATGTGTGCATGTTTGTGTGTGTCTGTGTGTATATGTTCACATATTGCTAGAAAGCTTGCATTGTGAACTGAATATGCACTCTGAGGTGGTTTCTAATGGATAGTTTTCATTCACAGAGACACAAAATATGTTCAAAGTACAATGACGTCTCAAGGGAAGTAGATTCTTCTCTATTTGTTAAGAGAAAGTTGATGGGGATATTGGGAATTATTCCTTGGAAATACTGTTGTCAAAATCATTGAGACCAGAGTCTCAGTTTTGTAATATAAACACTAATTTGTTGGAAACCCTGTGCCAACACTTTCAAAAATCCCTGGGGGTTGGAAGGTGAGTATAGTACAGGAGCTCAGAAGAAGAGCTAGTTAATAGATTATCTTAAACCAGTGAGAGTAGAGTTATAAGCAAAAGACCCGGAAAGAACCAATCAGAAGGACCATTCCAATATTTTTTTTTCATAATAAGTTTCACCTGTTTTAGAACTTCATGCAAATACAAGCATTCAGGCTGTACTCTGCTACTTAGCTTATATTGCAGAACATCATGTTTCTAATGTTCACCGTGTTTGTTATGTGTATTAAAAATTGATTTTTTTATCACACTGAGAAGAAAACCCTGTTGCATGAATATTCCATTGTTTGTGTAGCCATTGTTTTATTCTTAGATATTTGGATTGATTCTGGCTTGGGGCTGAGAATTGCAGAACTCTCAGGACACAGCTATCCCTATCCGATCCTTGGCACTGAGAGGACCAAACTCTAATATGGCCTCCAGCAGCATAATGACATGTTCCTAGAATGACTCCATCGACCACTAAAACAAATGCTTGTGCCAGTGAGTGCCACATTTAGTTCTCTAAGTTCCAGTAAAATGAGAAGGGGCAAGGAGATCTCAATACCTTGGCTCCTATCCTATCAACTCCCCACAATCTACCCCTGCTGAAGCACCTGAGAACGATTGGCTACAAAAGCAAGAGTATGGTTTCTTCTGGAGAGGTGAAGAAACCTCATGTTACAGACCTCATAATATGATGTGCCATGAAATTAGATGTTACTGGAAGTTCACTGACCTTCAGATTCACAAACTCGCCTTCCAGCATCTGGTGGGAGAAATTGCTCGAGTTCAAGTCAATGCTGCAATTCTAGAGCTCATCAGTTGGTGCTTGGCAGGAGGCAGGTGAGACCTATCTGCTCTGCCTATTTGAAGAAACCAACCTGTGTGCTCTCCATACCATCCATGCATAATTACGTTAAAAAAGAACCAGGTAGCAAGCCATAAACATGGGGAATGTGCGTAAGAATTTACTACAATGGGTAATGTTTGGTTCTCAAACATTTCTCTTTTTCCTGTTATGGGTAGTTCTGAACAGTAGGGGTGTGTGTGTGTGTGTGTGTGTGTGTGTACTTGGCACAAAATGTACTTAAGTATATGATTGCAAGTGGTGAAATAAAGGACAGAAATCAGGTCTTGGCAGTTTTTGCATTTTCTTTCATGTGTATGTTTACGATGATTGTGGAGATATAAAGTATTAATGTAAGTCAGTATGTTTCAGTGAAAATCTCCAGCAATTCAACTTTATAACAATAATTAAAAAGACATATTGACTCTTTTCTGCAGTTGCAGCCTTGACATTTTAAAAAATAAAAAGTAAATTTCTTGTTGAGAGCAACCACATACAATAGTTTGCATCTGTTCTTCGTACTTTTTGAGTTCACTGATAAGCAAGTATACATTTGTGCTGGTGTGAGTCTTCTGCGCCTTTCCTGTAAGCTTACTATTAAAATACATTAAATTATTTTCTTTAAAAAATGCCTGAGAAAACACTGGGTTCAGGCAAAGTTTCTGTGTGTCCCAGCCAACACCTGACAATAGGAACCTGATCTCCCCTTCTTAGACAATTTACTGAAATCACAACTATGGATCTTTCCTATAACCCTTTGAACCTTATATGCACCTCCTACTCCAAAGTGACTTTTATTGAGGACCTGAAAGCTATTTCTTTGAGATGGAATTTTCAGAAATGCTGCAGCTTCTGGCTTCCCAGTTCTTTGACCGTTGCCAGCTGACAGACACAGGTGGCCTAGTCACACTTAACACTGCCCAACCCTTTGGAACTTTGTCATGCTCTTTTTTCTCTCCTCCTTCAACCACTCTCTCAAATGCCCAGTCACCTCTGTGTAGATCTTTCTTCTGCTGGTAATTACTGAATAAAACCTGTTTTTATTGATTTAAACTCAAATACATATTGTTTTTTAACTTTTGGGGAATGAAGTAACTTATGATCATTTTCATAGTAGTATAATTTTTTTGCATACGCATTTAAAATTTCTTGAGAAAGCAGCTAGAAATGTAATATCTGGGACATGAGACAGATGAATTTTTATGTTAATGAGAACTCCCAGACAGATTCCCCACACTATTGTGTTGTTTCACTCTTAGCACCAGCAATGTGTCAGAGTTCAAGCTGCTCCACAACATATGTGACATTTGGTGTTGTCACTCTTAGTAGTAACCACTCTAGGATATGTAGCAGCATCACAGTGAGTATTTAATTTTAATTTCTGTCATAACTAATAATATTGATTACTTTTATTTGCTTATTGACCACATATCTTTTCTTTAAATTGTCTATTCAGGTATTTCGAGTATTTTTATGGGTTGTGTGTCTTTGTTATTGTTATTGAACTGTAGGAGTTGTTTATACAGAAATTATATTGCCCTTATATCAGAATAGCCATTATAACAATTTTCCCTTTGTCAGTAGTTTATATATTCATTTATCATGGTACTTTTTATGTACAAATATTTTACAATTCTGATGATGTCTCTTGTATCATTTTGGCGGGTTCATACTGTAGCTCCTGTCAAAGAAATATTTTTCTTCTCCAAGGTTACAAAAATAGTGACCTGCATTATTTTCTAGATATACTTTATTATTTTAACTTTTACTTTCAGTTCTATCATTAAACTGGAATTAATTTGTGAGTATATGTGTATAAGCCAACTGTTACCATTTAGGGGTGCTGAGTTCCTTGTTTCTGTTCAGCAGAGTATTGAAGAACAGGACACAGAGATAGCAAGCAAGCAGCAGCTATATTGCAAAAGATACAGAAACAGACTCTCTGAATAGAAGGGGTCCATGAACTGGGAGTCTGGTAGGGGAGTTTTTGGCCTCTATTTATGGTCTCTGGAATGTCCTTTCCTTATCTCCAACCCTGCCCATGCTCTCCTCGCTGTTATTGATTGGTACCCCCTCTGTCCATGTTGTCTGTTTCCGTTTTACTATTGAATCACCCACTTAGGAGTACAAGTACCGAAGTTATCTGTCTGATTGGGTTCTCCACCTGTGTCCACGGAGCACTTTGGTCAAGTAGGAAGAAGACTCTCTCCATGCTCCTTTGTTCTGGCTCTGCCCCTGGTCTCCTCTCTCTCATCTTGCTCTGACTGCCTGCACCCTTCTAGATCTTACTCCCTCACCAACTTTCGTTATTTTCCCACAATTGCAAGATTAAAGAAGACTTGGAATTCTCTATAATTGCTTTGAATTCCTGGTTAAAAAATAATTTACTACATAAACGGGGAATCACTTCCAGGTCTTCCACTGTGTTCCAATGATCTACACATTTAACTGTTTTTAAAACAATGCTACCCACTGCTCATTACTGCGGTTTTACAATAAGTGTAAATTTGATTGCATAAATATTTTAAAATTGTTTTCTTAAGAGAATAAAATCATGTCATTTGCAGGTAAATGGATGGAGTTAGAGAAAATAATGCCATGTTAAGTTAGCCAATCCCAAAAACCCAAATGTTTTCTCTGATATAAGGAGGCTGATTCATAGTGGGATGGGGAGAGGGAGCATAGGAGGAATAGATGAACGGATGGGGCAGTGTGGGAGGAGAAGGGAGGGGTATGGAGTTAGAAATGATGGTGGAATGTCATGGTCATCATTATTCAAAATACATGTACAAAGACATGAATTGGTGTGAATATACTTTGTATACAACCAGAGATATGAAAAATTGTGCTCTATATGAGGAATAAGAATGTAATGCATTCTGCTGTTGTAAATAAATAAATAAAATCTATGAAATATTCTACAGGGTTTTAATTGGAATTTTAAAGAGGAAGGAGGACAGTTTAACCATACTGAAGCTTCTAATCTATAGCTATATCCCTCTCCAATTACTCAGGATTTAAAATTTACTGATAATTTATACTTTTTTACATAAAAATTTCACACATCTTCTTAAATTCAAATCTAAATTTTCATTTTGAATTTAATGAGTTTACAAATCTTATGTATTTAAATTTTATATTTTTCATTATTTGTTGACAACATATAAAAAGAAATATTTATAATGAACTTGTAGGCTGTGGGATTGTTAAATTCACTAAAATTTTCTAGACTATTTATTGCAGATATCCTAGAATTTTCCACTAACTTGATTATGTCATGTGAGTAAGTCTGTTTTTGCTTTTTGCTTACCAAAATTAGTTTCTTTCAGTTTGTTGTCTTTCCAGGTTTGTTTGTGTTTTCTTATTTCATGGGGTAAATCACTTGCACAATGCTGGGGGTCAGTATCTTTGCTTTGTTCCCGGTATGGGGGTGGGGTAGGGGAAGCATCAGTCTTTTGCCTTAATGTATGTAAGTCTCATTTATTTTCATAGATATTCTTTCAGATGGAAGAAATTTCCATCTATTTCTAGTTGGTGTGTGTTTTTAGAGGATAATTGATTTTGTATTTTATCAGATGCTTTTTCTGCACCTCTTTAGATGATTATATAATTAATTGATTTTTGAATGTTCAACTAATCTTTAGTTCTTGAACTATATCCTTTCTAATCAGGCTGCATTGTCCTTTTTATATACAGCTGATGTCAAATTGCTAATATTTTGGAAAAATAAATTGAGATATTTCAACTAGCTTATTCGAACAGAAATATCCCTCATTTCCGAGTTGTCTCAGGATTGTTGCACTGAAAACATTACAAGACAACCTTAGTTAATTTGTTCTCCCAGGTATGCAGGGCATTTCTAGAATGAGTAGGGTCCCTCTGAAAACTTCTGGTGCTCCTTCTGTGTACAGCTCCCTCCTCTTCATTATGTTGCTCTGACAGTTCTGGCTGGAATGGTTTCTGGAAGCCCAAACTTGAATTTGGTTTCTTTGGCCTCCTTGCCCAGGACAGTGGCCAGTATCTCTCTCCATAAAGTGTCCTGGAGTAATCATGGGCTCCTCACCCCCATTTGTTTCTTTCTCTTAAAGAAACCATACTGAAGATTCTAATCTATAGATATGTCCATCTCCATTTATTCAGGTCTTAAAAATTTACCAATAATTTATATTTTTTATATAAAAATCTCACAGATCTTATTAAATATAACTCTAAATTTCCATTTTGAATTAAAGATCACTTCCTGTGCTTCCTGTAAACAAAGGTCTGAAATCATTGTATCATATCCTAATTCAATTTTCTAGTTTTGATAGTAACAGGGTGATTTCATTCCTGGATAACTCCATCAGGAAGTCAGCTATGATATAATTTTGAAGCTATATATAGGACTGTGTTACCTATCAAGGATATTAGGAGAATTGCATGAACTCATCTAGATATAAGTATTTGTCTTTCAAGGTTTAAAAACTCAGATGCCTTTAGAGACAAATAAGTAAGAAAAATGTACAAATTGGCAAGGATAGGATGTGGCTGAACTGTGACTGCAGTAGACAGTTCATCCTTCAGTAAAATAATCTCTTACAAATGTTTATCGGCCCTGTTAAAATAGTGCGCGTGCACACACACACACTCACACACACACACACCACACAATCACGACCTCTATAGCTATCAGTTTAGCTTCAAATTGCAGTTAACCATTTTAGAAATGATTATTATCAGAATTATTAAATATGAATCAAATGCAAATTTTTACAGGATCCTATAAGCCATTCTCTAATTTCCTCCATAAATCCCTTTATGTTTTGTGTGTAAGAAGCACTGAACTGTCCTGGGCTTCCAGAAAGGTCCCCATGCCCATCAGCCTTGACACATGTTCTTCTCTGTGCCTGTTTTGCTCATTGGTAGGATGTGCTCCATCTTAAAGTCTTTGACAGCTAAGTAGTGACCTTTGTAGAGATTTTTTTTTGTAGAACTCCTAGGCATATTTAAGGACTCCTTTAATTGAGTTTTACCATTATACCTTGTAACTTTTAACTTGTTAATGAATCCCATTTTATTATAATTTCTTTTCCATAAAATAGTCTCATGATTTGGATTCCAAAAAGACAGAGACCATACCTTTTCATCTACGAATACCCAGAGCCAAATAGTCTGTCTAAACGAAAAGGGTTTAGTAAATCCACGGCCACAAGAATGAATAAATAAGTGATCAACAAACTAATGAATCCCTTTTATTGTTCATCCAATTGCTAGAAGTTTTTGTGTATCACATGGGAAAAATCAAACTGACAAGCTAATGCAGTTAGGATTTAATAAAATATATCCTAAAGATCTTGGATTATTGGTACCATATTGAGAATCACATAGATTAGAGAAAGTTCTACTTAATAGTGTGCCTTCAGTAATACATTCTTTATACCTCTTGACCTTAAAGAACAGAACATTTCAAAAAGAAAATCAAAGGTTGGAATCATATATCTAACCTCATCCATTACTTATCTTATTTTCCACAACATCAAATAGTAAGTGGGGGATTGAAGGATCCCCTTCTCCAAATATTTGCAAACATCTTAAATGCTAAAGCTGATAAATGTAATTTTACTTAGAAAAAGGGTCTTTGCAGATTTTAATAAAGCCAAGGATACTTAAAAGTTTTTTTTTATTTATTTTAAAATTAGTTTTAATTAGTTGTACATGACAGTAGAATGTACTAGGATGCATCATACACAAATAGAGAATAATTTCTCATTTTTCTGGTAATACATGCTGTAGGATCCCACTGGTCATGTAATCATATATGTACATAGGGTAATAATGTCTGATTTATTCTACTATCCTCATATCCCATCCCGTCCCTTCACTCCCCTCTACAAAATTCAAAGTAACTCTATTTTTCCCCATTCCCCGGTCCGTATTGTGAGTTACCATCTGCATTCAGCCTTTAGTTTTTATGGACTGGCTTATTTCACTTAGCGTGATATTCTCCAGCTCCAACCATTTACCAACAAATGCCATAATTTCATTCCTTTTAAGGCTCGGTAATATTCCATTGTGTGTGTGTGTATCCATATATATGACCTGCATATTTATACATATGTGGTATATATATGTGATATATATACATATATTTATATCACATTTTCTTTATCCACTCTTCTGTTGAAGGGCATCTAGTTTCGTCTCATAGTTTAGCTATTGTGAGCTGAGCTGTTAGAAACATTGATGTGGCTGCATCACTATGATATGCTGATTTTAAATACTTTAGGTATAAACTGAGAAGTGGAATAGCTTGGTCAAATGGTGGTTCCATTCCAAGTTTTCTGAGAATTTCCATACCACTTTCCATAACGGTTGAACCAATTTGCATTCCCACCAGCAGTGTATGAATGTTTGTTTTCTCCCACATCCTCACCAACCTTTATTGTTGGAATGACAGGTGAACCCAGTCATAGGAACCTGAGCTATGATTTGTAAAGTGGGAGACATTACTGAATAATGTCCAAGGTCGCTCTGGCACAGGCTCTAATTTCCCAATCAACTGCTGAAGGTGGTGATTTCTATTTTTTCTTAAGTACAATCCAGATAATGCTTAGTATACTTTTAAACCATTGTTCAGATTTTCCTTTTAAAGAATGACTATGGTGCAACGCTACATCCTGTACAACCACAGAAATGTTAAGTTGTGCTGCAATTGTGCACAATGAATCAAAGAGCACTCTGCTGTCATATATACCTAATTAAAATAAATAAATAAATTTTAAGAAAAGAATGACTAAATCTCCTTCTTGTCTTATATTCAATTATATGAATCCAAGATATTAGAGTCTTGTCTAGCTTAGGATCTCCACTTGGGTTGTATCTCTTTATTCTAATGAACAGGCAACAATCACAGTTCAGATTGTCACTATTTTAAGTATGTGCTAATCCATGATCAAGACCATTTTTATAAGTCATAATTTTGCTAAGAAAATCAATGTCCATGAAGAGTAAAGTATATGATTTAGTTTCCTTTGGTAAACATTCTTAGTGATCAAATGCCCATGCTGTTGGTCATGATACAATGATGGATCAGTGCCCTTAGGAGATCTTTCTCTCCATCACCTGTAAAAAATATGACCAGCAACACTGTAAGTGAGATAACTTAAAACTCAGGGATTACACAAAGATAAAATTCCATTCACACATAAACATTTTTATAATGATAATTTTTATTTCTTGCTTTTTATAAAAAAAAATTATTTCTTGCTTTTTATACCTTGTAGAGTAAAATCATAAACTCTCCATCATTTATAAAATGTTTGAAAATCTAAGATTTACTGTTTGAGTGTGTTTGTACATCAATGTTTCTATACCCAGGTATTGTGCCTCTGTCCTTTCATTAATCATATTGAGAAACCATTGATGACAGAGTAATATTTGAGTGACTCTAATATCATGTTCATCTGCATTTAGAGTCTGTGTTTTGTCCATAGTTCGGCTAAGTCGAGTTGAGATTGTTGATCACTTCCTCTCTCAGTCAGTCTCACATAAGAAAGTGGAGTTGGACTGAAACTAAGACAGTGAGATGACTGCATTGATACCAGGTCCAGATTGGAAGTCTTGGGAAGGGAAGAGGTTTGGGAAGCAAGTGCAGAAACTTGACAGATAATACTCCTTCAGAGTCAGAGAGTGATGTGTAACCCTTTAAACGTGAATGGCAGAAGCACTACCAAAACATAAACCCTGAACACTCACTACAAGGGAAAAATAACTACAGCCAATGCATTCTGCAACTCAAAAGCCTAATTTTCCTATGAATGATGTCACAAGAAGGCTTAACTCTCAGGGGTTATATCTTGCTATCTGTTGAGAAAGAGGCACAGCTTGGGATTAAAAGATGGGCTCCAAAGTTAATATTTATTGCTTGATCTTTCCAGTTTTTCAGTGATAAAAGACAACTCCTGATACAGTTTATGGCTTATAAAAATGATCAAATGTAATATGATACAAAGATAGTTTTAAAAGTTTAATCTAAGTACAATTTTATTTTATTTTTTAGCTACATTGGCATGATTTTGAAATACCAGGGATTAGGGTAAGCAACTACAGCTATCACCACAGGGTTAATATGTTAATTCTTCCCTGCTCCTTAACATTGACAAGTCAGAAGAATAAGGACAGATATTTTGTAGTTTATTTTCCCCTCATTCCCAATTTTCACAAGGAGTCAATACCATCCTTTAGTGGAGTAATAAAGAGAGAATCAACATGACATTCACAATTTACTAGACAAGCCAAAGTACCTTCCTAGGGGGGTTTTGGTAATGAAATACTGTCGTTCACTTCATCCATTTCAAAATCAAATTAAAGGCCTAAGGGGAAATCTCCCTGAAGAATTAACATTTTTCATGTTGCATATATGTATAATACAATAATTCTTAAATTGGAGGCAATTTTTTTTCCTGAGTGTCATAAAAAGGAGAAGAGGGTGAAATGGTAAATTGGAATGAGCCTGAAGAATCCCAGATTCAACGCTTTCCAATTTACATTTTCTAAGGTCTGTTTACAATGGTTTGTAATCCCTCATCTCAAGATAATTGGCATTTTCTTTCATATGGCAGTTCTTCACTTTTCAGTGTTGGTGGAAAACAAATTCAAAAACAGGTGCTTCCATAACTTTGTTCTTTTTCATTTGAGGGCGTCCACCAGGGTCCTACACATAGTAGGTCTTTGATAAAGGTCTGCCAAAAATCACAAGGCTGGCAACAACAGCAGACAACTCAAGGTTTTACCCCACTTCATTCAAGCCTTTGATGAAGGATTCTGATCAAAGAAGGAGACACTTGAATGGCTTGCTCTTGCGCTCTTTAGAGAACAGGACAATCCTGCCTCTATTTAAAAACCCAAAACTATTGCAAATGTTTTGTGTCTCAGTGAGGGTGGAAGACTGCTGCCCTCTTCATTTGTCAATTTGTCCATTGCTGATCTTTGAAGAAAGTCCCCATTTCTGAAATGCTTGTAGTTGAGGAGTCTAATGAGAGGAAGAGGGCACAACGGACTCAGCAGATGGGTATAGAGGTTGCAGAGTCTCCTGGCCCTGTGGATGTGATACTGTATGATGATGTGCTTTGGATGAAACATACACATATGTAAAACCCTGGCATTTTACTGAGTGCTGCTTTTGTTGAATGGAAGTAGAACAAAGCCCTCAATTAAGATAAAAATTATGATTTTCAGATTTTTCAGTTAATTTGTTATGGTGATGCCTACGTTGAGTGGTAAATGCCAGGCCTTTGATGTATTCCCTATTCCCTTCCTTAAAAAGAACATCACAGGCAAAACTCCCCATCTTTATGTCTCTTTACTTTTGCAGTCACAGTGCAAACACTTTCTCATCTCTACAACAAGAAACAAGAAGTTTCTATATTTAAAATACCTATTCTTGCTTACATTGAAGTGGTAAAGGAGCATATGAAAGGCTTCTTATAAAATGCAATCCTTTTGCTTATCCATCTGAACTCTCGTTCTGACTCTTTAGAAGCAGCCAATTTTTGTATTAATAAATATCTCTTCATTTTTATCATATCTGAGGCATTCATTGCTTCTTCCTTCATTCAGTCAAAATACTATTTGAGTCACAAACACATGGTGTCCATTGTCGAGAGCAGGCTCACCCTGCTCTGAGTCACTCCATGGTGTTTAGAATAACCATTTCCACACTGTGCCCAACTCTGAGTTACTATTCTGCTTTATGAAGCAGGAATGTGCCATCAGCTACCCCATTTTGAGTTTTAAGTGCTAAGGTAGCATGATTCTGCCTTGTTCGTGTAAGTAATAAAAACACCATCTGCCTCGCACAATCATAAGGCACAAAATGATAAAATTAATTGCACTAATAAAAATGACTGCCTGTGAAGTTATCAAATTAATCAGAACCACATGGATGCATGGTCTTATCAAACTCCTATTGGAAAATCCAGACCCATGGATTTATTGAAAACTCCAGATTGCCAAATAAAGCAACCCCATCACCTGAGGCCTATAAAGGAGAAGCACCCCAAGATTGGACATGAGGGCACACTGACCCCATCACCTGGCCACTTGTCTGAGCCTTGCAATAAATCACTACAGGAAAGAACTTCCAAATTTCTGACCTGTGCCATTAGCAAAGCATGGTTTCTCCTGTCTGTGACAACCACACACAGCCCACTCCAAATTTAGACCTCAAGCTAACACTGAAATGGCTGGCTGTGTGGACCCTGGCCTAGAATAAGTTTCGGTGTTTTGACAGCTCTGTGCCCCAAACAGGTTCTTTGGCTGACCACCTACAGTGGCTCTTTGCATTCAATATCTGCTCTCCCTCTCCCTCTGCTTTCAGTTCAGCCTCCTGAACTCCTGTCACAGCCTTAACTCTTTCTTAACCTTTCTTCAACATGTGTGTGTGAAGTAGGATGGGCAACTTGAATATTATAGATATTGAATATTTAGATTGGAATAAAAGAAAGTGTGTTTGCCTGTCTCATGCCTATCAGGTGACCTGGGAGTACTTGGTGAACTGCTACTGTTGAAAGTGGTACAGCCTCTGAATTTGTTGTTGTTCAGTCAATCCTGACATGTGGGAAGACACAAATGTGTTTGGTCTATGTTAGTGCCACAGCTTGCTCATGACACCACTGCACTTGGCACTTGAGATTTGAACTTGACAGCACAGACTCAGGGCGGCTTAATTTGGCAGAGCAGTGCTTTTCAAGCTGCCTGGGCAAAGGGACAGAGCTTGACCACCAATGGATCAAAGGCTGATGTTTTTGTACAAAGTGGCACTAGGAAAATAAAATCACAAAAACAAAAGCTACGAATCAAACATTTATTTCTTACATTCAACAAAAAAGAAAGCCATTGCCAAATTGCCCATAACTTTATAAATTCATATCTACATGTTCTCATCAAGGAGAGGCAACTTGACATCTCTGGCCTAAAGGAAGAGGGTGCTCAGAAGCATGTGTGTGGGTCACAGTAGGGGTTGACTTTCCTCCAATTCCTCTTACATATTATAGTCAAGGTTGCTGCTCCCACCAGCCCCCTCAGGATGTTGATTCCCTCCCTTCTCTTTAAGGGTAAGCTTGCTTATGATTGTCCCCGGTCTTTAAAGGGAACGATGTGTTCAAATGGAGTCTTTCAGATGGGGCTCCATAAGATCTCCTGGGAGAGTCTGGGCAAGGAGACAGTTTGAAGTAACATAAATGAAAATCTTTCTTGATCCTTATTTTTTTTAATCATTAACTTTAGCATAGATTTATGGATTCTCTAATGAAATTTGAATATATGAGTTCCTAACATGCCTTTGTCTTCTTTTCTTCAATGTCCAAATTTGTGGTTATCTCCCTATCCTTTGTTTTTCTTTGGCTGCCTTGGTAACACACACACTCATGTGTGCCCATGCTTGTGCAGAGAACACACACACACACACACACACACGCGTGCGCGCACACACTCATGCCTGTGATTCTTGTTTTGTCAGTTATGTACTATCTCTTGAATTCTTCCTTCGTGAATTGGCACATTAACATTAATGATTTGTGTTATCTAAAGCCCACTCACTCTGTGTTTTTTCTGTTAACAACTGTCAGCTGTCTTTTTATAATGATGGCACTGTATGCTGCTCTGTAATCACAGTTATGTTTTCTGGACTTTTTTCTATCCTTTTTTAACAAAAGAAAATCTCTTCGCAGTGATTTATTGTTAGCATTTCATAAAACAGTGTTTACGACAGAGAGAAGTCAATTCGTAGGATCACGTTTCCTCTTCTACAATTCAAACCAACAACCCCTGTGACAGTCAGGAGAGATAATTGCAAGCATTAAAGTTTTGGGGATCCTTTTTTCACTTTATCAAATACTTAAATATAATACTGTTTGGTCAACTTTATTTAAATGACACATTTCTTGTGCCTCTATTTTATTTGCCAATTTCCCTTGAATGTTTTTTTTTTTTGATTTATTTTTTTTTTTCATTTGGATAACTGATCACATTGTTTAGTTATCAAATTATTGAAGCAATTCTATTTTTTGTACTGAAAAATTGGTTTCATTGAGGCTTCTGAATTTGTATTCTAATTGAGATTTATTTATTTATTGTATTCTAGTTCTATTCTAATTTGTATTCTAATTGAGATTTATTTATTTATTGTATTCTAATTCCAGATTTATTGATAGTGGCCATCCTGAGATTTCTTCATTAAACTCTGTATGATAACCACAAATGTCATTGTCCTGACTACTCTTGATTAACTGAATTACATCTTCAAGTATCCTTCTCAGAAACTATTTATAAAACACAAATCTACAGATTCTTTGCAATGGCAATGTCCTGAACACACTTGTCCGTAATGCTTTTGTTTAAGTACATATTCAAAGTTACATTTCCTCAGAATACTGTAGGCAATGATAGAAATTTCTATAATTAACTCTAATTATTACTTTATTTATATAATTGTTATACCTGTACTTTAGCAATTACTCATGGATTTTATTTCTTGCGAACTTCAGCTCTCAATGATATTGATGAGATACTGTCTAACAAAACAATTCTCACTTTTCTATCATATAAAAAGCATTCAGGATATTATTTTATTGTGTTATGTTTTTCTAACATTATGTCTAAGTATGGATTTATTTATTTTGGGAAAAAATAATTTACCATCATTGATTTTTAGCCCTATCACACTGAAGAACCATATATATCTCTTTTCAGTTGGGGAAATACTTAAAGTCACATGTGATTTATTATAACCACAAAGAAATTATCATTACCACAGAGTAAATCTTTCCTGTGTCTTTTCTGTTGTCTCCATCTTTAAATTCTCACACTAGTAGCATCCCTGGTCTTAACTCTTTCTTTTTTCTCCATTAAACTATTTTTTTTACTAAGACCATTCCTTATGTGTGTTCAGGAGGTTTTTTTTCCTTTAGATTATGTTCAGCTAATATCTGGGGACAGATTTTTTTCCTTGTATTATACACTTCAATTGTACATGACCAATGTGTAATGTCAAATATTCTCAATTATAGTATCATATAAAATATTATAAGACATTATCATCACAGTATAAAAATACCTTGTACAATGACATACATTAAATTCTTTTTTTTTCTAACTTTCTTTTGATTTTCTGGTAAAAGTCTTGTGTTCTTTAATCTTGGTATTTCCTCTTCACTGAGATTCTTCAAACGTTTGCTCAAACTTGTACATCTACTTAGATTGTAGAATGAGGGAATAGGAAGAGTGCCTGTGGGTTGTGGATATGACAGTGTGTAGACTGATGAGCTTTACCCTCGTGGATGAGTGCAGAGACCTTGGATGCCAGAAGGAGAATGTATTTAATCTGGTATTCCAAAACCCACAGCACATATTTTAATTTGTGTAAGATGGATCAGCTACCTCCTCAGCTATAATACAATACATTACAAAGCCGGTGTTTTTGCTTCAAAACATTGTTGAATCTCCTAATGACTGACTTCCTTTCTAAATTATTTCACATACATTAATTTATATATTTTTGGCTATTTTTTTTTTGCTATTCCAACAGGATCTCGGTAACCATGAGAGGCAACTTACATGCAAAGTCTGTCACAAGGTAAACAAAGTAATATTTTCTATATGAACACAGTTGGTACTTAGCACTTAACATATACTACTTGCCTTAATATTTTTTACTTCTACCTTCCATTTTCTACATAAATGCAAGAATTAAATAATAATTCAAGTCTCATGGGTCATATATTGAGGTTACAATTGTGTAATTTAGTAAAGTAAAATAGAAAATAAACCAAAAAACTTGAAGGATTCTTATCAGACAACTTTACATTCCCTATTCTTGATGTGGCATTCCTATACTATTTTAAATAAATAATTTATTATTTGAATTACTTATCCACGTTTTTATATTGAAAAGACAAATATAACAAAAAGTCAACTGTGAGTTCTTGGCTTCAGTGGTGCATAATGAGTGATTTTCCTTTGCTTTCAAGATTTTGTCTTTTTTGACATTTGCACTATGATATACTTAGGAATAAATCTCTGCATTGTCATCCTTGAAGTTCTTTGAGTTTCTTGGATGTGTAGCTTAGTGATTTTTTTTGGTCAAATTTCATAAGCTTCAGGCATTATTTATTAAATACATTTTTAGCTTTTACATACATTCCTTCTGCAGCCCCAGTGTGTGTGTGCGTGTGTGTGCGTGTGTGTGTGTGTGTGTTTGGCAGTAGATGATATTCCACATTTTTCTGAGACTTTCTTTGTTTTTTTTTTCTTTCTGTTCTTTAGGATTTTATAATCTTCTCTGTACCTTCAAATTCACATATCTGTTCTTCTGCCCCCCTCAAATCGACTGTGTAATCCCCTGTGGTGAATTTTTCATTTTGGTTCTTGCACTTTTCAACTCTAGAAATTCCATTGCATTCCTTTCTTTTTTCTTATTCTTTTGTGCTGCTCTTGATTTTCATAAGAGATTGGATTGTCCCCCATCGTTTGATTCATTCAAACCTGGCTTCTTCTAGTACTTCAAATCTAGATATAATACCCTAGGTATGCGTATAAGTGGATATGCATGCCTTTGTTTTCCTGAATAAAGTCTGGGCTTTCTTGTTCATTTATATCTGTTTATATCTGTTAATTTTTGTCAAAACTGAACATTTTAGATAACAGAGTATAGATAATAGCCACTTTGCAAACTACAATCCCCACACTCCATAACTGACAAAGCCTTGTTCTTTGTTTAGTGACTTGATTGTACTAATTCAGTGAAATCTTTGTCCGCATAATAGTTAGTTTCTGTTTTCACTCTTGAAAGGACCAGGCACTCTTTGGACATTTACACAGTCGGTCTGCCATCAGAGATCACTGTGGTCCCAGCTAGCCTCCTTTTGAGTGTTGCTTATTGTATTCTCCATTAAATTTTTAGCTGGTCTGCGTTCTTTGGTATCACATCCAGCTGTTAGCTTCTGCTAATTGCCAGCTGATTACTTTAGTTATTATTTTTTCCTTGACAACACACTGTGAACATAAATTGCTTCACAATCTGATCCAATTTGAAGTAGGCACCTCTGCACGAGCAGAGTGTTTCCTGTCTTGGAGGCTTGCTCCAATTTCTGGGAGGCACTTCCTCACTGTCTCTTTTCCTAGTTCTTGCTGCTAAACTTATAGTAAATGTGATGTTTTCTGTTTTACTGCCACTATCATGGAACTACCAGCCTCCTCTTATTTGTTTACAACCTAGTTGTTTTCTACGGATGAACTTCCCACATTCTGTTTCAGATAAGGTGATTTCCCTTAGAGTGGGTTGCAGAGATCTTTTTTCTTATAGTTAGCCTCACCTTCACAGGCAGAATCTCTGTGCCATTGAACTAGACCTGAGGTTGCATATAGTGAATGCTTCTCCCATATGGACACAAAGACTGTATGAGTGCCATGTTGGGTAGGGATGATGGCCTTGATCTTCATGATTTGGTCCTTTTCATTGTAAAATGTTGTGACCTCTGAACAAAATGAGGTAGAAGCAATAAAAGAATGTTTCCTATTCTTAAATCTTTTATTGAGATGCATTTCTGCTTCTAACTAGAGGCTTGGTGGGAGGAAACCCTGATTCTATTGTCTGAACTCGCCAGCAAGAGAACTTGTGCATTACTTATTAGGAGAGATTTTGGTTGCCTAGAGTTCTACACTATAGCTCTAGGCTGGATGCTGGGAGAAGAGGAAGACTGATGGTCTTGGCCACAGAGACCTGGAATATAGTTTCTTTCACATTGAGTTGGATATGGAAGTAGATACAGGATTTTTAAATAAACATTTCTTTATTGTAATATGCTATTTGTAAATACTTAAGATATTAAGCATTGTGATGACTATTTACCAATTAAGTCGTTGTTCCACTGGGGAGAGCTTCCACTGAGCATATCACACTGCAATTTGGATGTCAGAGAGGAAATTTGTGACTATGCAAATTTCATTCTAAGGACAGGAAACACTGTTTTTCTAAGGAAAAAGAAAAAGAAAAAAGAAAAAAGAACCCAGACTTTTGTCAGCTTTAGTAACAACAAAATGTTTTATGAAAGGCTTAGGACTGGAGCAGTTTAGAATTATGAGTGAGATTCTGATGTATTGAAGATGCCTATGAAACTAACACAAATAGTCGTTAAGTTACTGAATAGCTGAGCCCCTAAATATGTGATTTGCAGAAGATCACGTTTAGTTTGTGTACAATAACTAAAATATATAGAATTAACACTAACAACACACTCATAAATTTTAAGAAGAAATTAGGTATAATTATTTCTCTAAGGACTGAGCAAAAATAGATGTTCACCCTTGACCACTATCTATAGAGCTTTTTCACTTATCTGGAGGGTACAGAGAATAACGTATAGAAATAGATGCAGAGCAAGTCCATGAGCACATCATAATAAAAGATGTGGGAGGAACTCAATATTTTCTACCATTTTATTTGCAATTCTTAATATGGAAATGCATATTTATCAAATACCCAGGTTCTTTCACCAGAGTTTGGTAGTTAGTGTTTTGCTTCTCAATATGACATCATCCTATTTTCTTTTCTTTATCAGTTTGATACACTGTCTTTCCAAGAGGTTTCTTCTCTAATGATTACCTCTGATATGCCCCATGGAAATTTAATTTTTCCCATGGTCAAAATTTTTCCCCATTTTCTTGCTAGTTTAGTCATTGAGACTGTCATCTGTGTAATGGTGGAAGCTGGAAAACTTTTCCAGTGAAGATTATGCAAGCAATCAGATTTTTTTTGTTTGTAACTAAGTCTGGATGTTTTCACAGCTCCTTCTGGTCTTCTTCAATTCTTGCTTCCATAGGCAGACACAGTTATTTTTTTAAACTCAGTTTTTTTTTCAGTTGTAGGTGGACACAATATCTTTATTTTATTTATTTATATGTGGTGCTGAGGATTGAACCCAGGGCCTCACACATGCTAGGGGAGCCTTCTATCACTGAACCATAATCCCAGCCCCAACAGTCATGGTTATTAATTTCAAAATTCCTACTTTCTGTGAATGACAATCAACCCTTGATCATCACAAATTCTGCTTCTCCAATAATTCCCACTGATGATTCTTTGACTTACCACTATTTTAACAGCAATAAAAAACTTGCTTTATCAAGCTACCTTTGAACACATTGAATACACAAATAATTATATTCTTTTTATAGTTTCTTTGAATTCTCAATAGGATTATTTAGCATGGCCAAACTATCACTTGTCTGAATTTATTAAAATTATGAGGTGGAGGTCTGGTTGCAACCACCTTTCAAAGAACCATTTGATTTTATTGACAATTGGAGAAAATATTTCTTCTGTATCATACAGAAAATAGGGCTTCATTTGCCTAGAAGTCACTAACTGATCAGAAGAAAAGCTTTAATACTAAGTGAGTCTGAAGTAAAAATCGCAATATGCCATATTAAAAGGCATTTTTGCATCTGGAAGAATGTTTATGTCATACCTCAGCAGTGAAGCCAAGTCAATGAGTACGTTGGGTATCTTTTCTATAAAAATACATAACTCTAAGTTTCTATCATACAAATTATCTTTTAGAAAAAAACATCTTGATGACTCCTTGCCTTCCTGTTCCTGTTGTCTTCTTTGCCTGGATTCCTACATGGCTCCTTACTCTTTTCACGCTAAAAGAGATGGCAACACAACTGTGCTACTGTAAGTCTCCAGAGGAGAACTGATCCTCATCCCTCCAATTTTGTATTATCTGCATGCATTACTCAGGTTTTTGTCCCTAGGACCAAAATATCTGTCAAGAACTTGGAGGAGGAAAAGTTTGTTTGGGGTTCATGGTTTCAACGGTCTCAGTTCATGATTGGCTAACTTTATTGTTCTCTGGCCCTATTTGGTAGTTACATGAAAATACAACAAATAATAGAAAGTTTTAAAAAATATTATCCAAATTATTTCTGTATCATGCAATAAATATTGTTATTTGAATGATAGGTTGTGTTACAGTGAGAGGAGGATTAGAGGCAACATTATCAGGGAAAGATGGATTTTACATGATTTGAAATTCCAATTAATGCCTAAAAATTTCATGATTCATGGATTCTCTAAACTTTTCTTCTGCAACTCAAATGGTAGAAAAAAATCAAAGCTCTGAGATATGGTATTCTCTGCTTTCTTTGAATACTAGATTCTAGCTGGCAGAACCTATGCTATATTTTCAGTAGGTAGACATTGAATGCTTAAGTACTATATTTAATTAGAAGAAGGATTTAAGAGTTTCTTATAAGGGAAAGGAACATCTGTGATACAAGAGAAGATTTTCACTACACTTTTAGGGCACATACAGCACTTACATCTAATAATGGCCCTCACAATTGGTGTGCAAGAAATAAAAAATTAAAAATAATAACATGCCTATAGAAATACATACACATGCAGAATAGTAGGGATGACATCAATCACCAGAGGAGAACAAATCAATGTTTCAGTTCTTTGTGAGCCTAGAAGAACCTCTTTTTTATAACATTGTCGTGTAGTCTCATAAATGATTCTAAAGAGGGGCACTTGATCACAAAACATAATAAAGAAAGAAAGAATAATCTAACTTTCCTTGAAGTATACATATATGTGTATGCATGTATATGGATTTTTCCTTTTTCACATTTTAGTAGTTCATTTAAATTATTTGTAATATTGGAGTTCATTTTCATAATTATAAAAGCATGGAATATTATTTTCTCCAATTCAGTCCCCAGTGCTTCTCTTACCCTCCACTCTTCCCTCCCTTGTTCCATTTCGTATACTTTATTGATCTTTCTTCTAATTATTTAGAGTTTTTTTTTTAAATAATACCTTGTGGGTATGCATAAAGGTGAGATTCACTGTGGTATATTCATATATGTGAATAGAAGAGTTTGGTCAGTTCATTCCACTGTTCTTCCCTCTTCTCTGCTTGTCAATCTCCTTCCTCTATTCCAATGATCTCTCTTCTTTTATCATGAAAGGTCTCCCTTTTACTTTTTTCTCTAGATTTAAATAAATAAATACAACTACATGTGCTATCATGTGCAACACAGTGTTTTGCTATATATATATACCTTGTGGAATGGTTGAATCTTGACAATAACTAAATGCATTACCTCGTAGTTATTATGTTACTAGCACATAGCATCTACACTTTTCATGCTTGTCAAGAATACAATGTTGTCATTAATGATGATCACTTTTTGTATAATAGATGTCTTGAAATTCATTCCTCCCATCTAACTGTAATTATGAGCTGTCTCTTAGATCCATATCTTGAAAACCAAAGAGAGCAAATTAAACATATGGCTATCAACACAGTCTTCAGGCATTTTATCAAGTCATGAAATGCTGCAAAATTGTGTTTGAACATATTTCTTTTCCTTCCCTTTACTTCCCTTAACTTTGGAGATTCTGTGCAGAAAAGCAAGAATTTGTAAATTGCTGTCTTACAGTAAACAAAATAAAACAAAGCTTGTTAAGAGTAGAAATGAGGAGTGGAAGCACTGATTTCTCTCCAGGATTTGTAATCTAAGTTTCTATTTTGATTGGGACTAGTCTGAAAACCATTTAGGTTTTCACAAAAATGGACATGTGGTGCTTCTGTTTGTTTCTGTCATTATGTTTAATCAGCCATCCTACCTCATAAGATACATGTAGCAAGTATTTAAATTCAAAGCTGTTAATCTCCTTTTTATTAGTCCACTTTGAATAAAAAGGAATATCCATTTTTAGTAAAATCAGAAAGTCCCCATCCTCTGGAAATTTAAAGGTGATAAAAATCACAGAGATAACTCTTAGTCAAATACAATAGACAACCCCTGATATATAGAAGATTCCCGGGAAAAGAAACTTTTGAAATATTCTTAAAATGTGCACCTTACACTGTTGAAGAATGACAATGAGTTGATCAAGCAAGTAGTGGGAAAGGTTATTTCATGCAAAGGCAAAGAGAACAGATTTGGGAGAGTGAAAATATTGGCATAGATATACTATAATGCTATAGCATCTGATGTTCCTTGAATAGATAGTCACACCATTCAATTTGATAGTCAAAGCAAATGACTCAGAATTCCTCTAAGTATCTTCTTATTTTATCTCCTTTTCCTATCTTGCTTTCAAAAGGATTTATTTCTCTAAGAAAAAGATGAGAAGAACTAGATTCATCATTCAAAATGGAGGTACTAGATCAACATCACCACCACAATTAGCATGCATAAATTATGTAAGTGGCAAGAAATGACTAGAGGATGTCTGGGGTACATATTTGATAAAAAAATAACCATTTCCTATTTGTGCTATATCTAAATATTTATTTATTTTTTAATTTTTTTTAATTGTAGATGGACAGAATACATTTATTTATTTATTTATTTATTTATTTTGGTGTGGTGCTGAGGATTGAACCCAGTGCCTCACATATACCAGACAAGTTCGTTTACCACTGAGCCACAAACCCAGCCCCCATATATTATTTTTATAAGTAGCAAAGTTTAGAAATTGACTTAGTCTTTTTAAAGATAATTTTATTTTGAGAGAGAGAGAGAGAATTTTTAATATTTATTTATTTATTTATTTATTTTTTAGTTTTCGGCGGACACAACATTTTTGTTTGTATGTGGTGCTGAGGATAGAACCTGGACCACATGCATGCCAGGCGAGCGCGCTACCACTTGAGCCACATCCCCAGCCCTTAAGATAATGTTTAATTTCTATTCATTTGAATATTATAAGAATGTAGCTATCAAAAACAAAATACCATTATAGTTTTTTTGCCAATATATATTAATTATTTTTTTAATGATGAATACCATGGATAATATAAATTAACTCTTAGAGGTTGCTCATAATATGTGAAAATGACATTCTGGAAGTCCCCAATGTTTCTCTGGAGAGTCTACATGTTAGTAGCTAGACTTTGGTCAGAAACAATAATGTATTTAAATTTTTGTTCTCATAAATTAGAGCTATGTGACATTGTATAAATTTCTCCATTTTACTTATCTCTGCTTCCTTATTGAATCTCCACCTGAAATTTTTTTTAAATAACATTTAATTTAACATGTAAAATATTTTTTTAAATGGAATTATAGAGGAATGAGAAACTGTTGACTAAAACTTGTATACAGAAAAGACTTCAAAGGGTATGTGAGTGAATGAGTGTGTGTGTGTGTGTGTGTGTGTGTGTGTGTGTGTGTTTATCCCCATTGTTTAAGACAGAAAGTGTGAATCCAATAACAGAAAAGAATACAGAGCCTGACACAGAAATCAATAAATATATGTAAAGTGATTAAATGAGCAAAAACTAAAAAGGGTAAGTTGACAAAATACACACTTCTAAGTCCATAAAAATTTCTAAATTTGAGATTATCTGTGGTTTTTCAATTGGCAGTAAGAACTATATTCCCATTATATTATTTCATTTATCATTTAATTATGGCCAGAAAGTCTGTACTTCTAGCAATTCTAAGTGACTCAATACAAGCATTAAAGCACTACATTTTGAAAATCAATGATGTAAATGTCACTCAGAGATGAGATCTACACTTGCTACTAAGAAAAACGATTTTTACAAAGCACATGCACTCATTTGATTGACAGACCTTCAGACAGAATTCAATAGCTTCAAGTTGTACAAATATAAATTTGCTGATATGTGAGCTGGTTTGTTTTAACTGAAAACATTTTAGGACCCCTGAAGCTAGATGGAGAGGGAGTGTTTGAGAGAGATGCATTAAAAGGTGCAAAATGATAGACATTTACATATATAGAAAACATAAGATAATGGGACCTTTAAAAAAATGAATGGACAAAGTATCCTGTGTAAGTTTGCAATCTCTCTGTGTCTTATTGCATATATGTTCCATAAGCATGTTTTAATTTTAAAACTAGAACAGTGACAACTTTTAAATTTACTAGGTGCACTAAAATTCCCTTAGAAATACATAATCTTAGAGATAATGTCAGCTTTCAAGGTGCTTACCAACCAGCAGGTAGAGAAAGCTACCAACACTTAATTTGAAAATCAAGCTGCTGATTAGCAGTACAAGACTGCAAGAGATGTCACCCGGTAGTAAGTGATTAATTGCCACTTGAATCAAATTGACAGTAATTGATAAAGGACTTCAAGGAAGGAAGAGGTTATCTAATGACCTTCAGTTATGCAGAGGTGAACCTGTGATGGGTGCCTCTTGGTGAAAACTCATGTAGAAGGATAAAGCACTCTAAAGTAGCAGTAGAAAGGACTAGAACACTAAAAGCACTAGAAAGTCTTTTAAAAGATAAAGTAGAGCAATAAAGTTGGCACTCTGTATCTCCTTGGAAATGTACTAGGTATTCCACATACGTTCATTTCCTTACACTTCACATCCCCGAGAATTAGATATTAGCACAGAGGTTACAGTTGAAAAAGCTGGATTCTGGAAGTAAATAATTGACCCAGTGTCATATGATAGTGGAGTATGGGATTTGAATTGTGGTTGATAACTCCAAACTTGCTCCTGTTCTATCATATGCCTCCAACATCTGGTATATTTGGAAAAAAACAATAATATAAATAGGTGATGATGTCAGGTCAATGCATTTTAAATATAATCATTCCAGTTATAATGCATTTTGAGGCTGTCAATTTCAATCCTTTAGAAGTTTGGATTTTTCTCCTGCTGTAATCTGTCCTCAACTGACTGACATACAGTTTCTGGCCACCCCTTTAACTGTTGTAATTGCCTTCAAGTTCTACTCTAGGACTTCTTAGCATAGAGACACTTAGGAACTATTTTCTGGTTGAGTTTACTTTCTTATTGTGGCATTCTCCATTTTTTAAGACTAGTTGATACAAGATTAAATACAAATTTTGCTTTGAAAAATGCTTAGAAAGAAGAAAATGTGGTTTTCTTTGGGCTTTTACTTCTACATTGAAAAAAATATTTATTCTTAGACCATTTTCTCTCATGCAAGTAGATGGATATTTTGGTGTTGCTAGAAAAAGAGGTGGGAATTGAAAGTTTCCATATATATATATATATATATATATTCAAATATATATATATTTGAATATATATATATATATATTCAAATATATATATATATATATATTCAAATTTTATCTGTGTTGAAGGTATCATGCTAAGGATAATAACCCAATTGGAAAGACAAACACTCCATGATTCCACTAAGGGAAGGTCAAGAATGGTGGTTAGCAGGGTCTGGTGGAAGGTGAAATTGCTGTTCAGTGAGAACAGAGTTTCAGTCATGCAAAAATTTCTAAAAATCTGTTGTACAGACACCTGATTAGAGATGACAGTTCTGAACTGTACACTTGTAAATTTGTTAAACAAGGAAATCTCATTTTAGATGATTTTTACCATAATAAAAACAACCAAACTAGAAATTCACAACAGAAAATTATTGCATTCAAGCACTTAAATAATAAACAAGGTAGTTAGAGATATCTTTAAAACATTCCTTATTATTTCCAGAGTGCGGTGGCACATACCTGTAATTTCGGAGATTCTGGAAGTTAAGACAGGAAGATCATGAGTTCAAACCCAGACTTAGCAACTTAGCATGACCCTTAATCAACATAGAAAGATCCTCTCTCAAAATAAAAAAATTAAAAAGAGTTAGGTATGCAGCTCAGTTATTAATGCCCAACCCCTGCCAGCCGCTGGGTTCAATCCCTGGTACAAAAACCAAAACAAAACAAAACAAAAAACTTCTTTTGAGATTTATGAATCTGATGAGTACCTGAAAGAAATTTCAAGGAACTGAGCAAAATTCAAGTAACTTGATCATTCAGTTAAAAAAAAAAATGGCAGACTTGTTTATTCTCCAGTATCATTGGTTGGGGCACTAACTAACCTGGAATACGTGAGTGGCATAAATATTTTTAAATTATCATTTTACTCAATCTGTTATCTGAAATTGACATCAAAATGCCAATAGTGAGATATAAAAGGATATAACATGCAATTAGTAATTGTAAAATGTTAGGTTGGCTGTGTTACTATAAGACAAAGTAGAACTCAGATCAAGAAATGGTACAGAGAATAAAGCTTAAAACTACATATTGACAAGGTAGTAAATTCTTCCAAAAGATATAGAAATTAGTCAACATGTATGCTCCTTAAGCAGAGCTTCAAAATAATTGAAGCAGAAATTGATGGTACTGACATGAGAGTCTGACAAACACTCAAATATAACTAGAGACTTCAACAATCTCCATTAAATAATTTATATAAAATGTCGATGGAAGATCATTAAGTATGTAGAAGACCTGAACACCTTTATCACACAACATAATCTAATTGACAACTTTAAAATACTTTACCCTGTAATAGACCTGTCAAATCATAAAACAAAGCTGAGTAAGTTAAAATGATCAATATTATAGAAATTACAGTTTGGACCCAAACTAATTAAACTAAAAATCATTACCAAATGGTACCTGTAAATTATTCAAATACTTAAAAATTAATAAAATGTTTAAAGATCCTGAGATCAGAGAGAAAATGCAAAGGAAATTATACAACATTTTAAATTGAGTATGAAAACCACAGCATATCAAAATGTATGGGGGGGCTGGGGATGTGGCTCAAGCGGTAACGCTCTCCCCTGGCATGGGGGGGCACGCTGAGTTCAATCCTCAGCACCACATAAAATAAAATAAAGATGTTGTGTCCACCAAAAACTGAAAAATAAATATTAAAAAATTCTCTCTCTCTCTCTTAAAAAAATGTATGGGAAACAAATAAAACTCTACATAGAAGGAAATAGAGAGCACACAATGCTTATACCAGAAAACAAGTGTTTTCAAAGAAATAATTTAATCTTCAACTTCAAACAAGCAGGGGAAAACAAACTAACCTAAATGCAAGCCAAAGGTAGAAAAATAAATATTAAAGCTGAAACCAATCAAATAGAAAACAGAAGAAGAATACAAAAATAAAATTCTACCAAAAGTTAGTTCTTTAAAATGATAAAAAGTTTAAAAACATCCAGGTAAACATACTAAGAAAAAAATAGAAAAGAAATCAATAGCTAATACAACTCAATTATTAGTGAAAGAAGGGACAACATTCAGATACAACCACGCTCCAATGGTAATGTATGCCGCAAGCTTTTCCAAATAAATTTGATGATAAAGGTAAAATATTTCTTAATGGAAAAATTTCTTGAAATGTACAAACTTTTAAAACAAACAAACCAAAAAAAAAAAAGTAATATTAGTAGGAACTTATTTTATGAGGCTCACGTTATCTTAACACCAATACCAAACAGAGGCAATACAAGAAAAAAAAATCCAGAATCTAACACCTTTCATGGGCTTGATCATGTAAATGTCCTTCACAAATGAAAAGTAAACAGAATTTCAGCAATTTTATAAAGAAAAACAAAACATTAACAAGTGAAATGTATCCCAGCAATACCAGATTTTATAGTATTCCAAATTTAAAGATAATTCACCATACCAACAGACAAAAAAATATATATCTCAATAAATGTAGAAAAATACTTGATGAAATTCAACTTTTATTCATGTTAAAAATATTCAGCAAAAGAGAATGGAAATGAACTATCTTAGTGTGGTAAGTGGAGAGTTTAAAGAAGACTGGCATCTTACATAGGTCGAAAGTGTGGATGCTTTCCTCCTGATTCTGGAGACAAGACAAGGCTTAGTAAGGTAGACTTTTAATACTTACAATTTAATACTTTATTTGTGGTAAGATGTAGTCAGTGTAATAGGACAAGAAAAAACAGAAAAGGCAGTGAATCAGGAAGTAGAAAATTGGGTTTAATTGAAACTGAAATAATTGTTAACATCCCAAATCACAAGAAACTTTCACGATAGCTATTAAAAATAATAAGTGAGTTTAGTAAGTTAGTAGAATCCAAGGGCAATACAATTCTAGTCATACTTGTATATTCAACCAATGAAGCTGAAAATTTTAAAAAAAATGTACTAATTACAATAGTATCCAAAGTGATCAAAATCTTAGAATTAACTATAAGAAAATATGTTCCAGATTAGTATGATAAAATCTAAAAAAAATCAATGAAAGAAATAGTGGTTGACTGAATTGGGGAGAGTTACCATATCTATGAATTAGAAGATTCAACATAATGCCACTAAAAATGTAATGGATATTTTTGTAGAAATCTACAAATTGATTCTAATAATCATATGGAAAAACAGAGAACTTAGAAGAGAAAAAAATTGTTTAAAACAAATGTAGTTTGAAATTTGACATTACCTATTTCATTCATTAAGACATTGTGGTATTGGCCTCAGGATAGACAAATATAGATGGAATCAACAGAAGAGTCCAGAAATAAAACCCATACATACATGGTCAGCTGGGTTTTAATAAAGGTACAAAGTTAATTCATTATTTAATACACAATAGAGGAGAAATTTTTTTTCCAACAAATGGTACTGGATTAATTTGTTATATGAAATAATAAAAAAGAAAAAAAATCATATATTCTTCACTCTGTATACAGTGTTCAACTCAAAATGAATCAAACATATATAGCTTTATTTTAATAGTCCCAAACTAGAAACAGCCAAAAAGGCCCATCACCTGCAAGCAGATAAATTTTGTGCATGCATACAATGAAATACTACTTAGAAATTTAGAAAGTAACGATACCACATGCAAAAACAAACAAACAAAATACCGAAAAGCACGCAAAGCAAGGAAGTCAGATGAAAAGTTTTACAAAATGTACGATTTCACTTATGCAACATTATTTAACAGGCAAAACCATAGAGATAGAATACTGATCATGATCATTGATTGAGAGGGCCTAGGGTTGAAGGAAGGGATGGGACTGAAAAGGAGAAAGTATGAATTTTTCAGCATCATGGGGATGGTCTAAATCTAAACTATGATGGTGTTTATACTATTTTAAACATTTGTTGCAACTCACTGAGCTAGTAACTAAAAATGATTAATTTTTCCATGTATAGAATAGGTCACAGTAAAACTCAATACAACTATTTGTACAGCATTTTTTTTTTCATATGCTTGGAGCCTCTACTGGGTCTAGTTGTCCTTAAGGTTCCTGAGGGAGACTGTTTCTATTCATTCTTTAAATATTATCTTCTTCAGACATTAATATAAATAGAGACAGAAATATAAAATAAAATAATAATAGTTGCTAAAACTTTGAGATTACCAATATAACCTACCAAATAATTACTGGTGTTAAATTTGAGATTAAAAGTTGAAAATAAAACAAACAACCAAACCAACAAAACAAGCTCAGCACCATTCACCATCCTCTTCTTGACACAGATGACTCGATGTCTGTGCAATTCCTTTCTGGTCACTTCTGGCAGGCCCCAGGACCTCCAACTGACATTTTCAATCATGCTAGTCCATGAGACACTTACCTTGCATATCCATTGTCCATCTCCCAATCATTTCATCAAATACTGGCTCAGATTGTTTTCACCTGATCTGTTGTTTGACTTTCTTAATTAGACTCTAAGCTGAGAAGAGGTCAGGGTGTAACTATAATATTTTAAGAAAAATATTAAAATTTAAAAAATATTAAAGTTTAAAATATTAAAACTATAAATTTTTGGAAACTATTTCTGAAGGAAAAATAAAGAATATATTTTGGTGTTAGTCAGCTTTTTGTTACTGTAAAAAGATATTATGATATCTGTATAAAGATACTAACCCAAATATCAGACATAATAACTGAAAGGAGAAAAGATTTATATTGATTCGGAGTTTGGAAGTTTCAGCCCATGATCCACAGACTCCGTTGCCCTGGGCCTGAAGAGAGGCAAAATATTAGGGATGAAGAGCAACATGGAGGTGACTTCCTCAGCTTGTGGCAGTAGGGGTAAGAGGAAAGGTCAGGAAACAAGATATAATCCCCAAGTAAGTGCCCTCAAGGACTCACCTGCCAAAACCTGCATGGCTGAACGCTAGAAACTGGCAAGGGATGATGGTGGATTAAGAACGACACACAAACACTTATAGAGAAAAAGCTGGGACTAAGTGGGACACTGATCTCTGATGAAGGAACAGTGACCTGGAACTAGCTCAGCAAGTTTATTATATTAGTGTTTCACAATCAGGAATTTAGTGGACATTGTTGTTTGTGCACCAAAATGTCAGAAAACTGGAAACATTTTGTAGCTATTGTATTGTTGCAATGCTAGGAATTTCCTATTTTTATCCTGCTGCTCCCAAGAAGCCCATTGCAAAGCAGGTAGGCTTGTAGGTTGGACTCAAGGTCAAGAATGTTATTGTTCTGTATGCAGAACTTTCTCAAGCAGGGCATTACTGTAGCTCCTGGGCAATCCCAGGGCAAAATACAGCCACAGCTTGCAGAAGTCAAAGAACATGATCCAAGTCACTGCTCTCCACACCCTCCCCAACAAGGCCCCACCTCCGGGTTTCCATCACTTCTGTGGTCTACTCAAATCATGACTCCCTCAGGGGATTAATCCATTGGTAAGGTCAGAGCCCTCAAGTGATCTAATCACCTCTCAAAAGCCTACCTCTAAACATGGCCACACTGGACACCAAGTCCCAAAGACTTTGGGGGACATTTCATATCCAAACCATAACATTAGGTGTGTGAAGGCAAGAGGAGATTTTAATCGCATCTCTATTGCATTTTATTTCACACCTCCTCCCACCTGGCTCCTTCCCCATAAAAATCTCAAGCAGGTTCCTATAACTAAGAGATGTGCTGCTGTGATTTCTTTGTCTTGCATTACTTTGCAGTCTATTCAGCACAGTTAGGCTTTTATTGTTCCATTTGAGTCTACTTGCCCTAAATACTTTCCTTTCCCCATTGTCTGCAATTTGGCAAAAAAAAGCTTTCAGAACTCATCCCTCCTTAAATTCTGTACAATTTCAGAATGTCATTTTGCAGTTGAGTTAACATTTTCAGTTCATAAAATGCAGAGTCAAGGATCAAAGACTACACACCATACCCGGTCAATGTAATCTCTCTCTCTCTCTCTCTCTCTCTCTCTCTCTCACACACACACACACACACACACACACACACACACACACACACACATACACACACACTCCAGAAAAAAAAAGAAAAATTGCTTTAATGCTACCTTACTCTATTATAAACAATATTATTCTATATTATTCTATCTACACTATTAAGACACTGATTTAGAAAACCAACTACCAACTGGCATCTGGTAGAACTCAAAAGATAAATGGCAGAATAAATATTCTACTTCTTCCATTCCAAATTATCTCTAGGTTTGATCAGTATGATTTACTTTAAAAATTTATTATAGTGTTAATAAGTCAAATCATTAAATATATAGAATATATAGAAGTGAAACATAGTTGTTAGTTTTTCTAATTTGTATTTTCTGATATGAAGTCTTAAAATGTGTTGACTCTTTTTAAATTGTTAACATAAAAGAGAAAAAAAAGAAAAAGAGAAGAAGAAAACCACAGAATGAGAGGTTGTGAGAATTAATACTAAAAATTATTTCCTTCTTGGTGTTAACATATAGTCTTGTGTTTTTATTTTCCTTTTGATTTTGTGTTCTGTAACTATTTCATTCAATTTAAAAATTTATTTTGTGACCTTTGGCAAGCATTTTAAATATAAATGCTATCAATATACCTGTATTGCCTTTGTTTCTAGACATTTTGTTGTAGAGGAAATTATTTTTTTAATATTAATAAGCCGTTTATTTCTAGCTTTCCATTTTAAATAATATATTCTCTTATGCCTACTTTAATGTTCTTTTATAGCTATTCTTTAGTTCATTTGGAATTCATTTTCATGATTTTTTTCTAATTTTTAGTGACAAGAAATTCAGTGTTTCAACATATAGCAAATTCATTAGCAGTGATTTTAAAGAAATAGTCTCAACCATTTATTATGTGTGTTTCTAATATTTTTGTCTTGTGGTCTAGTTTTTCTTAGTAATATCTATTAGATGTTAGAAATTACCATTTTATCATGCATTAGTATAAGTACTTTTTTTCTCTTTTTATTTATTTTTATAATTGCTGATATGGAACTCTCTTTTTACTCCTGATCTTAGTAGATTATTTGGAATATACACACTAGTAGATTATTGTTTTCTATATTTGTTAAATACGTTTTATATATAACAATAATATTCAATTACGAAGCCTGACCAAGAAAATGACATTTTTCAGTTTGTTCATCCTTATTTAACTCCACATCCCACCCATGAACAATCATAATCTTCATGTTTTTGTTCTACTTTCATGTTCTTCATTATTTTATTTAAGCAAATCATTTCAATGTGTGTCCATAAAGAATTTATAGTTTATGTAGACTATTCATTTATTTGCTTCTGATAAATGAAAGGATGGTGTATGTCTCATCACACAATTTGAATCTCTCAATGTGATTGATGGTTTTGTGGTTCATTCACATTGCTAAAGTTAAACATCTTTCTTGTATGTATGGATTGTGCATCCTCTTCTGTGATATTTTTCTGTTTTGTTTTATGTGTTTATTTTTAACTTGGTTCTATACAGCAATTCTGAACATTTCATATAATTTCTGTTACAGATCTTCAGTTGGTCATTGTGTTGCAAATATCTTCCATTCCTGTGCTACTAATCTTTTTGCTCTGTTCATGATCAGTGAACAGACATTTTTAACTTGAAAGAAATTGAATTATTATTTCATTTTATAGTTTACACTTTGTATAACAAATTAAGCCATAAAATCTTATATGCAGTTGTCTATGTTTTTTTTTTTTGCAATTGACTTTAGCATGTATATCTATAATCCAGTTAGACTTATTTGAAAATGGGTGTGTAAGGATTTTTGTTACTAGTTTGAATCTTATTTTATTTATAAAATATGGCTACGAGTTTTCCAGCATGAAACATTGAAACATTCAACTTTTCCTTCTGAAATACACTATTAATATTTTGGTCTTTGTTTCTAGACTTCCTATTATGTTTCCATAAATGTTATGTTTCAATTCTGATGGGAGTATATCAATCTCTCAAATACTATAGCTTAATAACTCTCCTTCATATATTCTAAGGCTTCTCTTCACAATCTGTCTTGTTCACTGGTAGACCTTTGAACTTCTACATAAATTGATGAATACAGAATTGGTGAATACACAGTCCCATATATACCAGGTGTACACACTTATGTGTACATATGTGCACAAACCATTAACATTTTTTTCTATTAAATTTAACTAAATCTACATATGAATGTGGGGTAGTTCAACATTTTATTATATGAAGTCACCAATCTATGGATACGATATCTTATAAATGTTTTCCACAACAGTTACTAATATGGCATTATGTAAAAATGTGGATGTGTAACCAATGTGATTCTGCAATCTGTATTTGGGGTAAAAATGGGAGTTCATAACCCACTTGAATCTAATGTATGAAATATGATATGTCAAGAGCTTTGTAATGTTTTGAACAACCAATAAAAAAATATATCTGTAAACCAGAAAAAAAAATTAAAAAATAAATAAATAAATATCAACCTTCTAAATAAAAATACAAAAAAAATAAATAACAAGATTTAAAACAAAAAAATAATAAATTGTGTATATCATCCTGAAAAAAAATTTATATATAAAGGTATTAAATATCTTTTGACAGATCTATAAATAGTTGTCTTATGCATTAGAAACTAATATAAATAGCATATTTTATCCTATTTTCCAAATATAAGGCCAAGCACAGTAACATATGCCTGTAATCCCAGCAACTTAGAAGTCTGAGAGAAGTGGATTGTAAGTTTGAATTCAGCCTCAGCAACTTAGACCATGTCTCAAAATAAAAAGTAAATAAATAAATAATAAATCAAATGTGGCTCAGTGGTTAAGCCCACCTGGGATTCACTCCTGTACCAAAAAACAAAATAAAATAAAACCAAAACAAATATCTTTACTAATGAATAGTGATACACTCTACTTGAAGATATTGTTATTTACTTATTTATGTATATGCTTCATTTTTTAGAATAGCTTCAAGTTTACAGAGCAATATAGCAGATGGTACAGAATGTTGCTGTATTTTCCCTCATCCTGAGTACTAATTATTCTCATATTAAAGTCTTACATTGGTGTAATACATTTGTTTTAATTACTGCACTGATATTAATACACAGTTATTAATAAAAGTTTATTTTTTCTGATTTCTTCAGATTTTACCTAATGCATTTTTCTGCCCTAGGATCTCATTCAGGATATCACATTATACTTAGCTCTATGTCTCCTTAGGGTCCTCTTTGCTATGACATTTTCTCAGACTTCCCTTGTTTTCGATGACTTTAATAATTGATCTTATGTTTCCTTTCAGATACGTTGTAGGATGCCCTCCTTTTGAAATATGTTTGAATTGTCCGATGTTAGGGTTATTATTAGTATATTATATGGTATTAGATCAGGATGTAACAGAACTTATTACTTAATTTTTTTTTTTTTTGTATAGGGATATCTAATTGTTCCAGCATAGCTTTTGAAAAACTTTACCAAATCTCACATTTCATAACTTTGGAAATTTAGTGAAAATCAGTTTACCAAGAATGTGAAAAAAATATTTCTGAGTTCTCATTAGTTTTCCATTGTTTTATAGGTGTATTCGTGCACAAACACCAAATTCTCATATTCACTGTAGCTTTACACTTGTTTTAATATATAAGGCACTAAATAATTTTGATGAATTATTTCTAAATAATTTTGATGAATCTGGGTGCTTTGAATTTCCCATTGAAATTTAGAATTAGCTCAACAGTTTCTATGAAAAAGCCTGCGCCAAACTTTTTTCCAATGTTCATATTATAATTACAGAAAATTTGAGAGAAAATCTTCATTTAATAATATCAACCCTTCCAATTCATCTTCTGTTACTTGTTTCTATTTTATTTTCTTTTTGATTGTATTGTAATGAAATTATTTTCTGAGTTTTAATTATGGATTTTTCATAGCTAGTTTATACGGTTGACATTTGTAAAACATTTATCTTTGTGACTTTGGTAAACTTGCTTACCAATTCTAGTAGTGTTATTATTTTTACTCATTTCAAAATAGATTCCTTAGAATCTGCATATCAATCAGATCATGCTGCCTCTAAATACAACTATTTTGCTTTAATTTTTGGACTCTGAATACCTTGCTCCCACTACTGTATTGCCTACAACCTCAAAACGGCATTGCCTAGAAGGGGTGAGAACCCATACCATGCGTTATTCCTAACCTTAAAGAATCATATCTTGGCTGTGGTCTTGTAAAGGACTGAGGAGCAGGAAAGAGAGGCTGCAGGTGGGCAGACATTACCTTCATTTTGATTGCTGCACGCTCAAGGCAGCAGGTGAAATTGCTTGAGGACAACACTTCATTGTATTTAAGAAGTTGCTGCTTCCTGTCGGGGCCCTTCCACCATGATGTTGTGCCTCATCTTGTACCCAGAGTAACGGACTCTGCCAACCTTGGACTAAACCTCAGAAACCGTGGGCCAAAATAAACTTTTCCTCTTTTCAGTTGTTCTTTTTGGGTGTTTTGGTTATGGTAATGCAAAACTGTCATCTTCCTTCTCCTCCTTTTTTGGTAAATTGTAAAAGCCTGGATTTAAACACCAAAATAGGGTAGAGTTAGTTGCCTACCTGAGTGCTAAGATGTCTGCAATCACCTAGGTTCTATTTGATGTAACAATTTACCCCCTGGCGATATTGCTTATATCTACAATGGTCTTTTATGTACTTCCTTTTTTTTGTATTATTAAATGCTGAAAAGATATCTTTGTTCCATTTTTGAGAACTAAAGAGAAAGACATCTTATGTCTCTTCTTTGAAGGAAGTGGGGGGTTCTGTAGAAAGGGTAGAATCCATGTTTTTGTCAGAGAGAAGAAAAACTTAAATCTCAGTAGTTTTTCATTTACCATTGAATCAGTAAATATTTTGTCGAGTACATTCTTTGAGAATACACTCAATGTGGGTTATGTGGTAATTTCTCAGTAGACAGATGGTTTTTGTATTGTTTTCTTGTTTGTTAATTCACCTGCATCTTCTATCCTTGGCTCCTCTGGTTATATACTGTTGTATACAACAATAATTATATTTTTAAATTATGCTAACCATGGTTGCTGTGTGTTAAGGAAATGAGGGTATTTTTAGTAGTTTCTGATTTATGCATTCAGCTAAAACATTAAGCAGAACAATAAGAATTGCCATTTTAGGGAATCACAATAGAAAGAAGAAAAATTAAAGCAAAAATCATTAAAAGATATTGATTCTGGAGAATGGAACTAGGATAAGGAGAGTTGGAATAGAGAATGTGACTATTTTTTAGAAGGCATTCTAAGTGTTTTGTAAGCTTATACATGCATTTTACTTATTATAAAAATATACAAAAATAAATACTCCAAATCACATAGCACATATTTAAACAACTGAGTCAATTTTCATCCAATTAAGGGGTTCCATTATTGCTCTGTGGAAAAATGTGTGTGTTCTGAACCACTTATTTGAAATTTAATCACAATCATCTGGTCATTTTAATTATGTGGATATGTACTTTGCCTATTTTAATCTCTCAAACTTTTTTTTGAAAAGGATCATTTCTACAGAAAGCCTGGAGAGCAGGACAATGAATAAAACTGACCCTTCAACAAAACTTGCTATTTGGAGACATTTACCACATTTAATCCCCTCATGCATATACAATTCATGCCTGGGTATGTGTTTTTGTGAGCAAATTGTAAGCATTGCATTTCACTTTTCATACTTCAGCAAGTGCCTTTTTAGAATAATGATAACTTCCTATAAAATCACATCATCACACAATTTCAATGAAATGCTGTTATCATCACTTATAAATTCACATTCAAGTCTCTTTCAGTCATACTGAATGTGGTTTCTCTTGTCTTTTTCAAAGTTCCTCACCCAAGAATAGTTTATAGTTATTTGTTATATTTAAGCTACTATTATTTGAAAGAATATATATATATATGTATATAAATATATTTATTATCTTGTATTTATTGCCTCATTAGTCCTAAATCTAGAACATTCTCCATGTTTCTTCTCATGGTTTTCTTTTGAGATACCTAAGCCAATTATTTTTTATAATCTAACACATTATGAATTTGCCAGAGCACTACTGATGATTACTACTGTATTACAGTAAATATTTGAGAGCAAGGATGCAATATAAGTGACACAGAGTTCTGGTACTTTGTCAGGAGGCATATCATTTTAGAATGTTCCAAACTTAGTGATGCCAAATTTGATTATTTGGAGAAACTGGTAAACACCAGATATCTCCATTTGAATGGCATATTGTCCCCTATTAAGTACAAATTTCAAGCAATCTGTGGGGCAATATTTTGAGACAATGTGATGTCCTATTCCCCTGTGACTTTTAACCAAATATTTTTGCATATATCACCACCCTTTCTTAAGTATTAGTTCAGTAGATCCATGATCTTTTGTAATTATAACAATTTTTTCTTATGTACATGGCTTTTCATTTTCTGGGAAAATGTTATCTTTCTTCCAAGCTAATATTACACTTTCCTGCCTCAGATTTAAAATAAGCTATTTGTATAATAGTTAAGTGATATTTAAAGGAAATGGTGTTTTAGAAATAAATTTGTAGGTTAGGTGATTGCATTTAAGATATATCAAAAGATATAAAGTTTGTATATTTTGGCTGGGGATACAACTCAGTAGCAGAATATTTGCCTATCATGCATAAGGTCCTGGGTTTGATCTCCTAAACTGAAAAGAGTCTGCATATTTATATTTAAGCATATGAATATTTGAGTGTATACTGAGATTTCCAAGTCATATTTAATATGGAAGGCCTTTTCCTTTCTTTCTTTTTTAGAAAAAAAAATCTGTATTTTCTTTCATAGTTAAAATCTTGGTTATTAGTAACATTAATAAATTCACTATTTTCATATTACAATATTCACAGAATGATTTCAGATTTAAAACACCAATATTACTTCTAAAATAAACTAGCTAATTAAACTTTGATTTATTCATGATTGTTCTCCCTTATGGTGTCGCCCACTAAAGATATGAAAGAACTTTGCTAATTTTAAGATTTATTAGATTTATTTGAGAAGAAGAGAACAATCAACAGCATTCCACTTACCCTCCAAAGAAGAAAAGTAAATGGATTAAATGTAAGTCAGGTTCTTTTCTGGAATGTTTCCTGAAGTTGGGGGCAAATAACTCTCATACTATCTGAAAAGAGAAAGACTCCTTCTGGGAAATATAGTACCTGGGGGCTGACTTGAAGGGCAGAAGCTACCAGACAGTGCTTATGTTGGTGAGATTAGTTAGCAATATTTCATGAATGGCTAAAAGACAGTTGTGTACTTGCATGGGGGATGTTAGACATAGAGAGGGTTGACCTTCAGGAAGGTTTTCCCTGTGAGATTTTTGAGCTTCTCCTCTGATAATGATTGTGAGTCGATGCCGGTCTTGTTCAATCTTTTTTCTTTCATATACAAAACAAAAGCCTTACTCTGTAGAGGAAGAGAATGATAACTACAGCGTTGGAATCTGGTGAAAACCCATTGCAGCTTGGAAGTATTATATAGGGGGAAAAGATAAAAAAGGCTCCATCCATGGGAGAAAGGCCCAAATACTTGATATGCTCTACATTACCACTGAAGAAGGAACAGACATTCACTTGAAGACCAAAACTCCAAGTCAGAGTTTCATGGTGCTGACTTATAATTAAGACTTAATCAAAATACTGAAGAATGCTGCACCATCGCTATGACAAGAGCTAGAAGGAAGAACAAGAAAATACAATTGAGGTAGATTGGAGATCAGTAAGAGAAAGATTCTACTTACCAAGTCTCACACACACACACACAGCTGAAATATTAAAAGCAAGAAAAAAAATAGTGAAATTTATCTGTATAGTTAGTACATGTATCAAATACAAGGCATCAGAGCATAAATAATACAAAAATACATACAAGCATGATATGTGGTGCATTTAAAGTTCTGTTATTAACATCAATAAAATTTATCCTCCAATCAAGCATTGATCAGATTAACATAAATTCTTAATCTAAAGGCTTAGAGAAGGAACATCTTACTCATCTAATGACCTACATAATATTTCCAGCCTTCAGTGAGGTAAAAAATACATAGGAAAAAAATAAAGAATATGAAGAAACAACACAAGTACCCAAATCAAATCAAGACATATCACAAATATAAGAATTATCAGACATATTCTATAACAACTTCCTTAATATATTAAAGGTCATAATGGAAAAGATAAACTCTATGCAAAATCTGATAGATAAACTTACCTCAAGGATAAAACTGTGAGGGAAAAAAACAAAAAATAAGACAAGCACTTTAATGTCATTTTTCACTGAGAGCATCATCAATAGATTCAATATAGCAAAGCCAAGAATCATTGAACCTAAAATTAGATCTGTCACCCAACATGAAAACCAAATATCACAGGAAAAAAGCAACATATAAGTGTTATGCGGCAATTTAAACCATTGTAAATTTCATGAATATGGAATTTAAAGAGACAATGGGACAGAAAAATACTTAAAAAATATGACAGTCAAAAGTTTCCAAAATTAATGATAAATTCCAAACCCAAAGTGCAAAAAGCTCATAAAACATGAAGTTGAGCAAGTAACAAATATATTTTTGCCTCAATATGTCACATTAAAATGTTAAAAATTAAACAAAGAAAAATTATTGAAAGCAGCATGAGTCATGGTAACACACTGACTATAGAAGAAAGTGACAAAAATTATAGGTTATTTATAGATAGAATTCACATGAGTGAGAAGAAAATAGAAAATTATTTTAAAATGATAAAATTTTAGGATTATTAAGAAAAAACATTGCACATCAAGAATTATATGCCCAAAGTAAATTCCCTTCAAACATGAGGAAGAAATAAAGGTTATTTTAAAGAAATGGAATTTGAAGCAATCAATTACCAAGAAACTATTCTACAAAGAATGATAGTGGAAGTTTATCAATAAGAAGTAATATGATATGGATCAGAAACTTTATTTTATTTTTTAATGATATTTAAATTTTTATTTGTTCTTTTTAGCTATACAAGACAGTAGAGTGTTTTTTTGGGGGGATATATATATATATATATATATATATATATATATATATATATATATATAGAGTAGCTTCCCAATCTTATGGTTTGTACATGATATGGAGTTATACTGGTCATGTATTAATATAATGAGCATAGGAAAATTATGTCTAATTCATTCTCCTGTCTATCCTATTACTATCCCCTCTCCTTGGTCTTCATTACTTATGTCTAATCCATTAAAAATCTATTCCTCTACTCCATATTCTGTATTAGCATCCAAATATCAGAGATTACATTTGCCTTTGGTATTTGAGGATTGGCTTACTTCACTTAGCATGATAGTCTCCAGTTCCCTCCATACCAACAGATGTCCTAAATTCATAGTTCGGAATGGCTGATTAATACTTCATTGTATGTATACACAACAATTTTCTTTATCCGTTATTCTGTTGGAGGGCACCTAGGTTGGTTCCATAGTTTAGTTATTGTGAATTGAGATGCTATAAACTTTTCATGTGGCTGTGTCACTATAGTATGCTGATTTTAAGTGCTTTGGGTATATATCAAGGAAGAGATAACTGGGTCATACCATGGTTCCATTTCAAGTTCTCTGAGTAATCTCCATACTGCTTTCCAGAGTGGTTGCACCAATTTGCAGTCCCAACAGCAATGTTAAGTGTACACCCCCCCCACACACACACATCCTTGCCAACATTTATTGTTACTTGTATTGCTGATAATTTTCATTCTGATTGGAGTGAGATGAAATCTCAGTGTTGTTTTAATTTGCATTTCTCTAATTGCTAGTGATGTTCAACATTTTTTTCATGTATTTGTTGACCAAAAGTATGACTTCTCCTGTGAAATGTCTATTCAGTTTCTTTGCCCACTTTGCTCATTTATTGATTGGATTATTTGGTTTTTAATTTTTGATTGATTTTTTTTGCAGGTGTTTGGTTTTTAGAGTTCTTTATCTATCCTAGAGATTAATGCTCTATCTGAGGTGCAGGTGGCAATGATTTTCTCCAATATTTTGGGCTCCCTCTTCAGGTTCTTAATTTGTTCCTTTGCTGTAAAAAGCTTTCTAGATTGATACCATCAAATTGCTGTTTATTGATTTTACTTTCTGCACTTTAGAAGTCTTTTTAGGAATTTGGTTCCTAAGCCAACATGACAGAGCATTGGGCCTGCATTCTCTGTTGATAAGCATAGGGTCTGGTCTAATACCCAGGTCCTTGATAAATTTTGAGTTGATTTTTATGAAGGTTAGACATAGGAATTTCAATTCATTTTGCTATATATGTGGATTTTTAATTTTCCTAGCATTATTTGTTGAAGAGGCTATCTTTTCTCTAATGTATGTTTATGGTGCCTTTGTCTAGTATGAGATAACTGTATTTATGTGGGTTTTTCTCTGTGTCTTCCATTCTGTACCATTGGTCTTCATGTCTCTTGATGTCAATATTATGCTGTTTTTGTTACTGTAGCTCTGTAGTATAATTTAATTTTTGATATTGTGATGTATCCTGCTTCACTTTTTTCACTGATGATTGCTTTGTCTATTCTGGGCCTTTTAGTTTTTCAAATGAATTTCTTGACTGCTTTTTTATTTCTATGAAGCATGAATTTGAATTTTAATAGAAATAACACTAAGTCTATATAGCGCTTTTGGTAGTATGGCTATTTTCACAATATTAATTCTGCCTATGCAAGAACATGGAGGATTTTTCATATTCTAAGGTCTTCTTCAATTTCTTTCTTTAGTGGTAGAGCGTCTTTCACCTCTTTGTTGGATTGATTCCCAAATATTTTATTGTAGCTATTATTAATAAAATAGTTTTCATAATTTCTCTTTCAGTTGATTAATTACTGTTGTATAAGAATGCAGTTGATTTATGGGCATGTTAATTTTATGCCCTACAACTTTGCTAAATTTATTAATGAATTCTAGAAGTTTCCTCTGGAATTTTGTGGGTCTTCTAAAAATAGCATCATGTTGTTAGCAAATAGAAACAGTTTGAGCCTCTCTTTTCCTGTTTGTATCCTTTTAATTTTATGTTTCTGCCTAATTGCTTTAGCTAGAGTTCCAAGGAATATGTTGAATAGAAGTGGTAAAAGAAGGTCCCTATCTCTTGTAGTTTTTAAAGAGAATGCTTTAAATTTTTCTCCATTTAGAATGATATTGGACTTGCGTTAAACAGATAGTTTTCAAGGTTGTGGTATGTTCCCTAGCTTTTTTGTGTTTTATGTGTTTTGATCATGAATAAATGCTGTATTTTGTGAAATGATTTTTCTGCCTCTATTGAGATAATTATGTGATTCTTGTTTTTAAGTTTATTAATGTGACAAATTATGTTTATTGGTTTCTGTATGTTAAAACAACCTTACATCAGTGGGATGAACCCCACTTGATCATGATGCACTATCTTTTTAATATGTTTTTGTATCTGATTTGCTGTATTTTATTGATAATTTTTACATCTGTGTTCATCAGGGATATTGTTATGAAGTTTTCTTTCCTGATGTGTCCTTGTCTGGTTTTGGTATTAGGATGATTATAGCTTCATAGAGTGAATTTAGAAGAGTTCCCTCCTATTCTATTTTGTGGAATGATTTAAGGAATATTGGTGTTAGTCTGCTGAGAATTCATCTGGTCTGGGCATTTCTTTGTTGGTAGACTTTTGATGGTGTCTTCAATTTCATTGCTTGAAATTAATCTGTTTCAATGGTGTATGTCCTCCTGGTTTAATCTGGGTAGGTTGTATGTTCATAAAATTGCCAATGGCTTCAGGATTTTCTATATTATTAGAGTACAAATTTTCAGAATAGTTCTGATTATTGTCTGTGTTTCAGTTGTATCCTTCATGATAGTTCCTTTTTCATCATTAATTTTAGTCACTGGAGTCTACTTTTTCTCTGTCTTTGCTTGGCTAAGGGTTCATCAATTTTGTTTATTTTTTCAAAGAATCAACTTTTTTTTTTGTTTCATCAATTTTTTTTGAATTATTTTTCTTTTATTTTTATTGATTTTTAGCTGATTTTAATTATTTTTTGTCTTCTACTGTTTTGGGTGTTGACTTGTTTTTCTTTTTCTAGGGCTATGAAATGTAATGTTATGTTATTTATTTGGTGACTTTCTATTCTTTTAATAAATGAGCTAAATGCAAGGAATTTTTCTCTTGATTCATACCAGAGATTTTGATATGTTGTATTGCTATTCTCATTTACCTCTAAGTATTTATTTTTTTTATTTCACCCCTGATTTCTCCTGCTATTCATTGGTGATTCAATAGCATGCTATTTCTTCTGCAGGTGTTAGAGTAGTTTCTAGTTTTTTATTTTATTGTTAATTTCTAATTTCATTCATTATGATCTCATAGAATGCAAGATAGTATCTTTATTTTTTATATTTGCTAAGAGTTTCTTTGTGGCCTAAGATATGGTCTATTTTAGAGTATGATCTTCATGCTGCTGAGAAAAAATATGCTCAGTCATTGATGGATGAAATATTCTATATATGTCAGTTAAATCTAAATTATTAATTATATTTTTTAGTTCTATAGCTTCTTTATTTTGTTTTTGTTTAGAGAATCTATCCAGTGATGAGAAAGCTGTGTTAACATCTCCCAATTATTGATATTGTGTTGGGGTCTATTTGATCCTTGACATTGAGAAGGTCTGTTTGATGTACATAGATGCTGCATTGTTTGGGGAATAAACACTTACGTTGTTGTTGTTATTTTTTGTTGATGTACAATTTCCTTAAGCATGTCCTTTTTTTTCCTTTTGATTAATTTTGGCTTCAAATACACTTTATCTGACATGTGGATAGAAACCCCTGTCATTTAGAAGATCCATGTTAATAATATGCTTTTATCTTCAGTCTGTGGATGTCTATGCCTATGAAGTGAATCTCTTGGAGATAACATGTTGTTGGGTCTTATTTTTAATCCAATCTGCTAGTCTATGTCTTTTTTATAGATAAGTTTAGGCAATTTATATTGAATGTTCTTGACAAATGATTTTTATTCCCTATCATTTTTATTTATTTCTGGTTTTTAATTTGAATTAGGTTCTCCTTTGATTAACTATTCTTCTATGTAATTTCTTCCTTTTTCACTTTTTATTTCTTCTTCATGAAATATTTTTATTGAGGATGTTTTATAGTGTAGACTTTTTAGTTGTAAATCCTCTTATCTTTTGTTTATCATGGAAAATTTTTATTTCATCATCAATTCTGAAGCTTAATTGTGCTGGGTATAGTATTCTTGGCTGTTATCCATTCTCTTTCAGTGCTTCATATATATTATTCCAAGAACTCCTCACTTTGAGGGTCTGGGTTGAAAAATCCAGATTTTTTTCTCTGTCATTTTTTTCTAAAAGCCTTTAAAATTCCATTCTTATTCTGTATGTTAGGTATTTTCATAACAATGTGCCTTTGTCTGTCTTAATTTTGTATATTTGGGGTCCTGTAAGCCTCCTGTATTTGATTTTCCATTTTATTCTTTAAGGAATTAGGGAATTTTCTGATATAATTTCATTGAAAAGATTTTACATTCCTTTGGTTTATATCTCTGATGCTTCATTTATCCTGATAAATTTTTAATTTGGTCTTTTCTAGTTATCCCATCTTTCTTGGAAGTTCTTTTCATAGTCTCCTAACATCTTTTCTCCATGGTCAACTTTATTTCCAAGATTATGTATTTTCATTGCCTGAAACTCTGTCTTCCAAGTGGTCTAGTCTGTTGTGCTTTCCATTGAATTTTTAATTTGGTATATTGATTTCTTTACTTTGAGGATTCTGCTTGATTTTTTTCCCAATATCTCTACCTCTTTATTGAAGTGATCTTTCACGTCCTGTATTTTCTCTCTATTTCACTAATTACATAATCCTTTACCTTGCAGGTTAGTTTAATTATGTACATTCTAAACTCCTTCTCTGACATTTCTTCCACTGTGGTGTCAATGGATTCTGTTCTTGAAGTACCTTGGAGCAATCTGTTTCCTTGCTTTTTTCAGGTTGTTTGTTTGTCTACCTGTCTAACTGTACAGATCTGAGGCAATAAAGTTTCTACCCCATGGACTTATGTGTTTCTGAAAATTTCTAATACCTCACCATCTAGGGGGATATGAATAATAACAGCCAATGCAAACATTATACAGTATTAAACCAAATAGTTGCTGCTATGATGTGTACAATTTTAATTGTCACCATAAACAAATTACTTGATCAATTACTTGATTACAATAAAAACAGTAAGTTTGGAAATATGTTTAAAATACTGAATGGTGGACACATAGAGAATAGACATGATGTAGGATGTGATGATTCTGAGGGAGGAGAAGATAGAAATAAAAAAGAAGACTGACTGAACAATAGAGATTGGCTGTTAGCAGAAGAGAGAAAGAGACTGCAGGTGTGGTGGCATATACCTGTAATCCCAGTGGCTTAGGAGGTTGAGGCAGAAGGATTGCACAATTTCAGAGCTAGCCTCAGCAAAAGTGAGGCACTAAGGAACTCAGTGAGACGCTGTCTTAAAAAAAAAAATACAGAGTGGTACACGGGCGTGGTAGGAGGGGCAGGGCAGAGCCGCCGCCCGTGCCTGCAAGGTAAGCAGACCTGCGACAGACTGGTGGGTCAGGCCCAGCTGCCTGCCAGCGTGGTACACACGTCACCCCAACTGGAGTAGGGGCAGAGCAGAGTCGCCGCCCGTGCCAGGAACAGGCCCAGCGANAAAAAAAAAAAAAAAAAAAAAAAAAAAAAAAACGCTGACTAACACAAACCTTAAATTCATATTTAGTAAGGGAAAAAGAAGTTCATTGGATTAGACAAAGGGGAATGCAGGGAAGGGAGGAAGGATGGGAAGAGGAAAGATAGTAGAATGAATTGAACATAACCAGTGTAACTTCACATCATGTACAACAACAAGAATAGGAAGTTATAATCCATACATGTATAATATGTCAAAATACATCCTACTGTCATGTATAACTAAAAAGAACAAATTTAAAACTTTTAAAAAGGCATTCTAAAAATGCTATATATGCTTTATTATACCAACCGCAGGCCATTCTGGAAAAATGTGAAGCTAGGAAGACAATAAAAAGATCAGTGGCTTCCAGAGTTGGAGGATGGATGAACATTTAGAATAGAAAGGATGTTTAGGGAAGTGAAACTACTCTACATGATACTATAAAGGCAGACCCCTGTCGCGTACATTTACTCATACCTATAGTATATTCAATATCAAGAATGAATTCTAATGTGAACATAGCCAATAGGGAGATAATGATGTTTCACAGTAGGTTCGACAGAGAAAATAAATGCATTTCCACCCTGATGGAGTACACTGAAAACAGGCTGTGCATATATAGGGCTGGGGATGTTTCTGTACCTATTATGCTGTGACTTAAAACTGCTCTAACAAAATAGTCTTATATAACAAATAACAAACTAAAATTGCCATAAAAATTAAATTTGAAAAAAATATCAAGAAGCACACATTAATGTGTAAGGAGTTGTGAAGAATTGATTGATACAAGAAGCCTTTTGCACACAAAATTCTGCACACAGCTATTTACAATAGTCTTAAGTGCATAAAAAAGCATATTGATAGAAAATCCTGTGAAATTTTAGTAAAGTTGTGAATAGCAGGTAACAATATTAACTTCATAGTTTTTATAAATATATTATGTTTGCAGCAGATGTTAACATTACAAATGAGGGGAGGTAAATACGATTTTTGTAACTCTGGTAAATTCAATTTGTGTCAAAATTAAATGCTTGTAAAATCCAGGAAACATTTTATTGAATTACTTTTTTTGTGTAATTATCAAATTTATATATACAAGTAATTATTCATCTCTTCTTATTTTTCAATTAAAATTCAGTTTTTTCATACTCATGAATATATTTGAAATTATACATAATTATAAAGAATAATTATGTAAATTATAATTACATAAATATATAAATTATAAACAATTATATATAAATCTATAAAATAATTATATAAATTATAAATAATTTGCATGATTCAAAATGCTAAGTTATAAAAAATAATGTCAGAAAAATCTTCTATTTTTCTCTCTTCTATCCCGTTTCTACCAATATCTTCAGTGAAACATTTTTCATTAATTTTTGTTTGATCTTTCAATAATTATTATTTCTTTAAATTACTATTTAGTTTGCTGGGATTTTTTTGGTATGTAGAAAAATTTCATTTGTAGACTCATATTTAACTTTATATTTAAAGCTTTTATAACAGTAAAATTTCCCTTGACTAATCTTGATTGCAAATATCATCTTCTATTAGATTCCTGAGGATGGGTTAAGAGATACAATATTGTCTACATTCTTACATGTTTAAAGTAGTTTTTGGACAACTTTGATAATTTAAGTCAGTTTGGCTAAATATTACATGTATTTTTAATTAACTGCATGTCTTCTCCATCTCTTTGTTTTCCCTTTCCTCTTTGTTTCTCCAAAGACATCTTTCACTGTAGCACTGAACAAAGTGCTCACTTTCTGAAAGCCAGTGGAAATAACTGTCAGTGTTTCACTGATGTTGTACTTTAACACGTCCCATATTGTGGCATCTCTTATGTTGTTACCTGAAAGCATCACATTGTGCAAGAGAATCTTAGATGGCCCCATGAGGGTGGACATTACACCATGTGTTCCCCATTCTGTCTCTTATTTTTCAATTTTGTTTATTACATCTTTCTCCATACTTTCACACACACACATAAACATATGTGCGCGCGCACACACACACACACAGAGTGAGAGAGAGAGAGAGAGAGAGAGAGTATATATATGCTTTTTGCTTTATCCTTGCTCTTGTTTTGTTAAATTCCGGGATTAAAAGATTGTCTCACCCTGGATTTTGATCAATTGTAGATATTCAAAATATTTTACATTACACAGGTTTAGTTTTTCTACAAATCATTGGTCTTAGAATTAAGCAAATATATAGTGACTGATATAATGACTCAATTCTTTTAGTCAGCTCTTTTTGCTGCTATGACCAAAAGACAAGATAAAAACAATTAGAGGAGGAAAAGGTTATATCAGGGCTTTGTGTCTCAGAGGTCTCAGTCCATAGATGGCAGACTTGGTTCTGTCAAGGTGAGGAAGAACATCATTGTGGCAGACAAAGTAGCTCAGGACATGACACCAGGAAGCAGGGAGATAACTCCCCTCACCCAGACAAAATATATATTTCAAAGGCATGTCCCCTTTCACCCACTTCCTCCAGCCACACGCTGATGGGGTGACCAGCTCCCCCACAGAGCAGGTTCCTGCTCAGGAGGTGTGAGCTGCCTGGGAAACTAAAGAGTCTGAAATAATCAGTTAAAAAAATAACAAAAAGCCAAAGATTAGATTTAATAAGAGGAGCATCTGTTAGGTCTTCCAATCCTGAGAGAAACTGGAACTGAACAACTAAAAAGGGCTCCAATTCTTTATTTCAGGAGGAGTACATCAAAGGCAGGGGTAAGGTTTCATTGGGAGGAGTCTTGTTTCAGTGCTTGAATCTCAGTATGGCAGGGGTCTTGTGGTAAATAGGTTGATTGGATTTTGGCAGGATACACCCATCTCCAGGAGGCTGTTTGACTATAAGGTTATGAGCTAAGAAAGGGGTCAGCTTGATCCAAACATTCTCAAACTGGAGGATTTCAACACAGGAATTCCCAGAGGAGTGTCTCCCTGCCTTAATGGCTAGAGCAAACTATAATTATATATATATGTGTGTGTGTGTGTGTCATTATATGTGTATACGTAAATACATACANTTACTCTGCATTAAAAAAATGACAAAATCATAGAATTTGCAGGGAAATGGATGGCATTAGAGCAGATTATGCTAAGTGAAGCTAGCCAATCCCTAAAAAACAAATGCCAAATGTCTTCTTTGATATAAGGAGAGTAACTAAGAACAGAGTAGGGACGAAGAGCAGGAGAAGAAGATTAACATTAAACATGGATGAGAGGTGGGAGGGAAAGGGAGAGAGAATGGGAAATTGCATGGTAATGGAAGGAGACCCTCAGGGTTATACAAAAGTACATACAAGAGGAAGTGAGGGGAAAGGGAAAAATAATACAAGGGGGAGAAATGAATGACAGTAGAGGGGGTAGAGAGAGAAGAGGGGAGGGGAGGGGATTAGAGGGGGGATAGTAGAGGATAGGAAAGGCAGCAGAACACAACAGACACTAGTATGGCAATATGTAAATCAATGGATGTGTAACTGATGTGATTCTGCAATCTGTATTTGGGGTAAAAATGGGAGCTCATAACCCACTTGAATCAAAGTGTGAAATATGATATATCAAGAATTATGTAATGTTTTGAACAGCCAACAATAAAAAATTAAAAAAAAAAACCCGAATCAATACTAGAATATTTCACTTGAAAGAAGTTCATTCACTGGTTCTTAAAAAAGTTGCATTTGCTTGTTTGTTTTGGGCATCCCCTGGGAGGAATATTAAAATACTGCAAAGTTTTTAAAAGTCAAAAAAAAAAAATACAAAATAGAGCTGGGGATGCCGCTCAGTGTTTGAGTGCCCATGAGTGTAATCCCTGGTAACCCGCCGCCCCCCCCCCCAAAAAGCAGGGGGAAGAGAGAAAGTGAATCAAGGGAAATAGATATGTGAGACAAATATATAGAGATGTATAGAAAAGATTTTAAAAATTAAAAATATGGGAATACAAAAGATAACTGAAATATGCTATTCAAATATTCTAGTCCTCATAATACTGTTCCATGAAAAACAACTGGCTTTAAAAATGCCAGAAATAGAAAAAAAAAAAAAAAACACATATGAATAAGTGTAAATGTCCACAGACCATTAAGGTCACAATTAAATAGAGAATAGAAAATGAAAATTAAAAATCTCAATAAAAAGTTAATGAATTATTTCCAATGGAGTTCAAGAGATTCTCAGCTTTTTCTTTTCAGCAGTGTTAAATGGCATTGTTTATCATGGAAGGTTTTTATTTCATCATCGATTCTGAAGCTTAATTTTGCTTCATCTTCAGGGAGGTGTTGCTGGAGTGAGAGGTAATCCCATAGGCCAAACTTCTGGAGCAGAATTTAGTCCTAGGTGTGCTTCGGGTTCTTTTCTGAATACCTATTGTCTGAAGATTTTGAATCAGTGCATCCTCAGGGCCCAGAAATTACCAGTCCACACTGGAAGACTACACCCAAGGGATTTTCCCTGGATTCCAATCATGTGGTGGAGAAGCCAATTCTTAGTTAACTCTGTCACCTATGGATCCCATGTTTCCCAGTCTCAGGTTCAGCCTCCAACCTCAATCTCCCTGGCCTCTGCCCTTTTGAATTTCTGGCCAGATGGTTTCTCCCAATGAGTCCTCAAACAGCTGGATTAAATGGGGAGGGTGGGAGGGCAAGCTGGTTATCCTTGTCCAGTAGTTCCATGTTCTACTGGGTAAACATGTTATTTTCTCTTGGTCATTTAGGGACACTCTTTGTCTTGCAGTGTGGGTTTGCCAGTCTTGCATTTTAAGCCAAACTCAGGTTTGCCAGGAATCAGCTTCTACATCTGCTGCCCGCCCTGCTGCAGCTGTATAATGGTTTCTTCCTCTGTCTTCCACAGGCAGCCAGGAGAGATGTGGCTTCTTTCCCACACAAGGATATTGGGAAGCATGCCTTTCAGTTTAGTGGGGCAGTGTCTTTAAGGATGTTTTATAGTGTAGACTTTGTAGTTGATAACTGTTTCTATGCACATGAGAACTGAAAATATACACAAATCAATTATAGACATTAACAGTCAAGTTTATCACTATAAACATGAGCTATAAATGATCATAGGGACAGGAGACTAGAATAAGGACAAACAGACCAAGAAATAAATACAGCTGATTGTTTACCTCAGGAAAAATGTACACATGTTATTTACACACAATTTATAAAAATAGAGGGAAAGAATAATGAATATAAATCCATATTGGAACCTCATTGTACTGACTCCTGTAGACACAAGGCAATGATGAAGCCTAAGGTGAGTGAGGGGGATTTTGTGAAGGAAAAATTTATATTTTTAATTACCAGAAGAGGTAATTAATTTTCTTCCTCTTGAATCTGAGTTGCATTTAGTGTCTCATTTTAACAAATAGATTGTAGGAAGAGAGAAATAATTTTCAGCTTTGAAACTTAGCAAAAAAATACCCTTATAAATGTTAACATTGCCAACAATAACTTGTATGGCTATCATATACCCCTTGCATTAGCAGTGCACTTCACATTGAACCAGGAAATAATCTTAGACATATCTAAATTGAGGGTTATTTAAAAAGAGGTGGATTGTATTTCTAAGAATTAAAGAGATCAATACTATACAGTATTACAAAGGGCAGAAACTGACATCACTAAATGCTAATGAGAATGAAGTGCAATAGAAACTTGCATTCAGTGCTGCTAGGAATGCTTTTAAAATAGTGCAGCCACTGTGGAAGTCAGTGTGGTGCTTTCTTACAAAACTAAGCCCACCTTTACCATATAATCCAGCAAAAATGCGTCTTGGTATTTACCCAAATGAGTTAAAAACTTATATGCATGCAAAAAACTACACACAGGTGTTACAGCAGCTCTATTCAAAATGTCAGAATTTGGAAGCAACAAAAATATTCTTCAGTAGGTGAACAGATAAATAAAGTGTGGCATAACTACTCAATGTATAAGGTATTAAGAGAAATCAGTATAAGGTATTAAGAGAAATCAGATATCAAGCCATAAAAAAGACATGGATGAAACTTGTCATGGTTTGGATAGGTGGTGTCCCCCAAAAGTTCATGTGTGAGACAATGAAAGATGTTCAGAGGTGAAATGATTTGATTATGAGAGTTGTAATCTAATCAGTGGATTAATCCACTGATATGGTTTAACTGAAATATCTGTTGGTGTTAGGGAGAGACTGGAGGAAGTAGGTCACTGGGGATGTATGCCTTTTTGGGTTTATATTTTGTCACTGGTAAGCAAAGCTATACCAACCCTCTCCCCGCCTTCTCTATTTCCTGATTTCCATATCCTAAGCTGCTTTCCCCACACCTCTGCCATAATATTCTGCCTGATCTTGAGCCCAGAGCAATGGTGTAGGCCATCTATGGGTCTATGAACTGAGACCTCTGAAACCTTCAATGGCAAATAAACATTTCCATTTTATTGGTATAGTCCAATCTTTTGATCACTGTGACAAAAAGATTGGACAATACCAATAAAATGGAAATGTTTATTTGCCATTGAAGGTTTCAGAGGTCTCAGTTCATAGACCCATAGATGGCCTACACCATTGCTCTGGGCTCAAGATCAGGCAGAATATTATGGCAGAGGTGTGGGGAAAGCAGCTTAGGATATGGAAATCAGGAAATAGAGAAGGCGGGGAGAGGGTTGGTATAGCTTTGCTTACCAGTGACAAAATATAAACCCAAAAAGGCATACATCCCCAGTGACCTACTTCCTCCAGTCTCTCCCTAACACCAACAGATATTTCAGTTAAACCATATCAGTGGATTAATCCACTGATTAGATTACAACTCTCATAATCAAATCATTTCACCTCTGAACATCTTTCATTGTCTCACACATGAACTTTTGGGGGACACCACCTATCCAAACCATGACAAGTTTCATCCATGTCTTTTTTATGGCTTGATATCTGATTTCTCTTAATACCTTATACTGATTTCTCTTAATACCTTATACATTGAGTAGTTATGCCACACTTTATTTATCTGTTCACCTACTGAAGAATATTTTTGTTGCTTCCAAATTCTGACATTTTGAATAGAGCTGCTGTAACACCTGTGTGTAGTTTTTTGCATGCATATAAGTTTTTAACTCATTTGGGTAAATACCAAGACGCATTTTTGCTGGATTATATGGTAAAGGTGGGCTTAGTTTTGTAAGAAAGCACCACACTGACTTCCACAGTGGCTGCACTATTTTAAAAGCATTCCTAGCAGCACTGAATGCAAGTTTCTATTGCACTTCATTCTCATTAGCATTTAGTGATGTCAGTTTCTGCCCTTTGTAATACTGTATAGTATTGATCTCTTTAATTCTTAGAAATACAATCCACCTCTTTTTAAATAACCCTCAATTTAGATATGTCTAAGATTATTTCCTGGTTCAATGTGAAGTGCACTGCTAATGCAAGGGGTATATGATAGCCATACAAGTTATTGTTGGCAATGTTAACATTTATAAGGGTATTTTTTTGCTAAGTTTCAAAGCTGAAAATTATTTCTCTCTTCCTACAATCTATTTGTTAAAATGAGACACTAAATGCAACTCAGATTCAAGAGGAAGAAAATTAATTACCTCTTCTGGTAATTAAAAATATAAATTTTTCCTTCACAAAATCCCCCTCACTCACCTTAGGCTTCATCATTGCCTTGTGTCTACAGGAGTCAGTACAATGAGGTTCCAATATGGATTTATATTCATTATTCTTTCCCTCTATTTTTATAAATTGTGTGTAAATAACATGTGTACATTTTTCCTGAGGTAAACAATCAGCTGTATTTATTTCTTGGTCTGTTTGTCCTTATTCTAGTCTCCTGTCCCTATGATCATTTATAGCTCATGTTTATAGTGATAAACTTGACTGTTAATGTCTATAATTGATTTGTGTATATTTTCAGTTCTCATGTGCATAGAAACAGTTATCAACTACAAAGTCTACACTATAAAACATCCTTAAAGACACTGCCNATATAACTTTGCTTTTATTCATAGTTAGTAAGAATTCCCTTCTCCTGCCTGCATGGAGGGGAGGCAGAGGAGTTCTAGTGGAGTGTCAAAGTTTCTACTAATGCTTTTAATGGGCATAACATCACTGCTTTCAGGATATCTATCAGTGGAGGCCACTTACGGAAAAGTAATGAAGAACCTCTATCCTGCCTAGCCAGAGTGACATAGTGGCAGTCTCAGTGAGAATCTGTTCTATATAAGTATCCCTCAGAAATCTGTTTTCTAAAAACTCCCAGTATTAATGATTTAGTACAGCTATATGTATATATAGCTTCCAACAATACCCTACCTACCTGCCTACGGTTACCACCTAGTTAATGTCTATCAGCAAATTAATACACTGTTTAGGTTAAAACTCTCAAAACCCAATCATTTCACTTCAAAGCTTTCTTGCATTGTCTCTGTTATGAGCTTTTGGGAGACACCTCATATCTAAACCATAACATTAACAAATTACTTATTTCTTAAAACAAATGACGTATTGTTTAGTTTTCCAATTACCATGTGACTATCCTCCACAAGAGACCCAATATAAAACACTTTACAAATTTTCTTGGTAGCTATGAAAAATGTCTGCCTACTCCTCTAAGTTGTCCACTCAGTGGGTGAAGGCCTGAGAATCTGGATGGTCTATGGTATACATCCCAAGTCCTAGGATTCAAGAACTGAAGTTCTGATACCCAAGGGCAGAAGGTAAATGACCCATCTCTGAGGAATGACTTGATCCTGCCTCTGCCTTTTTAGTCTATCCAGACCCTCATCTAATTGGTGCACACCTGCATGCTGAAGCCTGACCTGCCTTAGCAGCCTGATCATTCATTCAAATGCTCATCCCTTCCTAGAACAGCACCAAAGAAACATCAGGAAATAGTGTTTACCAGCTACATGGATATGTATCCCTCTTCCCAGTCAAATTGACACATATGCTTGACCATCACAAGCTCTTCAATGAATTGTGCTGCCATAAGTTTCTTATTTTCAAATTGCATTGCTTATGTTTGTAAATTTCGTAAAGTTGAGGTCTATTTTTTATTTATTGAATTTTGCTTCTGAGGTCACCTCTAGGAATTCTTTACCAAGTCCTCAATTTGAAACATCCATCTTTTTTAAAAAAATTCATTTGCCTCTTCTAATTCATTTGTATTTTTACATTTGATATTTAAATCTATGATCCATTTTAATTATTTGGTATAACATTTGATGTTGGAGGTTAAAGTCTAAATTTTGCCTATGAATATCCATTGTTCCTGCATAATTTGTTAAAACTCCTTTTTAAAATCTTTGTCAAAAATAACCTAGCCTTTCTTATGTGCAGCAATTTATAAACTGTCTATTGTTCTTAGTTAATCTGTCTACCTGTTTTGAATAATACGCAATATGTTTTCTCATCTTATTCTGCTTTTTCTAAATGTTGATTATTCAAGTTTCTTTGGCATTCTGTGTAAGTTGTAGGATTAAATATTCTATACCCATAAAACATCTTTCTGAGATTTTTTTGATATAAACTGCATTAATATTCTAAGTCAAATTGCAGAGAATTAACGTTTTTACTATGTTGAGTCCTTCAATCCATGGTGTCTCATCACTTATTTAGATACATTTAATTTTCCTTATCAGCATTTAATTTTCGACATCCAAAACTTGTACATGTTTCATTAGATTTAAACCTGTTTTTTTTCCTTTTTCTCTCTTCCTTGTTCTTCCCTCCCTCCCCCTTTTCTTCCTTCCTTCCTTCTTTACCTTTCATTTTTGTTATTGTTGTTGTTCTTCATTCTTTCTTCTTCCTGTTTTTTTTGGGGGGTGGTAATAAATGGCATTGCATTTTGAGTTTTGGATTTCACATATCCATTGCTAGGACTTAGAAATTCAATTGATTTTTGTATGTTGATCTTATATCCTGGGGCCCTGCTGAGCTAAATCATTAATACTGAGAGTTTTTGAGAAAACAGATTTCTGAGGGGTACTTATATAGTATAATACTCTCTCACTGAGACTGCCACTATGCCACTCTGTCTAGGAAGGACAGAGGCTCTTCATTGCTTCTCCCTAAGTGGCCTCCACTGAGACCCTAGAAGCAGTGGTGCGTGTCCATTAAGCATTAGTAGAAACATGGACATTCCCCTAGAACTCCTCTGCCTCCCCTCCATGCAGGCAGGAGAAGGGAATTCTTATTACCTATGAATAGAAGTGAAGTTTAGAGTGCTCACACAGCATCCACCTACATTGTTAAAGAAGTAGGCTCCTTTCTGCTCCTTGGAGATGACCGTGCTACTCCTCACTCAGCCTAACTGCACACCATCCTGACTGTGAGTGTGGTCATTCTTGTTTTACCACAGCAAGGATAGCACTCTAGTCTCTCCATTCCATCTTTCCTGATGGGGTTGAGGGTCTGATTTCTTTGTGTGGTGTTTGGTTAGAATGCTCATTTCTAACCTGATAGGATGTCTTTTTCTGCATCCTTTGTGAAAGAATGGTTTTCTTAGGGTTTTTTTTTCCCCTGTGCTCATGGATTCTTCTGGAATGCTGCCTACTCTCATATTTAGTTTAGGATATTTGAGAGAAAGATAACCTGGGAAAATAAGTACTGTGCTAGTCCTCAGTTTCTGAGGTCTCTACCCAGGTCACTTCTGTACTCCATCTTCCATAGTCTTGTGCATGTTTTAAATATAATTTCCTGTTATGGTTTGGATATGACATGTCCCCCACTTGTGCAAGAAAGTTTAGGGGAGAAATAATAGTTATGAAAACCTTAAACCAATCAGTGAATTAATCCTCTAGTGGAATTAATTGAGTGGAAACTGACAGTGAGTAAGGGTGGATTGGGGAGGTGGGCATTGAGGTTCTGCCTTTGATATATATATATATATATTTATTTAGTATCTGTTGAGTGGAATCTCTCTCTCTGCTTCTGATCATCATGTGAGCTGCTTCCCTATGCCATACTCTTCCACCATGATGTTCAGCCTCACCTTGAGCCCTGAGGAATGGAGATGGTTGTCCATGGACTGAGGCCCCTGAATAAACTTTTCCTCCTCCAAAATTGTTCATGCCAGGTCTTTTACTCATAGCAGTAAAAAGCTGACTAAAATATTGCCACAGTTTTCAGTTGCACTCACCAAGAATAAGGAAAAGTATGTTTATAGCATCTCATCAAAAACAGAAATCTCTGAAACATGTTTTAAATCAAACTATTTATATGAACAGAAACTCCACAAAAATAGTGGCCCAGAGCCCTAAACAAAATGGTAAATTACCCTGTCTATAACTGTATAACATCACCATACCCAGCTGTCAGATGGAGAGAAATAATAAGCATTTAGTTGAATATAAGGTTATCCCAATTAGAACTAGGGTTCTCTTAGTACATACAAAGACAAAATGGTTATTAGGTAACCAGGTATATCTCTCACACATTTGTTTTGTTTAACAACTTGTTTTAAAATAGTGTGTCTTTTAGGAGACCACAGTAAGATTCTAACTGTTAACTGTTTATGAATATGTCATTTTGTGTGACTGTCCAATGAAAAAATACTCATATGTAAACAAGTTAATGCTGTACTGTGACTTAAATGATGCCCATCTAAAATGCTGGAAGAGTCCAAGAGCTGTGTGTGGGGTGTGTGTGTGTGTGTGTGTGTGTGTGTTTCTTGACCTCTGGAATGACAGTAATGGGCTCAGTCTAATCTGGAAGGCTTAGGTAGAGAGATCCATGTGCTCAGCTCAAGATGCCCAACTATAAGGCCTTGGCCTTAAAAGCTTTGGAAACACCCACTCTGTTCAGGTGTAGCATGGTCATGAAGGAAGCTGGGATTCTCATTCTGAACTTAGGAAATTGGGGTAAAATTTGAAAGTTAGAAATGTTCAAAACTTAAAAGGCATGTGATAAGTGCATTTGGGTTATATATAGATCAATGAGTATTTTTGAAAACCTAAGAACTTCTCCTAAGAAAAACACCAGAAATTCACTAAGAGATTTGGAAAAGTGGTATAAATAAATAAAAAGATTGATTGATCTTTAGAAGTAAAGACTTAGCAATACTAGTAATCAATTATTTTGCATAAAAAATAATTTAGACTTTAACTATAGATCACACTATATTAAAAAATGCACTTAAGTGAATTTTCATTATAATATTGTTAATAACATTTTCTCTATTGTGTTCCAATACTTATTTTGTTAAAGTGCTAAATAGACAATACTTATAACAGTAGAAAATATATTTAAAGATTTATACAAACAAATATCTTTTTTATTATTCTACTCTGTTAACTCAGAGTCTTTTTATATGAATAAACATTTTTTCTTCTCTATTTTTAACATAAATTTTCAAAAATAGTCAAATATGAATGTATGTTTATATATTACATTTTCTCAAATGGCAGCAAAATTCAACATTGAATCATTTAGACCTATTTCCATTACTTCATAAATAATATATCTTGGATATTATTCCTTTACAGTAATGATGCGGTCTTGTTTTTTTAACCTATTTAATAAAAACTTTATTTATATAGAAGCATAATGTACATATATAGGTAAATTGGCATATTTTGTTACTTTACAATTAGTTGCCGTATTAGCAGAGTAATGTTTTTTATAATTGCTGTGCAATAATCCAGTGACCTAATTAGAATATTTTTATATTCCACTTTCACAGTATACAATCTTTCTACTTGGTTCCTTGAGAGTCAGTATTGTACTTTCATTATAGTCATTGCCTGTTGCCCTAGTGTCTGATCTATTACCTATACAATAACAATGGCACCACATGCCTTTTATTGAGCATCCTGCAATAGAAACATGGATAACTCCTTTGCAAATTTTATTTCATATACAACCTATATAATAAATATATAAGGGAGGTAAGAGTTTTATTCTGTTTTTTTGAGATGATGATAGTAAGGCTTACAGAGGTTAAGTCACTTTTTATATGAATGATGAGCATGATAGATTCTGTACCTCTTTACCTCAAATGTTGAGTCATGAATCCTGTTATCCCTTAAATTACACTATATGAATTTCTTGCATCATCTAAATATAAAAAAAGAGTAACTTTTTGAAAGATCAGAATTTATTACTGTAAAATCATGGAAACTCCATATAAAATATATCCTTTTATTTCATATATATGTTTCATTAGAGAAAATGTTTAAATGACTAAGTATGTGGTATAAAATCAATAAATTTTATACAGAAAGTTCAAGGATTCCACATATTTTATACATAATATTCTATATTTAAATATCTCTAATTTCCAAATGCTCTTCTTCATGCTGATTTATTCTGAGTCCAGACTCTGGTCAAGCTCCCTGCTTAGCTTTTTGTAGTCTTGTTTTTGAAGCCTCCTGTAATCCAGAAGACTTTCTCTGCTTTGATGATGGCACAGAGGGAATTTGACATTGATGTCTTTGAAGAGTGAAGGCAAATTGTTCAGTGGAATGCTCCTGAATTTGGATATGTGTGTTTGTGTTCTGATATTGGATATAGGTTCAAACTTTTTTTCAAGAATGTTGCTAGGCAATTCTGCCATTGTTTAGTGGCCACTTAGTTAGTCTTTAGTGATGATATTTAACTTGATCATATGGTTGAGTGCAGAAGTTAGATGCTCCCCTTAAAACACCTTTCCCTTGTGTTTATTAGATAAAGGTATAGGTGAGGGTTTAGACTGTGTGGACATCCCACATTTAACAGCAATTGATGGTGGATTTTTTTTTCTTTTTTCTTTTCCTTTTTCCTTTCTTTTCAGGCTGTACTACTGCTTAAACGTATAGCCTTTGCACAAGCTAAGCATGCAACCTACCACTGAGCTATAGGCCTTTCTTTTGTTTTTTTTTTTTTTTTTTTTTTTTGCTTACAATTATACTTAACTGCATAAGTAGTTGCCAAATGGTGATTTTCTAATTCTAGCATTCCTACGTCAAGATTAGATAGTATTTTTTAGAGGGGGTGGTACCAGGGATTGAACCCGGAATTGCTTATCCTCTGAGCCACATCCCCAGTCCTTTTTATATTTTATTTTGAAACAGTGTCTTACTAAATTGCTAACGGCCAGGCTAGTTGCTGAGGCTGGCTTTGAGCTCATAATCTTCCTGCCTCAGCCTCCCAAATCACTGGAATTATAGGTGGGTGCCAACCTGTCTGGCTGATAGCATTATTCTTATTTTCTTTGGGGGATGGGGTACCAGGGATTGAACTCACAGACACTCGACCACTGAGTCACCTCCCCAGTCCTATTTTGTATTTCATTTATTGACAGGGTCTCACTGAGTTGCTTAGTGCCTCACTTTTGTGGAGGCTGGCTTTGAACTCTGCATCCTCCTGTCTCAGCTTCTCCAGCTGCTGGGATTATAGGCATTTGCCACCATGACTGGCTGATAGCATTATTCTTTACAGAAAATTCTTCTTTGTACCCATTCCTTTTCTCTTCCTTCCTCTCTTTTTTTCTCTTTTTTTCCCCTTTCTGCCATTATTATTAAGGTTTCATGAATTCTGCTTCTTTCTCAGGGTATCAATCACACAAATAATAATTATTGTTTGATATTATTATTAGTGCTTAAATTATCTTCAACAGAGTGACATATTTCCATTATTATTTGGAGAATATTTTCTTCTTCTCTTGCACAGTTTAAGTGTTATTCTTGAGTTTAATTTATATTTAAGTGTACTTATATTTGTTATATTTATAACTTATATAACTTAAGTTATATTTAAATGTAATTCTTACATTCACAATACCAAAAGTTATTCAGAAATTTATTTTTTTAAAGTCTATGTATCAAATATATACAGTAGAATTAAAATGTGATGTTTGGTACCTACTATTACAATGCAACACCCCTGATTCACCCTTTTTCCCCCAGTTATATCTCTTGCCTTCCATATATTCACATCTCTTGCCTTCTCTAAACAGACCTATATCCAGCAATACCAAAGGGTTTATTCACTTTATTTCACTTGCAATAATCTGAAACTTGTAGAAACTATTACACCAGTACCACAACCTACAAGAAAATTACTAAATGCAGTTCAAGATTTTCTTTGAGTTGCTTGAAGTGGAAGCTGTATATTCACTTAGAAAAAGTCACCAAAACGTATTCAAACTACATGGATTTATTATTTTTTGAAAGTGGTTTTATTATCATTTCATTCAGTTAAAAGCATATTTTATATTTGTCTTCAACTTAGAATAATAAGAACTTTTCAAAAAAATGTGATGTCTTTTAAATATTTAAAATATTATTATGGTTTAAAAGTAAAAATTATCCAAAATACATTCTCAGAGATACTCCTTATCTCTTCCATTCCTTTCCTCAGTGTAGATAGCCAATTAATTAATTTCTGTTTATTCTTTTTGTGTTTTCTTTTTGAGAAATACATGCATTTTTTTCATTTTCTTTATCATACAAAGTCTTCAAACTGTATATATTTTATTCGCATCTTACATTTTCCCTTGAACTCTGAAATTTACTCTATTTCTATTATAAAAATTTACATTTTACTTTTCATTTAGATCTGTATTTTGTCCATTATACAAATGCATCATAATTTATTCAACCACTTTCTTCAATATAATTGTGGGGGTGGTTTCCACTCTGCATATCTATATTGTCTTTCTGTGTTTTGTGGGTGAGTATTCATCATAAATGTCAAGACCTGGATATATTTGATTCCAGTGTCCTTTGCAGATTCCACATTATTAAATTTTGCCAAATGACTATGATATATATTGTACTACCCTGTACAAATGCCAGCAATGCAAGACAGTGCTTTTCTGCCTGCACTTTACAAAACATTGTTTTGTAAGGTTTTGAGGGTTGACAAAGGATATCTCACTCTAGTTTGTTTTCATTTCTCATTGTGAATAAAATGGAACAATTTTCATTTGTTTAAGGTCTATTAACTTGTCTTATTTTATAAAGGAATGGTTTATATTTAATGTAAATATTTTTCATTGTGTGTTTGAAGTTTTTATCAGGATGGCTAGTTATTTATTATGTTAGATATCAGTCTCCTATGTATATTGTAAATATTTATTTCCAGCTTTTCATTTGATTTTTATTTTGCAAAATAGTTAATATAATATTTTAAAATCTAATTTTATCATTTTTAATTTTTATTTCTTGAATTTTGAGTTATAGTTTAAAATATTTTCTATTTTCAAGCAATGAAGGAATTCATTTATCTTTGCTTCTATTATTTGAATTGTTTCAATTTTCAAATTGATATCTTTTACATTTGGACCTTTTCATGGTTTATACTGTTAGGTATGGTTCCAGTTTGCCTTTTCTTCAATGTCTAGCTGAACTTTTGTAAATGTTATTATTTACTAGAAGACTATTTTTTTTTTCCAGGGCTTTGAAATATCTGTCCCATAAGAAAGGTCTAAAGCTTTTGCTTCTAATCCTAGACTTTTTGTTGTGTTTCATCAATCACTTTCTTTTCTCCACATGCTAGCATCATACTGTTTTCTATGTTAAAGATTCCATAATATGATTATTGTACTAAGGTTCTTTAGAGGAACAGAATCAATAGGAAGTATAATTACAAAAGGGTATCTTATTAGGTTGGCTTATGTGACCAGAAGCTGGATAGACCACAATGACTGTCTGCAGGCTGGAAGAACCAGTAGCTGCACAGTCCATCAGGACCAAAGTGTTCTGGAGAATCTGCTTTGAAAGAGTTCCACATAATCAGAGGACCACAGCAGCAATCAAGAACCTCTTCAAGAAGAATCCAGTTTGCTTCTTCTGCTTCTTTCTTGTTCTTCCAACTTTTATTCTATCCAAGCCATCATCCTATTGGTCCATGCTGCCCACACTTATGGAGGGTCTTCATTTCAGTTGACTATCCCACATGCCAATCATTCCTAGACACACCCTCATTGACACACCCATAATTCTGTTAATTCTTGGTATCTCTTAATCCAATCAAGCTGCCAATTCTAATTAACTATTACAATTATTTACTGCTTGAGCAACTCTATTCTATTTTCAAGGTCTTTCTAGCTATCATTACATGTTTGTTTATTTTTTTTATCCAAATGAATAGTATATTTAAATTTTCATTATAAAAACACCCAATTAATATATTTTTTAACTTTAGAAATGTCATCTTTATAATGTTTACTCATTATACCAAAGAATAAGATAATGCCTTTTCATTTGTTTGAGTCTTGTTTTGTGTTTTTCAGTAAGGAATGTTTAAGGTTTTCCTCATGTAGGGTTAGCAAGTTTCTCATTCAATTTAGTCTTGATTATTATGTCTTTTTTTAATTCAGCTATTTTAAAAAGGATGTAACATTTTATTTTATCATTTAACTGATTCTGCACATGAATGCTATTGATTTTTGTGAGTTAATTCTACATTCCATGGTCCAATTAAATTCTTTGTTTCATCATTGCAATAATTTGCAATAGAAATAATTTTATTTATCTTTTCTGCATTTGTTTTTCTGGTTTAATTACATTTTTTAATACTTTCAAGTCAAATGCTAAATATTAATTGAGATGCATGAATTCTTACCATTTTCTTGACCTTAATGGGAATGGCTTTGGATAATTCCACATTAACTAAGATAAATGACTCATTCTTTTTAATGTAGTAGTCCATGATATAACATAATTTATTTAATGAGCATATACTGATGGAAATTTAAGGACTTTTCATCTTTAGCTATAACAGAAATTGCTGTAAGGACATATTTATGTATAAAACACTGAAAATTATATGACTATATAAAGATAGAACTGAACTGGATGAAGCAGTATGTTAAAAATTCTCTATGGTTTCTAAATTTATCTCAATATAAATTTATACTCATTCATGCCAAGTATATATGATTTCTTGTTTCTTATTACTCTTGCCTACATATTGAATTATGCCATGTTTTTTATTTAAGCAATAAACAACAATGGTATAATGTTGTCATTTAAATTTGCATTCAATATTAAATGTGCAAAAATAAAAAACATACAATAAAGGAAATTAGCATGGAGCTCATGCCATGAAATCATACTCAAACATTCTTCTTAAAAGAGAAATGCCTAATTATTTGAAGAATCGTTTTATTCATTTTATTTGCCCTTTGCAATATATTAACAAGATTCTTTGTCAGTTTTAACTACATCAGTTCTTTATTATTTCTGGTGATTTTTCCATGCACAAATCTTTATTTTATTATTTGGTAAATATTGTTACCTTGATGGCTAGACTATATGGTATAATAAGAAAGGTCTCTTAAATACCAAGGTTATTAAAACAGTCACTCAATTATTTCTATCTAGTATATCTAAAATTGTTTTTTATAATATCCAATTATCTCTTTGGAATATACTTGGATGAAGGTTATAAATTCTTATGTGCATTTTTTTTCTAGATTTTCACAAAACAATTTTTTAAAAAAAATATTATCTTTCTATATTCTCCAATAATTTAAATTATTATAATTTCTCATGCCAGGGTGCGGGGGCCGGGGGACTAACCCTGTGTTTTACTTATTATGAATCACACACTTTTCTAAGACTTTACATCTAGTATCACTATGAGTCAACTCTGTCAATTATTATACTAATAAGTAAACAAAGCAGTTCAGCGCAGTGCCATATGCCTGTAATCCCAGTGGCTCCAGAAAGTGAGACTGGAGGATCATGAGTTCAAAGCCACCCTTGGCCAATTTGTAAGGTCATAAACAACTCAGTAAGACCCTGTCTCTAAATAAAATATTAAAAAAGGGTTAGCATGTGACTCAATGGTTACACATCCCTGGGTTCAATCTCTGGAATAATAATAATAATAATAATAATAATAATAATAACTAAGGAAAATATGGTATAATGTGATCAGGGTCATTTATGATGTAAGGGTGGTGCTAAGATGCAAATGCAGGGAGGATGAACTCAATGTCCATGTGTTTTTCCCACTACAGATGCTCCTTGAAGAATATCTCAGTGGATTTGCTGGAATTTGATTGTGTCCTCTATTCAGGATGTATGACTTCTTTGGAAAAGCTGTGCTTTCTAACTTTGCCTGTGATGCCCAGACTTGAGGTCCTTTTATACCACCTTCCTGCCTCCTATTAAACTATTCACGTAGAATTTCTCCACATATCTAACAAGGACTCACTCTCTCTATCTCTCTATCTATATCTCTTTCTAACTCTCTCATTTCTCTCATGCTGGGGATTGAAACCAGGGCTTCATGCCTGCTGAGCATAACCCCTGCCTGAGTTAGCCCCATTTTTTTGTTTCATAAAGGCTAGGAATCCTGCCCCCCATTTTATGTTTATTTTAGATAATTACAGAGCCAACAGGGGGAAAAAAGTGGTATTCCACATTACCAGTTTAAGTCAAACTCAAACCTCAGTCATAATGTCTTTAAGGAGGATAGAAGCTAAAAAATGCTCTATTCCAAATACTTTGCTCTTTTGTACTCACCATTTTTTCCAAAGAATAAAAACTTCTTAAAATAAAAATAATAACTCTTTGGAGACCTAGACATATCAAATTAAAATGACAGAAATCACAACATGCTGAAATTGAAAGACAGGTAGAAAAAGCCTTCCTGTATCAAAGAAAGAACTAATGGCTAGAGCTCAAGTGGCACCTGATGTTGCTCTACTGACAGTGTTCTCTCACTTCACATTGGGCTCAAGGAAGAGCACTAAAGAGTTCAAATGCTAGGACAGGAGAGTCATTGGTGGGCTACATAACAAGGGGAATCCATGCCTCAAGTGCTTCGCAGAATCTGGAGACTAATAAGTTCTCATAGGATAGAAATCATTCAACTCCAAAATAGAGCAATGGTGAGGAATTTTGACAATTTTTTCTAGAGCTTTTGTAATAAAATAAAATATTACCAATGAGAAACTGAGATCTACAGCATTTCTTCATAGGGTTTGTAGTTCAAATTCAAAACAAATTTATTACACATGAAATCTCAAACATTACATTAAATGAAAAGCCAGTACAAACTTCCCAGACTAAAAGCAAATGAGAAAGCAATATATAAGAACAGTGTGGCAATTGCAAAATTCATAACAGACACAAAAAATAGATAGGAACGGAAGAAAGAGAAAGAAAGACTTTCTGAATTCAAGATATGCACCAAAACCACATCCAGGAAGCTCAGAGATCACCATGCAAAACAAATAAAGAATAAAACAGAACTATACTTGTATATTTCATATTCAGATTGCAGAAGGCCAACACCAAACACAACCTGGAAGATTAAAGCAACAATTAAAATAAGCCAGGCACAGGGGCACATGCCTGTAATCCCAGAGTCACTGGAGGCTGAGGCAGGCGAATTGCAAGTTCAAAGACAGTCTCAGCAACTTAGTGAGGTACTTAGCAACTCAGCGAGCCATGGTCTCAAATAAAATGTAAAAAAATAAAAGGGTGGGGAAGCTGAAGATGTGGCCCAGTGGTTAAGCACCTCTGGGTTCAATCCCCAGTACCAATAATAATAAGATCCACAAAACATAGAAGAATAAAGACCTGACCTACAGAGGAAAATGATAAGGACTACAACAAAATTTTCCTTAAAATCTTAGACAAGCAATCGTATTACAAAATGAAATATTTAAAATGTTGAAAGAAAAAAATTCCACTAACCCAGAACTTTGTATCCATCAAATGAAAAACATTTCCAGACAAAAATTGATAAGTAAAAGTATCAATTGAATGAAAAAGTTGACAGTAGATCTGCCTTGCAAGAAATGTTAAAAGAAATTCTTTTCAGAAAAGAACAATGGTATAGTTAGAAAAGTTGGCTGTACAGAAATAAAGAAAAAATAATAGAGGGTGAATGAAAGTTAAACAAAATATTTTATTTTTCCTATTCTTAATTTATCTAAAGTTGATTTATAGTTTAGTTAAATATCCTAGCAACAGGTATTTTAAAATTATAGTTTGTGGATCAACAAATGAGAGCAATAACACTCACAGTAATGCTATAAGTGATGGTAGGGAGAAACTCTCATCAGGTATCTACATTGTTTATGAATCACTAAAGTGCTATTTGAAAGTGGATTCTGATTATCTGCAAAAATATACATGTACTGAATATTTCAGAAAGCTAGAAGAAAGGATTTTCATACCATCTTCATAAAGAAATGGTAAATATTTGAAGATATAGATATGTTTAACCTGATTTAAACATGTCACAATATATATACATCTGCAAAAATATACATTATAAAATCTAGGCCAGCCAGTAAATCCATTCTAAAAGAAAAATAAATTGTATGTTAGGAAAGGAGAGAAAATTGAATAATACAAAATGCTCAGTTAAAACTTAGAGATGACAGAAGAAAAGTGAAATATACAAAAAAGGAGAGAGAACAGCAATCAATTGCACAAATAATTACAGTAATTAAACCTTATTAAGAATCACTTTAATGTGACAAGTTTAAATTAAGCTATACTAAAAGACAGAGACTCTCAGGATACAAACAAAAAGTTTAACCTTTTCTTTTTTTAATGTAAAACCTTTGTTTATAAACTGTTATACTCAGAAAGACTGATGCTAAAGGATGGGGAAAGGCATACCACCTTAACACTAATTAAAATAAGTCTGGAATTACTGTACTAATTTTAGAAAAAGAATTCAGGTAAAATAAATTAGAAAGGCAGACAAATCTAAAATCAATATCGTCTTCTACCTTAAGTAACCTAAAGAATGAAACTAGACTCTATCACTCATCAGTTGCCAAGATCTACTCAACATGGATTAAAGACTTAAATGTAAGGCCTGAAACTGTAAAACTATTAGGAAGAATCATAGGATAAATGCTTCAGGATTTTGGAGAGGGAATTTTTGTTTTGTTTTGTTTTGGGACAAAAGCAAAAATTGACAAATGAAACTATCAAATGAAAAAAAAAGTCTTCTCAACAAGAATAGCAATCATAATGAAGAGACAACCTGTGGAATGGGAGAAAATATATGATACTAAATATCTTATATGTGGTTAATATTCAAATTAGACAAATAACTCCAAAACTCAATAACAAAAATACATGCATACATAAATAAAAATAGTAATACCCACAAAATAATCTCTCAAAAGAATACACACAAATGGTCAATAGTTCCATAGAAATGATTAATATTATTCTCAGGAAAATATCAATTAAAATCACAGTAAGATATCACATCACCCAGTAAGCAAGGATGGTCTCAAAAAGGCTAAAGGTAACAAGGGCTGGTGGAACTGCGGAGATAGGAAACACTTGCATACTGCTGGTGGGAATGTTAATTAGTATAATTATTATGGAAAACAGTATGAAGGTTTCTTGAAATTTTAAAAATAGAACTACCATAGGACCCAACATATCACTAAGGGTTATATCTGCAAAGGTAATAAAATCAGTGATTTCATCTCACTCCAGTCAGAATGGCAATCATCAAGAATACAGGCAATAATAAATGTTGGCTAGAATATCGGGAAAGATGTACACTCACACATTGCTGGTGGGACTGCAAATGGGTACAACTGCTATGGAAAGCAGTTTGGAGATTCCTCAGAAAACTTGGAATGGAACCACCATTTGACCCAGCTATCCCACTCCTTGATTTATACTCAAAGGACTTAAAATCAGCATACTATAGTAACAGCCATGTCAGTGTTTATAGAAGCTCAGTTCATCATAGCTAAACTATAGAACCAACCTAGATGTCCTTCAATAGGTGAATGGATAAAGAAAATATGGTATATATTCTCAATGGACTATTACTCAGCTTTAAAGAAGAATGAAATTATGGCATTTGCTAGTAAAGGATGAAGTTGGAAAATATCATGCTAAGCGAAATAAGCCAATCCCCCCAAAAACCAAAGGCCAAAAGTTTTCTCTAATATGCAAATGTTAGTTTGCAATAAGAGGGGTTGGGGCCCTAGAGAAGAATAGAGTTACCTTAGATTAGGTAGAGAGAGGTGAGGGAGAGGGAGGAGAGGGGATGTGGAAATGGGAAGGATAGTATAATGCAACTGACATTATTACTGTATGTATATATGTGACTGCATGACCAATGTGATTTTACAACATTGTAGCGCCCCCTTGCCCGCAAGGAAGACGCAACACTCAGGAATCTTCTTTCAGCAGTTTATTCAGGCCCCTGACAGTTCTTCTCCTCAGTTCTCTTTCTCTTCAGTTCTCTCCTCCGGATGCCCCTCCCAGCCTTAATAAAGCATCTCAAGCCCCAATGCAAAGCAGCCACGTGGAGCTTTCTCATAGAGTGATGAAAAGTCATGTGCCAACTCTCCCAAACAAGGAGTTGTTTGTCACAGACCACAGCGGAGCCAGCGCCATCATGTAATGGCGACCATAATTTACATAAACGGCAGAAACGGCTCACCACACAACATGTACACTCAGAAAAATGAGAAATTATATCCCATCTATGTATGATATATCAAAGTGTATAAATGCATTTTACTTTCACGTATAATTAAAACAAATTAAAAAGTTAATAAAACAATCGATATTTCAAAGTGCTACCTGAACTGTTTATTGTAGCACTATTTCCAATAGCCAGGAAAGGGAACAATCTAAGTGTCTATCAAGTGAATAGACACTTGAATTAAGAAAATGTGGTGTGTGTACTCAATGGAATACTCTGCATCTGTGGAAAGAATTTAATTCTTATTATTTATGACTATGTGGATGGAACTGGAGACCTTTATGTTAAGTGAAATAAGCCAGTTACAAGCAGACAAATACTGCATAATCTCACTCATGCGGAATCTACAAAAAGATGATTTCCTAGAAGTTGAAATGAGAATTGTGGTTACCAGAGGCTCCAAGAGTAGGCAGAGGGAGGGTACTATGCTACAGTTAAGCCTAAAAAGTTCTGGTGTTCAATTCTATAGTCGGGTGACAGTAGACAGCAGCAATGTACTGAACATTTCAGAAAGCTAGAAGAAAGGATTTTCATACCCTTTTCATAAATAAATGGTAAATATTTGAAGATATAGATATGTTTAACCTGATTTAAACATTACACAATATATACACATACCAAAACATTCCATTGTATCCTATTAATACATATGTCTATAAAATTTATGTATCAGGGGCTGGGGCTGGGGCTCAGCGATAGAGCGCTCACCTAGCATATGTGAGGCCCTGGGTTTGATCCTCAGCACCACATAAAAATAAATTAATAAAAAAGTAGGTATTGTGTCCAACTACAACAAAACAATAAAATATTATTTTAAAAAATTTATGTATCAGTGTTAATGAAAAATAAATTTGAGTTACTTTTAAAAAGAAGCAAGACAAGAATAAATATGAAGGAAGCAAAAGAAAAATGATAAAAATTAAAGTCAATGAAGAGGCAAACAGTGAAAATCAAGAAAAAACAGCCAAACAAAAGCTGATTCCATAAAAATATCAATACAATTGAAAAATCCTTAGTTATTTAAGCAAAGGAAATTCGGAGAAATCATAAATTAATAATATCAGAACTGAAAGAAGCTATCACTACTGATCCCATTGACATAAAAGAACAATTAAAAAATTACCATTTTAAAATGCATTAATATAGTCCATCATGACAACAGACTAAAGAATAAAATTGTATTAATGGATGCAGAAAAATATATTAGGTAAATTCAAAAATCAATTATTAATAAAAATTCTCCATAACCTAAGATTACTTGAAAAATATTTCTCAACCTGATAAAGAATACCTATGAAAAAACTATAACTAACTTAATAATATAAAATGAGATTATTTTCTTGGAAAATACAGAACAAGGCAAGGATATCCTTTCCCACCACACCTATTCAGTGTTGCACAGAAAGACCTACATGATATAATAACAAAAGAAAGGAATTTAAAATTTACACAAATTGAGAAGAAAGAAATAAAGTGAATTATATTACAAAATGACATGATTGTCCCCCTCCCCCTTTTCCTCTTAAAAATAAAGAAAAATGACACCTTAAAAAAATGACATGATTGTCTATGAGAAAAATCTCTAAAAATCAACAAAAGTTTACCTGAAACTAATGAGCAATTAGAGAGCAGTTACAATATGCAGGATTAATACACAAAAATCAATCATTTTTCTATAAATCACCAACGAGCAATTGAAATTTAAAATTAAAAACATTTCTATAGCACTGAAAAGCAAAAAAGAAATCTTAGGAGTTTTTTTAAATTTTTAAATTTTATTTTTAGGTATCTAAGCTAACAAAATTTGTATGAGATCTACATCAGGAAAACTGCAAAATTCTGATGAAGAAAACTGAATAATTAAAAACAAGTAGAAATGCTTCATGTTCATTGGTAGGAAAAGAGTATTGCTAACAATCTATTCTTTCCTACTTGAACTATAGGCTCAACAAGATCCCAAGCAAAATTTCAGCACATTATTTTGTAAATAATTTGTAAATATTTTGCAAAAATATCCTAAACTTTATATAGAAAGGCAGAAACTCTAATCAACGAACAAATCTTCTGGAAGAAGACTTATACTGGAGGTCTTACTCTAAAGACTTAAAATAAAAGTGTATTCATTAAAATAATCTGACACTGGCGCAAGAATGAACAAATAACCAAATAGAACTGAATGAAAAGCTCAGAAATAAACACATATAAATTTATTAAACAGATCATTGACAGAGGAACAAAGGCACTTTATTAGAAGTGGACAAATTGTGGTATTTTGAACAAATGGTTCTAGAACTGGACACCCAGATATTAAAGATACATGTGATTGTTAACCTATTGTATTTTGTAAAATTTAATACAAAATTGCTCATAGATATAAATGCTAAATGAGAGAATGTGAAGTTTACAGGAGATATCAAATGAGATAATTTGGGTTAGGAAATGAGATACATTGGGCAATGAGTTTTAGATATAACACCAAAAGTGTTACATAGTGAACAAAATTAACAAATTGCTTTTCAATTACATTGAATACCCTGGTTCTACAATGGTGATTGTTGAGAGAGTAAAAACTTCATCATAAAAGAAATAGTAAAATACATATCTTATTGAGGATTTTACATATGAAATAGCACAGAAATCTTAAAGCCCAAATAAAAAGAAAGTGAATAATCTCATTTAAAAATTGGAAAAAGTTCTTTAAAAGAAAACAAACAACCTGATTTCAAACTGTTCAAAAGTTCTGGAGACATCTCATCAAAGAAAAATGTTAAACAAGCATATCAAAAGTGGACATATTTCATGTGCTAGAGAATCATAAATTATAACAACAATGTGATTCCACTACATAACTGCTAAATGGTGAGATGCAAAATACTAACACCTACAAATGTTGCTAAGGATGGGGAGACAAAGGAACTCTCATCATTGCTTGTGGGACTGCAAACTGGAAGATAGCTTGGAAGAGACAAGTCCAAATACATTCTTACCCTGTGTGTGTGTGTGTGTGTGTGTGTGTGTGTTTCCACACCTCAGAATGTGACCTTAGTAGGGATAATCACTTTATCAAAGATAGGAAACAACAAGATGTCTTCCAACAGGTGAATGGATAAATAAACTATGATATAAAGGTACAATAGAATCTTAATAAAAGAAAAAAAAAGAAGAAATGAGCTATCACACCATGAAAGAATATGGAGAAATCTAAAACATACATTGCTATAAGAAAGAAGTCAGTCTGAAAAACCTAAATACTGTACCATAACAGTCATCTGACTTTTGGAAAGAGGTATATAGAAACAATAAAAAGATTATTGGTTGCCAGGGGTTCAGATAACAGGAGAAAGGGATGAATAGGTGGTGCACAGATCATTTTAGGATAATTTTAATATTCTGTATGACACTATAATGATGGCTATGTGGTACAACACATTGATCAATAGGACATGAACATTTACGTGCATTATAGATTTAACAAAGATGTATAGGTATTTGCTGATCAATTGTCACAAATTATCAAAGTAATGAAAGATGTTAAAACTAGTGCAAATCATGGCTACAAAGAAAGGCAATGTGGTTTCTTTTTGAACTTTCCATTCTAGTTTTCTGTAAACCTAAACCTGTTCTAAAGAAAAAAATTCATAATTTCAAAAATTAAAAAAAAATGCCAAGGAGAAAATCAGAATTAAAAAAAATAGATTGACATCAGTTTGCTCTTTGGCATCTGTAAGAACCCAACAGAGTGAAACTGTACGCTGAAAATGCTCAGGAAAGTTGTACACTCAAAATTCTACACTTAATTAAATTCTAATTTAAAAGCATGTCTAATAAAAGTGTATTCTGATAAACAAAGACTGCAAGTTTGACACAAATAGACCCTTCCTGAAAGTGCTACAAAAGAATGTATTTCAACAAGAATCAAATTAAACCCAGAAGGCAGGTCTGGGATAAAAGAAGCAATGCATCTACACACTAGAAACTCTCCTAATCAAAGGTTTCACTGTCTCAAGCTTGTTTTCTTGACATAATAACAAGTGCTACATTTTTTTGTCCTTTTAGAATAACAAAATCAGTATCTAATTATTAATTAAAAGTAGGAAATACATGAGACTTTTGTTATACAGCAATGAAATCTTCACAAATTATTGGTTTATTTCTCAAATCATTAAGTACTACCACGTTCATGTAAACTTCTCTACAGAGTAGAACTATCCAGGGGATGTTATTTGAGAATTTTATAAACACCAGTACTGGTATCTCACTTTGTGATCAATCTCTGTTACATTTGAGTTTAATTCAGAACCTGGGAAGATAGGCCATAGGGCATAGATCATTAGGTCACTCTAATGCATGCATTGTTTCATGGGTAATGTTATATCATCAGTACAATTTCCATGCCTACAGCTGAATGTAAAAAATTAGTGATGGTCCCTAATTATCTGTGCATACTAATGATAAAGGACAGGGTAGTCAACTTAGGTCAACTGGGCAGAGTAATGAGTCATTTTCTTTTGCACAACAAAAGACTTGTCAAGAATAAACAGAAGGGAGCCATAAAGAGGCTCCTTCACAGATGTGCTTGCATATGGTGGAACAGCACACATTTAAAACACTTTAATTATTATGTAGAAGAGCAAATTAAATGTTCTGCAGCCATGAGGACATCTTGACGGCAAAACATGCATAGTGAGTCATAAAATAGTTCTGCAGTCCCTTTCAATGCTGCTTTCCCTTTCAGCACTTTCCTGAAGAAGATGCTGTCACTAGCCCTGGTATAAATCTCCATTTCAAGAGGTCTCTTCAAAATCAGGTCTGGCCTAAAAATAGTCATATGCTCATGAGCCAAAGATTTGTTTTTAATCTAATTTATATTAAGTCCATTTGGCCATTATAAATACATATTACCAGGGTTTATTTCTAAACTCTGAATGAGACACTGTAAATTATCTTTTAGAGATCTGGGAAGAAAAAGAAAACAGGAACAAAAACACAGAAAAAAAAGAAAGAAAGAAGAGAAAAATTGCCTGGGTGATCAGAAAGGATTTTAATGGGAAAAGATTTGTTCTGACTCCACTATGAAACCAGTTCAAATCCTTGTGCAAGTCATTAAATTTCCTTGTATTCAGTTTTCTTATATGTGGTGAATTTTTTTGCATAGCATGAGTTGAAAGACCAATTAGTCATTTAAAATATATTATGAAAGTATAATATGGATGTCAGCATCATATTTAGTTTGCTAATTGATGCACTTGACAGTGTTCAAATTTTCCAAATGTTTAGTTGCATCATTTACATTATTTCTTCTTTATATGACTTTTGCAAATGACTTCCTTGGTATAAGGATGCGCGTGCACACATACACATATGGAACCTTCACACTTGATTCACACCCATGCCTCCTTGGTCACTTACTTGTTTGGGTCATGGTGTAAGGGTAAAAGAAATTGAAGTTAAAGCGTAAAAGTTAAAGGGTAAAAGACCGGGTGTTGTAAAAGTTTCTAAGCTGCAAGGTCTGAGTTAAAATGTAAAGGAGGTATTGTTAGGTTTCTATGCTACCTGCAAAACCTGAAATTTCTGTAGCTGTTAAGACAATGCTTAGAACCGCCCAGTAAACATTTCCCCTGATTGTCTGGTTGTTTAATAACTGAAGGGGTCTGTGTGGTTGCACGTAGGCCTTGCAGGGCCTGAACCAATCAGTTTGAATGTGTACTCTCCTTAGGAATGACCTATCACTCCAGCCTGAGCTGTTCCCGCCAATGAATGAACTAATCATGTTTAGGAGTTGTTGTTCAATTTTCCCGCGCCTCATGATGATTTGTTCTGATGTATACAAAGCCCTCCGCCCTCCCCAAAAAGTGTACTTAAGCAGTGCTCAGCCCCTGCTCGGGGCTCTGGGCTGCTTTCCCTTCTTGAGTGGGCACGGAGCCCCAGCATGCTGGTTCAATAAATCCCCTTCTGCCAATTGCATGAGTGGTCACTTGGTGGTCTCTTTCTCCGACGTTTCGTGGGACCCTTACAATGGGATGCCCAGATAGGTACTTAACCATTATGTCTGAATGCATCTGAGGATCTTTCTAAGAGAGATTTGTATTTGATTGGTGAATTGTGTAAACACATTGCCCTCCCCAAGTGAGTGGGCATTATCCAACCTGCTGCAGGGCTAAATCCAACAAAAGGCACAGTGAGGCTGAATTTTCTCTCCTCCAACATATTAAGTCTCTTCTTGCCCTCAGAATGGAACTTATATCATGGACAATTTTTATTTTTAAGTATTATTATTTGTACTACTAGGGATTGAACCCAGGGATACTCTACCAAGGAGCTGCATCCTCAGTCCTTTTCATTTTTAAATTTTGAGACAGTCTCACTAAGTTGCCCAGGTTTGCCTTGAACTTGTGATTCTCCTGCCTCAGCCTCCTGAGTCTCTGGGATTACAGGAGTACACCACTGTGCCCAGCTTGATATTGAGCTTTCAAACTCAGACTGTAATTTATGTCACTGTCTTTCCTGGATCGGTGGCTTGTAGAAGGCAGGTTGTGGTATTTCTGAGCTTCCATAATCATGCAAATCAATTATTCATGATGAATCTCATTCTAGATAGAAACATCTGTACCCCATTGGTACTGTTTCTCTGGAGAACCCTAATACAACTCTCACCTGTGACTCTTCTTTGGAAGAAGCCGTCAGGGTTCAGAGGCTTAATTGCCAAATGTGTGCAGAGAGCTGGAAGTTAGAGTATGTCCCCATAGAACAACTTTAATTAATCCAATACCGACTGCTCAGTAGCATAAATAAATAAATAGATAGATAGATAGATAGATAAATAAATAAATAAATAAATAAATAAAACTAAGCAACTATGTCTCATGTCAGGTAGTACATGACAAAGTTCCCTTATGGGAAGAAGCTGTCTCTGTCTTCAGAAGCTGCCATAACAAAATAACTCCTGTGTGCTAAGCACAGGAGTGTCACCTGAGAACCGGCAACAGTCTGAATATGAGAGAATTTTTCAATAACTTGAAATTGGTGAGGCCCTGAGGTTTCTTTTAGGAGAAAATACTACTGTTAACATAGTCTTTTTAACATTTTAATCTAACATTTCTTTTTCAGAATGATTTTTAAAAATTTAAAATAGTAATATTGCCGTTTTTGCTTGCTAAATTAAAGGCAGATGTTTAGTAGGTAAAAAGGAAATCAAATAGTTTAAAAATTACTGTTAAATAAGTCAGGAGTTACTTACCTAAAAGCAAATTCATAAAATAATAAAAAAAATAAGAACTTACATCTATACTCAAATTCTTTAACTAATTATGAGATTGGCTTTCCAAATATGTTTTGAGATTTTTTTCTCTCCCATCTCTCTAAGTATTATAATACAACAGATATGTCAGAGTATAACATTTTTCTTATTAGATTTTTTCCTGAATTAATGATAAATTGTAAAAATTCTCTTTGGTCACATTGTTTCTCCTCAATACTTTCCAAATCCCACTACCTTCTGGGGACACAGGGCAGGAACATGTAGAGATTCATCCCAGAGACATCCACTCTGGTGTGGACCCATATTGAAGGCAATTCTAAACTTCTGTTTCCATAAAAACTTTTTTGCTTCTTATTTACCTACAAAAATATCATTCATTTTAGGTCATCAAAATTCATCTCTTAAAACAAATACAAATAAGCATAATAATAACTACAAAAAGTCTAGTGTGGATTCACTTCCTACCCAAATCAATGTCCCTATGCAAAAACACATATTGTTTTCTTGGATAGAATTTATAAAATCTATAAGTTGCAGTATTTTGAAGGACACTAAATATCATACAATTTGACTACTTCATTGGAAAATGACATCATTACAAGAGTTGCTTTAAAATTACCCACCCAATTAGCAAAAAACAACAGAAAAGGACAATAAATTAAAATCATTGTCTCCTAATATATCAACATTTTGGAGGGAGATGTTGTTTTTCACTGTTTTTTTTTTTTTTGTTGTTGTTGTTTGTTTGTTTGTTTTTTGTATGAGGGATTGAACTCAGGAACACTCAACCAATGAGCCACATCCTCAGCCCTTTTTCATATTTTATTTAGAGCCAAAGTCTCACTGAGTTGCTTAGCCCCTTGCCATTGCTGAGGCTGGCTTTGAACTTGTGATCCACCTGTCTCAGCCTCCAAAGCTGCTGGGATTATAGGCATGTGCCACAGCACCCAGCTGTTTTTCACTTTTTTTAAATATTTTTTTTCATTATCATAATCTATCAGGAAAATAACTGATCATTGAATATCGTACTTCTCTCTTCTAAACATATTCTATTTCTACATAATGAGATAATTCTTTTACAAAAGATAATGAGAACATTTTAGGTGTTACATTTCACATGTGTGCCCTCCCCAATATTACAGCCATCACAAAATTTCATGCCTTTGGTTTTATAACAAGAAAGTAAAATAAGATGTTTCAGATAAAATAACTATAGCAAAGATTTATTTTCCCTGAAAACAACAAAAGTAAACAAAACACAAAAGAAATGAAGAAACAATCTCACCCAGACAAAAACTCTGGCGCTAAAATCCCCCTAAATTTTATGTAAAAATATATAAAAAAATACACACATGTGGAACCTTCACACTTGATTCACACCCATGCCTCCTTGGTCACTTGGTCACAATCCATATGTATATGGATTGTGGCAAATTAGCCATTGATTCAGACATACTTGAGCACATTTTCATTTTATTTTCTTTCTATATCATCCAACCTGTGCATACACAGCAATATTTTTGAATGTGGACTATTTCAATATTTGGGAAGGTCGTCCTCTTTAAGAATTGCTAAAGCTCCAAAGAGAAGTGAAGAATTTATCTCACTGTTTTGTTTTCCAGGAGTACTCTTCTGTCTGATTTTTCAGTTCCTTAGATGACAGCCACCCAGGAAATGCACAGATAGATGTATGATTGATTAGCTATACAGACTGCTCCCCAGAGTGAATTAGGCAGCTAAAGAAACTGAGCTAGACAGGGACCATGATGAATGCCAGACATTAAAAACATCCATATCTTTTTCTTGAATAATAAATCTAAAAATTGTCTACAGTAAAAGTAAAAAGATTAAAAAATAATAACAAGCCTTAAAATCTAAATTTATAAGAAGACAAATATCATTAGTTGAATTGTTTATTAATTATGTATTATTCCTTCATACCACTTACCTTTCTTTAGAATGATGTGATAAAACGTTGTACAGACCCTAGTTATTGCTGATGATAACTTCCAGGGACCACGTTGTGTAGCGCTCATATGGAAGTGTTGTATTTGATGAACGTCAATATTTTTCACATGGATGGACGTAAAGATTGAGGATGTTTTGTTTTGGTCAATAACAGCTCCACAATACTTGATTCTATCTACAGAGGGCGAAATGAGAGCCAGACATCCTTTCTGAAGTTGTGACAGACCTGATAAGCAAACCTTTGGTACTTTGAAAATCATAATCTTGAGAGATTTAAAAATCTCTATTTACTAGATTGTAAAGAAATTCATTATTTACATTTGTAACAACGAAGAACTCCCAAATTATCTACTTCCAGTTAAAATTTAGTATGATTTGATTATCCAGTATCTATCTGAGAATAGATAGAAGAGGGTGTGTATGAAATAAATCATTGAATTTTGTGTGATGATTATGAAACTCCATTGCTTATTCAAACAAGATACATATATAGCAGTTACTAAGGAAAAAAAAATGATCATGAAGCTCATCTGAGTAAATTTCCAGGTTTTTTCATGTATGTATTTATTTATTCAAATTGAGACTTCATTAATTGATTTTTTAATGAAATATTTAAGATTAATTATGATAGATATAAAAACAGAAGAATATGTCTTTCTTTTTCCTTTGGAGCCATCATTATTAAATCAATATTTTTGCTATAGAAAAATTAATTGAAATAAAGGAAAACTGAAAATTCTTAAAAATTTTATTTTTTCAGAATCATAACTCATGTAATTAATAAAAACAGTTTAAAAAGCGAACAACATTGTTTTCCTTAAAGTCTTCATAGTAAGTGATCAATTCATATTTTTAAATGTTAATACATATAACAATCTCTACTGTCAATTCTGGTAGGTGTTGAGGAAACATGTTTCACAACTAAAATGTTGCCAAATAGGGAGGAAAGGAAAATAAAGGTTTGGAAGAGCAACTGTGTATTTGCAACCCTGGCCAGAGGGTATAATTAGGGGCCTGTGGATGAAACAAAATTTGAATTGAGTTACAATCCTCAATTTATGATTGAAACAGCTAATAAAAAAATGAAGGAAGGCTGGGGCTATGGTTGGCTGAGGCTGTAGCTCAGTGGCAGAGCACTTGACTAGCATGCTTGAGGCACTGGGTTCGATTCTTAGCATCACATGAAAATAAACATAAAATAAAGGCTTGCTGTCTATTTACAACTACAAAAATTAAGAAAAAAGAAATGAAGGAAAAAGCCAGGTGCAGTGGCACATGCCTGTAAATCCAGTGGTTCAGGAGACTGAGGCAGGGTGATCTCCAGTTCAAAGCCAGCCTCAGCAACTTAGAGAGGCCCTAAGCAACTTAGCAGGAGCTTGTCTCAAAAGTTAAAGAAAGTAAATAAATAAAAAGGGCTGAAAAAGTGTCTCCGTGTTTGAGTGATCCTGTATTCAATCCCTGATACCAAAAAAAAAAAGAGAGAGAGAAAGAGAGAAAGAAGGAAAATAAAAGAGGATTCCACACATTAAGACACAAAAATATATTTTAAATTTATTCCTTTGCAAACATGAACATTTAGAAATAGCTATTTAATTAAAAGGAGTTCCTAGAAATTCACACACTGCTATGTATATGTATATGCAAACACATTTAATTACATCGGCCAAACATAAATAGGCAGAGTTATTCCATAGCTTTCCTCTGAGTACTCATTTTTCTACAAATAACACCTTGAATTAATATAAATATATGACAACTTCCCCTATACCTGATAATTTTAGCATTTACAAAAAAGGGGGAAAAAGTAAATTTTATATAACTAGCAACCACTGTTTTCGTTACAGTTCCCATTTTAAAGGATGGCTGACAGTCTTCTCAGTCAGCTTCTTCACAAACCAGGATACAGATAATTTATAACATCTGTACATTTCATTCTTATCTTAGCTAACAGGTCTAATTTAAAAAATTAATATTAGTGAACAGAGAAAACATTTCTCTATTTCAAAGGCAAATACTTCTAACTGAAAGGATAAAAGAAAGTGAAGTTAAAGACCAGGCATTGTAAAGCTTCTAAGCTGCAAAGCCTGAGTTAAAATGTAAAAGACCGGGTATTGTTAAGTTCCTATGCTATACTCAAAACCTGTAGCTGTTAGGACAATTCACAGGACTGCCCAGTAGATATTCCCCCTGACCATTTAGTTGTTAAACAACCTGGGCCCTGTGCAGTTTGGCACGTAGGCATTCAGGGCCCAAACCAATCAGTTTAAATGTATACCCCACTTTAGGACTAACCTATCACCCCCGCCCAACCTGTTCCCGCCAATGAATGTACTAATCATGTTCGAGAGTTGTTGTTCGATTTTCCCACGCCTCATGATGATTTGCTCTGATGTATGCAAAGCCCCCACCCTCCCCAAAAAGTGTACTTAAGCACTGCTCAACCCCTGCTCGGGGCTCTGGGCCGCTCTCCCTTGTTGAGTGAGCATGGAGCCCCAGCGCACTGGATTCTTCAATAAACCCCCTTTTGCGATTGCATGAGTCGGTCTCTTGGTGGTCTCTTCCTCCGACATTCACCGGACCCTTACACTAACAAAAAGGTAGGTAGATGGATCCTTTGTTTTTCAACTGTCCTTGGATTTGAAGCTTATTCTGTATTATTACCTGGTAAATAAAAAGATACTTACTCAGTGGATGGACTGAGAGCATGGATGAAGTACACAGGTGTAAGCACCATCACGGACTCAGCCTCAGCTATAGCACCAGCTGTGGTTGATTGACAACATATTCTGAATTTATAGTATCCTAGTTACCCCTAATACAATGCACCTACATACTCAATTCTGTGTGTTGTATTAATATCCACCATGGGTCTTTTCCATGCAAGTTCTGGCAACAAGAAAAGATTATGTCACAGGCAGTATGAGCTTTATATTTATACAGAAATTGTGAACTTCAGAGTGTAATATGTGACTTCTCTTGTTCTGTCCTCCCCATGCATAGTATCTAACCTTATTGTGCATATAAATGGTATTGTCACAATTATGTCTAATAATATATCATATATTCATATATATGTAATTATGCTAAGATAAAAGGGTTTTTATTTTTGCCCAATGTGATTCTCAGTCAGAGGTAGATCAGCTTTCCTGTGGGGACATTTTAAACTTCAAGGATGCATTTTTAGTTGGCCCCATGAGTGGGAAATGCTATTATAAATGCACTGGGCTGTTGTGCACAACCAATAATTTCTTATCCAAAGTGCTGATGTTGTGTTCTTGGAAAGCCAAGAAAAGGAGGGAGGGTCATTCCACACAGGAGGTCTGGCATCTATCCAAATTATCAGGAGTCAGAACATCACAGTATATTTTACCTGATGTACTCCAGTTCCTGGAATACAGCAGACTTTCACCAAATGCTTGTAGATGAAAAAGTGATCAAAGGGAATTCCTGCTTCCTTTCTTGACCCCTTTCTAGGTGCCTGAAAAGAGTTCTGTTAACTTAACTTCAGGTTCTTGCCTTTGAATATAATTTTTTAGGCAATGCAAGGGGTAATGGAAGACCATATATATATACACATATACATACACACACACACACACACACATATTGCATTCAGACAAAAGCAAGGCAAATATGCACTTTGTACCTGACATTTAAAAATGTTTATTGAGCACTGATTCTGAGATCTGCATTTTTGCTAAGTACTCAGAAATTGAGGGTAAAGCAGACATCAAGTGAGGTTGTTTTCCTTGAATATTGTTTGATTCCTGAGTGACTTCACAGCCAAACATTGCTTTCCTGCAGTCTTCTCTAATTATTCAAGTTTTATGTAGTTTGCCTCATTTTCACATTCATATAGCACCTTGTGTGTCTTTCTGAAATGGAATATCATACTGACATGTTTTTAAAGAACTACATCACTAGGTTTCTTCATCTGGTGAAATTCATGTATACATCTTGCTGTGTTAAAACCAATTCTCAGCTCTTTAACATGATGGGAAAATCATTAGCTTTTCTTTTTCTGTCTCTTTTACCAGAATCCAGGAAGAAAATTGTGAAGTCAATGTGTCCTGGCAATGATCTGAACTCCCCTGGATTTATTCATACTTTTGAGAGGAATAAGTGATGTCATTGTGGTCCTAAAGAAATTTCCAGATAGTTGGCTTTTAACACTGAAGTTTCTCGGTCTGTGTGTGTGTGTGTGTGTGTGTGACAGACATGGGCATGAATTATAACTCTTGATCTTGGCTTTATGTTCTTGAATATATCATTCAGTCAATGCATTCTCTGGTCATTTATGACTAAAAGTGAAAATGATGACTCACAAGTGAACTAGAGTTGAGAGTATTTTCAGCTTTGATTGTAATCAAGTCAGGATTTCACAGGAAATATTATCTTGTGCATCCATCTCTGACATTGCATTTACCTCTTAAGATGGTGGATTCCACATACATATAACTGTGAGATGCCTTCAAGTCCTAAATCCATATAAGTTTAGAAATATATTAGTGTTATTTAAGATACTTTGTGGATTATATCATGGAATAACTATCTATAAGCCAAATCTCTTTCGGTTCTATGAAGTATCATATATTGGCTTATTAGTGTGAAATTATAAAGTATATTATAAATTGAATATTACAGTGTGAATATAGTTAATAACTGAATACTATATACTTCAAAATTGCTAAGATAATAAATTTCCAATATCCTCATCACAAAAAAGTTAATTATTTGAGGTAATATGTTAATTAGTGATTTAATTATTATATATTATATTTAAAGATTATGTTAAGCATGGTGGAGCATGCCTGTAATCCCACCATCTCAGATGGCTGAGGCAGGAGGATGCAAGTTTGAGGCCAACCTAGACAAGGTCAAGGCCAATCTGCACAATTTAGGGAGACCTTGTCTGAAAATACAAAACAAAAATAAAAAATATAAAATGGGCTGAGAATGTAGCTCTGTGGCAAAGCATCCCTGTGTTCAATACCTACTCTGCACAAAAACAAAAACAAAAATAAAACAAAACAAAACAAAAAACAGAAATAATAACATCACCATTATATAACTTGTACATACATAATTTCATATTTGGTAATTTCCTTGACCATTGCAAAGCACTTTAAATAGAACATGACTATTAAATGTATCCTAGTGCCTACTTAGCTTCTTCGTCTTCTTCTTCTTCTTTTTTTTTTTTGGAAAAAAAAGAGTGAATAATGTCTCTCAAAAGTTTTTGTATATATTCTATTCTCAGTCTACTCCATTTTTCACTAGATATTTGCTCCAAAGTAAATCACTCAATCTTCCCCTAATTTTCCCTCTCTTTGGAATGCAGAGGCCAACTCATAATGCCATTGTAAGAATTCAATGTGCTTAGCATAGTGTCCAATAGGTACTGGATGCGCATCACTTTATAAGGTCACCTCGTTTTGTGGTCTTGCAGTAAACGTTTCAGAACGACACCGATGACATCCTGAAAGTCTATAATCCACACACCCTTGTTTTGCATTGCTCTGACTTGGTTTTCACTAGGTTCATGTAAACTGCATCAAAACAAAGGTGATTCGCTTTACCTTTTTTTTTTTTTAATTTTTTATTGTGGGTTGTTCAAAACGTTACAAATTTCTTGGCATATCATATTTGACACTTTGATTCAAGTGGGTTATGAACTCCCACCTTCACCCCATACACAGATTGCAGAATCACATCAGTTACACATCCATTGATTTACAAATTGCCATCCTAGTGTCTGTTGTGCTCCGCTGCCTTTCCCATCCTCCACCCTCCCCCCTCCCCAC
>NW_026000037.1:18292170-18314619 GCF_001458135.2 Marmota marmota marmota
CCCCGTCTCGAACCCAGAATTCAGCCCTGAGTACGGTGCTTGCGCGGCTGGCAGAAACTGCAGCGCTGTAACCCTGCGTCTCTATCCCAGCGCGCGATGCAGACTCTAGCTGCGGGGCGATTTGCTGAATAAGCCGTGTTACCCTCCGTGCGACAAACCTCTCGTGTTTGAGTCCCCGTAGCCGATCCTCATGCGAAGGAAATCCTTCCTCCAGGTTCCGGAGCACCCCACTATTGCTGGAAATTCCTAACAAGATATCCTTTAGCCGTCCTGACTTGTCATACTCCCACACAGTGAAGCAGCACACGGGGGTAATGCACTCCCCTCGCCGCCATCTTCTTTCTCCTCGATTCGCTTTATCTTGGTATTCTAAAAGTGTAGTGAAAGCATGTTATTTGAAGCATGTAACAGTTGTTTATACATGAGTAGTATAGGAAGAAGAAAAAGAGAAAAGGAGGAAGGCAGGAAGACTAGAAGGAAGGAATGGAGAAAGGGGAGCAAGATAAATAGAGAAAGAGGAAGGAAGGAAGGAAGGAAGGAAGGAAGGAAGGAAGGAAGGAAAAAAAAGAAAGGATTAGGGAGGAGTCAGAAAAAAGGAAGGTAAGAAGGAAGGATATAAGAAAGGAGGGAGGAAAGAAGGTGGGGGAAAGAAGGAAAACCAATTCCCTCTTTTTTTTTTTCCCCATCAGCAGCATGGTCTCAGCCCTGGAGGCTGGGCTGCATATCTAGTAATCTTTTCTGTCCTGTTCTGAGAACAGATATTGTCTATTTTAAAAATGATACAGAATGCAGGTCCTGGAAATGCTTCATGGCATCGCAGTATTGCTCCAAAGCCTGCCAGCAGCACCCAGTTGTCCTTCAGGTGATCCAGTTTTCCTCTACCGACCTTTTCCTTCTTAGTTTTCCTGAACAGAAAAAGAAAAAAAAAAAACAATAGTAAAGAAAGTAAAAAGGAGGGGAAACAATCAGCAGGAAGAGATAGACAATGGTTCCTTTGGCAATAGATTGTGTTTTCACTTTCCTGTTGCATTGGTTGAATTTCAGGGTTCAGGAATTGGAAGGTTTTTAGCTAAATATTTCATTTAGCCCAACAAATATTCTATTAGGTGACTTCCCCTTCCTACTCTGCCTGGCTACAAGATTGTGATGAGAGTGGAAAGGGCTAGATGCAAATGTCTCTGATAAGTATATGCAAGCCTCAGAGTGGAGAGACAGCGAATTTGACTTCCACTAGGAATTGATATGGTGGGGCTATGGGTTGATGTGCTGCCACCGAGTCAAATAAAATGTGTGTGATTTAGATAGGCAGTCCTGTCGAGGGAGAAAACTAGTTTGGAGAGATTTAATTGCTGTCAGGGTTGAGTGAAAGAACAGAAATGAGTAGGTGTCTCACTAGCTTAGAGAGAGTGTTTTCTTTAGTACCTGTTTTCTGGTAAAGGTAGACTGGGTCTCATGGGTTAATTGACTGGCTAATATATATCAGCTGCTAATCCCATCTCTTTCATCACTACCCTTCATGCACAAGTCCTGAGCTAGAGATAATTGAAGTGGACAAAGCAGACACATGATTAAAAACTTGAAAGAAGAATTTCATTGGCATTTGTCAGGACTGTTCTAGTTTGCAAATGATAGAAATCCACTGGAACTGGTATAGGCCAAAGGGGAATTTATTGGCTCATCGGCTCTGTGCTGGGATATCTTTGTCTCTCTTGATCTATTTCTGCTTTTCTCTACCTGCTCTTTCCCCAAAAGGTTGGCCCCTATGAACTCTGTAAATGGATTCCTTGCTCTTGTGCTTCTTATTTGGAAACTGGCAAGAGATCACAAAGACAAGGAGAATGAGTTGGGTACTCCTGCATCTTTTATCAACTGATTTTTGGCTACATTCCTTATGAAAGGTTATAGTTACACTTATAAAACTTTTTCTATACAACTTCTTATTTGCCATTGGTCTTATTTCCATTCTTTCCCCTTTTGTCTTAAGAGTAGCAATGGTTTTCCTCTCTTACCACTTCAGGACTTGTGTTCTCAATTTTGAAAATAGATACTCTATTGATTAAAATGTCTTGAGTTACCCAGCTCCAGGACTCATATATTTCTGTTCTGAGGGACTCTTGACTAATATCATCTATCTTGACCAATATCATCAACAACTCAAAGTATGAAAGGTCAAGGATGAAATTGTGCTTTGGAATATCTACAGTCAAAGGCAAGCAAACAAGGCTTTCTTTTTCATTTTTTTCTCTTTTTTTTGAGATATATGTATCTTGTACAAATGTATAATTCTCACTCATTGAAAATAATTTACACTCTTTCTTCCAACAGAAGGCAAAGAAATAAAAGCACCAATTTTAATCCTAGATTTCTAGTCTCATATTTTCCTTTACAAATGAAAAATGGCTCTATTTGTGAATTATTGAGAGTGAAAAGATGAGATTTTTATTGTAGAACAAAAATGGGCCCCTTTGCTAATATATGCATGCATCCCTAGATCTACACTTAAAGCTGTTCATTCTCATACTGATAAGTTCCTGCTACTAGGCAGGGGCCACACAGCTAAACCCAGAAATGTGAAAGGGAAGGTAGCTGATGTTTACTGAGGGTAAGTGATAGTCCCTTCAACGAGAATTTTAGAAGTACTTCATTTCTTTCTAATAAATAGACAGACTTTGAATGCTCTTTTGCCCATGTTCCACATGAAGAGACAGAGGATCAGAAAATTAATTAAAATACCAATATGGGTGCAGCTGGGTTTGGACTCACTCTTTTTAATTACAGTCTAGCTTATACTATGTATATTACAATATTAGTATTTGCCCTCGTTAAATGCTAAATATGGTTCACAAAATGTATGGCAACATTCTGTGAGGTGAGCAGGTCACTCACCACTAAGTGAGACACTACTTTGGTAAATTTACTACAGTCTAAATTTAGTCTTCCCTTATTTATATAGGCTCGTAAAACTGGTTTTGCTCATTTGTCAAAAGTAGATCCATCTCTTTTTATTATACTAACAATATCTTAGATTCTGTAATTGATATATAAGATCAGAATGCCAGTTTGCAATGAAAAATATGTTACTTTACATGATCTTGAAGACACACAGACAAATAGTAATCAGAAGATTGATGTTGACCATGGAATTAGAGTAACAGGGATTAAAATACCAGAACAATGCTTATTGGTGTCAGCTAAAATTGTCAGATGCAATGATTACCCAGGAGGGTCCTTTTCCAATGGGACCAAAATTCTAGGAGCCTAGTGGATGGGTTTGGTTAATATTCATTTTTGTGACTTGCTTTTTCAACAGTTTGTATGTTAAAGAGTTTCTTACCTTTAACCTGTTTTATGCTAAGCTATGTTTACATATTCTGTCAATCGAAGTTACAAAGGAAATCAGTCAGTCTCTTAAAGAAAGTTAAGCAATAAAATCTTTCTTTGCAGTGTGTATTTTAACATTTAACATGTTAAGTACATTTTTTGTAGAAATCCAAAGAAGATGAGTGAGAGGATATAAGCTCTACTTACATTTGTAAAGATAATAAAATGTTTTTGATTCTAAGTGTCTTAAGGACTTTAAAATGAGTTGAATGAGGGCCATAAAGAAAATGCGCGCACACACACACACACACACACACAGAGGCTGTTAAGTTTGGATCTTAAAATCTGACAAAGATCCTGAAAATAGAAAGTAAGAAAAAGAGGGGATTTCTACTAGTGGAACCTAAGAGACACAGAGCCTAGAAGTCACATCATCACATCATATTCTTCACAATGTTTAGGGCTAAGGTGGAGCTCAGTGGTAGAACATGGGCCTAGCATGTGTGAGATTCTGTGTTGGACCCCCAGCCCCACACGTCAAATGTTTCAGTTGCTGAGATATGGATGGAATTGACCCCCAAGATACAATTCATGTCAGTATGATCTTTTGACATTTGTAGTCCTCTGGAGAGATACAAACTTATTGCTATGGGATTCATATTCAGCATCTTACCAAGTCAGAGATTGAGGTCTTTGTTTATCAACACTACTATGTTATTGGCACTGCCCTCAGCTCAAGGAATACAAATATGGATCAAATGTTACCTCTGTGAACTCTTTGATTAGTGATTAGAGGCACAGACAAAATAATATAGTCATTGTAGTAATTAAAATAATAAATATAAACAGAGTGTGTTACAGTGACAGAGTGGCAAGCCTTTGAGTCTAGGCTGGAATATGAAGAGAGGATTAGCATAGAAAATTAGGCTTCAGTGAATGGCAACTGTGTCGGGGAAACCCAAGGGACATCCATAGCATGATCAGATTGAATAGACTTGTACAAAAGTGTCAAGGAGTGAGTAGCAGTGTGCTCTCTCATGGGTGTATGGCTTTAAGTAGGATGGTGGTTCATTTCAACCACTCTTTGCTTCATCTCCACTCTCATCCTTGAACACTCACCTAATTAGTATTTGTCACATTGTGAATGGTAAACACTTCTTCAGCGTGACTTGTGCTATGCAGATACTGAACATAGGTACCTTTAATGGTAAACTTAATGGACACTTCATGCCCTTTCTTTTTCACATGAGCATTGATTTATAAAGACATAGCTGCATCTGAGGTGCATGTGGTAAAAATTTTCTCCCATTCTATAGGTTCTCTCTTCACCTCACTGATTGTTTCTTTTGCTGAGAAAAATCTTTTAAGTTTGAATTCATCCCATTTAGTGATTCTATTGATTTTATTTCTTGCACTAGCCTAGTCGGGGCCTAATCCAACACACTGGGGATTTGGGCCTACTTTTTATTCTATTAGGCACAGGGTCTCTGGTCTAATTCCTAGGTCCTTGATCCACTCTGAATTGAGTTTTGTGCAGGGTGAGAGATGGCTTAATTTCATTTTGCTGCATATGGATTTCCAGTTTTCCCAGCACCATTTGTTGAAGATGCTATCTTTTCTCCAATGTACGTTTATGGCAACTTTGTCTAAGATGAGATAATTATATTTATGTGGGTTAGTCTCTGTGTCATCTATTCTGTACCATTGGACTACAAATCTGTTTTGGTGCCAATACCATGCTGTTTTTGATACTATTGCTCTGTAGTATAGTTTATGGACTGGTATTGCGATGCTACCTGCTTTACTCTTCTTGCTAAGGATTGTTTTGGATATTCTTGGTCTCTTATTTTTCTAGATGAGTTTTATGACTGCTTTTTCTATGAGAAATGTCATTGGGATTTTGTTTGTAATTGCATTAAATCTATATAGTGCTTTTGGTAGCATGGTCATTTTGACAATATTAATTCTGCCTATCCAAGAACAAGGGAGACCTTTCCATCTTCTAAGGTCTTCTTTAATTTCTTCCTTTAGCATTCTGTTGTTTTCATTCTAAAGATATTTCACCTCTTTCAATAAGTTGATGTCTGATTTTTTTGAGGCTATATTATAATTATAGTTTATCTAGGTTTTCTTTCAGAGGATTTGTCAGTGATATACAGAAATGCGTTTGATTCATGGGTATTGATTTTATATCCTGCTACTTTGCTGAATTTATTTATCAGTTCTAGAAGTTTTACAGTGGAATATTTTTTTATCCTCTAGGTATAGAGTCATGTCATAGGCAAATAATGATAGTTTGAGTTCTTCTTTTCCTATTGAATTCCTTTAATTTCTTTTGTCTGTCCAATTGCTCTGGTTAGAATTTCAAGAACTATGTTTAATAGAAGTGGTGAAAGAGGTCATCCTTGTCTTGTTCCAGTTTTTAGAGGGAATGCTTTGAATTTTTCTCACCAAAAATGAATAAATAAATAAATGACCTAATCAATAAATCATCTAAGGAACTGAACAGACACTTCTCAGAAGATGGTATAAAATCAATCAACCAATATATGAGAAAATTTTTGACATCTCTAGCAATTAGAGAAATTCAAATCAAGACTACTCTAAGGTTTTATCTCACTCTAGTCAGAATGGCAGCTATCAAGAATACAAACAACAATAAGTGTTGGTGAGGATGTGGGGAAAAGGCACAATCATACATTGCTGATGAGACTGAAAATTGGTGCAATCAATCTTGAAAGCAATATGGAGATTCCTTGGAAAACTTGGAATGGAGCCATTATTTGACTCAGCTATCTCAATCTTTGGTTTATACCCAAAGGACTTAAAAACTGCATACTACAGGGACACAGCTACATTAATGTTTATAGCAGCACAATTCACGATAGCTAAATTGTGGAACCAAGCTGGATGGCCATCAATAGATGAATGGATGAAGAAAATGTGCTATACATACACAATGGAATATTACTCAGCATTAAAAGAGAATACAATCATGGCATTTTCAGGTAAATGGATGGAGTTGGAGAATATCATGCTAAATAAAATAAGACAATCCCCCAAAACCAAAGGCCAAATGTTTTCTCTGATATGTGGATGTTGATATATAATGGGAGTGGGGTGGGGGCATGGGAGGAATGGAGGAACTTTAGATAGGGCCAAGGGGAAGGAGGAGAAGAAATGTGGCATGGAAGTAGGAAAGATAGTGGAATGAGAAGGACATCATTACCCTAAGTACATGTATGAAGACATGGATGCTGTGACACTAATTTGTGTACAACCAGATAAATGAAAAATTGTGCTCTATATGTGTACTATGAATTGAAATTCATTCTGCTGTCATGTATAACAAATTAGAATAAATAAATAAACTTTAAAAAAAGAAATAGCTTGTAGTAAGAAAACCCAACTTTAGGTACCATTGTGGGTATGCAATTTTACTTACCTAAGGTATGATAGGAGGAAAGACTTGCGTAGGTGGTCCAACTAAGAAAGTGATTACAGTAGATAAATGCTGCAATAATATAGGACAGACACTATGGCAACTCAGTCCAGATTAAATGGTGAGAAGTTGATGTTGAAGATACAGCTGAAGCAATTTTCTGATGAATTAGATATGAGGAGGAGAAAGAGATGATTTCTGCAAGACTTGAGTGAAAGCAAAACCAATATTTTCATTTACTGATGAAGAAGAAAGAAGTTATATGCTCATTTATTTAGGCAGGCAAGGGAATCTGGGATTATTTTTTAAAACTATTAATGCTTTAGATGTGTATTAAATATGCAAATGGATATATGAAACAGGAATGTACTAAGAGAGATGAGAGCTTGGGGTCTGTAATTCCATGTAAATAAAATGGGTAATCTACATATTCAAGATAGATAGAAAAGGAAATCATGGGCATGTAGTTATAATGTTTTATAGTGACCTTGAATGTTTCAGAAGTGATGGTTTCTAGAGTGACTGGAGGTAGGTAAAGTTGAGTTAGTAGGTATGAATAATTCTTTTAGGAACTTTTGCTCTAAAAAAGAAAGACTGGAAGGAGATTAGTAGTTTAGGTAAACAAAGCAAAAAGTTGGAGATATATTAGCGTATGTGTTTGCTTATGTGAATAAATCGTTGAAGTGATAAGAAAAGAAGAGGTAGTTGAATGGATGGATGAATGGGTAGATAGATAAAGAGAAAGATGTAGATAGGGGATAACTGGTAATATAGATGGCTAAAGAAATAGTTATAGTGAGACATTCTTGAGTGACTAAAGAAGATGAAATTTTATGGAATAGTAAAGATACTAAATCCTCAAAAAATACTAGCAACAGAATTCAACAGTGTATTAGAAAGATTATACATAATGATTTAGATTTATCTCAGAAACATTATATTTGTTTAACGTAAAAAAGAAATCATTTATTATACCACATTAATAGAATGGAGAGAGAAAAGCAAACATGTGATTGACACAAGAAAGGCATCTGGCAACATCTAACCTACAGAAATCTAGGAATACAAGTCCTAATCCCATGTATCTATGAATGTGACTTTATTTGGAGATAGGATGTTTGAAGAGGTCATTAGTCAAATAATGATGAGGTCAGATTATATCAGGTGCATTTTAAACCCAGTGGTTTTTATCCTCATAGGAAGGTCATATGAAGACACAGGGACACAGAGAAGACCCACAGTGCAGATGGCCATGGGATGGCAGTGGGCAAAGCTGAAGTTACCCAGCTACAAGACAAAGGATGATAAGGATTTCCAGCAACAGCAAGATGCTGGAAAAGGGGTAGAAGGATTCTTTCCTTGAAACATCAAGGAGAGTCTGAGCCTAAAGACACATGAGATCGTCACTTAATGCCTCCAGAACTGTGAGAACAAAGTTATATTGGTATAAGTCACACAGTTTGTGGTATTTTATCCTGGCTCCCCTATAACACTGGTACATGAGCAATGGAATATTATTTGAATGTGAAAAGGAATAAAGTAGTTATATGTAGTTCTGATGTGGATAAGCCTCAAAAATATTATTCAGAGTGAAAGAAGCCAGACACCAAAGGTCAGATATTGTATGATTTTTTTTTGTGTGTATGAAATATCCAGGATAGGCAAATCCATAGAGACAGAGGTAGATTGGTGGCTTCTTATGGTTTTGAAGGAAAGAGAATTGCTTAATGTGTTCTGAGTTTTTGGGGGGATTATAAAAAATATTTTGAACTAGATGGAGGTTTTGTTTATGCAACAATGTGAATGTGGCAAATGCCAATGAATAATTCAATTTAAAATGCTTAACTGATGCTCTGTTAATTTCACCTCAATAAATTTAAAGGTATTGGCTTTGGTTAGAATTGTAAAAAAATTAAGGAGAATAAGCAAATCCGAAAGTGGGTGGATTAGATGAGCGACTGTATGTCCAAGTTGCCTCTATACCTTTTCTTGATGCTTCCCATGTGATCACACCTTTTTCTGTTCTTAATTGGGGCATATCTAAAAGTGTTTTTACTTTTTATTAAAGATCTATGAGTGATGGAAGATATTTGTGAGTGTTCACAAGAATTAATTGTTAATTTAGAGATTTCAAATTTCATCTTTAATTTTGGTTAAATAGGTTGAATTCAACATGTATAGAATGGATCAACTAATTCTCTGCCATTGGTTGTGTTTGGAGCCTGTGACGGATTATCATTCTAGGCTTGTTGGTGAAAGTTTTTACAAATGAACCAAGTTCTTTGACAGAGCCTTGTTCTGTTAATAATTGAGAGAGAGTGTCTATGTTTGCTTCAGTTTATAAACTTATGCATGTGAATTCATTTTGATTGTTGATGAATATTACACTACTTAAATGAATAATTTAGTTTAGGAGAATAAACCCAACATATCTATCAAGACTTACTTAATTCTACTCTTTGGGCTTTTTTTCTTACTGTTGCATTCCTACTGCGCATATTTGCAATCAATGAGGACTCATGCTTGCTTCATTTGCAGTTAATGTAATAGTTGTTGAGAGAAATTCCTCTCTTGATTACACTGCTTAAATATAGTTAAGAAGGGTTCTAGACTCCCCACCAAGTTCATTTGCTCTTAAATGATATTTTTCATCAATGCTTTGGTATTCCCTGTATCCAGCTTCAACAGCTGGACATAAGTCAGAAAATAATTTGATTCCTTTGTCATATGTAATTAAGCAAGAATTTCTGGGTGGGTGGAAAGATAATTCTGAAATTTGATACATGGAATATTTCATATTTTCTTAAAAGGTAAATAAATGTACCTCAATTTATGTTTATTAGTTGAAATAGTACAATGAATGGCTATAGCTATTACTCTTTCTTTGACTAAAAATGCATCCCAATGGTGAACATTTTAATATTTATATATCTCTCCTGTTTTCTTCCATGTATAATGCACTCGATATTAGAAGTACTATGGAAATAAATTGAGGTTTAAGAGAATCAAGTCTAAAGTCACAGAAAAAAAAAAGCAAGAGGGGTGCTCTTTCACTTCAGTGACTGACCACAGGATAACAGACCTGGGAAAGCAACTTGTTCTCTATGTTCTGCAGTGAGTATGGTCAGGAAGGATGCATGTTTTTGCTATCCTTGCTTTTTTTGCCTTATACCTTTGTCCAGCTGGGAGTGAACATTAATTGATGAAATACACAAGATTTGTAGGAGCCAACAGAAATGTTGCTATCCTTCCTTTCTTTAGTGGACTGCTTGCCGCCATCACGATGGCTTCACAGGGGCTGTCTGGAGTGTATGTTCCTAAGACCACTTGCCCAAAATACTTGTGAACCATTTGCATTTGCTTTTGTTCATTCTCTCTCCTATTTCTAGCCTGGGAGTACATGGTCTAAAAGCCTGAGCATGACAGATGAGCCTTGAGCTGTGTTCTCCAAGTAATCTGCCTAACTCTCTTCTGTGACCAGTATCACCAGGATGTGAAATGGAAAGGCTAAAGAGTTAGAGATGTCTTTGGAGTATCACCTTTTGAATCCAGGACTCATTAACACTTTACTCACTGGGTTGGAAATAATAATTTCAAGATTATAAAGACAAGCTTTTCATATTCATACATCATCTCTGGTGCTATGCCAAAGTGCTTCATGCTTATATGTCCCCGGTGGTGATGAGGGAATCCAGGATTATCTCTTTCCCAGAAGACCATGGGGCATCACAGGTCACACTTCACAGTCTATAAGAGCTTAAGCATATTTCAGCTGTCGGCTAAGAGGAGTGTCTTAGAAGCCCCCCTTCGTAGACGAAAGCCTCCAGAAGATGTTTGGTTACTTTTGAAAGTTGGTCAGTCTGAATGTTTTACAGAAGTTTTAGAGGCTTGGGGCAATCCGGATATATTCTGATTCATAATTTAAGAGTCATCTCATTTCTCCCTTTCAGGCAGTTAAAGATTTCTAAATTATCATAGGCACACTTAGACATTTATGAAAGATCTCTGGGGGAAGATGACTTCAAAGCCTTCTCAGTAGCTAATTCAGAGACTAATGACCTTTCCAGTCAGTTTTTCCTGAAGTTGAAATTGAATTGCTATGACAATCAAAACTCATTTATCTTTAGCATCTCTCTGGGACATAGCATAAACTCGAAAAGTTTTATAATAGATTATTTGGCAGATGAATTTCAAAAATACCAACAGTAATAGACTTACCATCTAATAATAAAATCAAGAAAAAAAAACAAGTACATGAAACAATAGCTCGTAAGAAGCTACTAATAGGAGCCAGCAACCCAGAAGGAACTGGCCAAAATGGGCAATGTGTAATATCAAGGAATGAGGTGGTATCACAAGGTTAGGATAATATTGACACTAAATAGGTTACACAAGATCCCTTTGTTATTTACATATAACAACATTATTCATAATACTCTTTTCAGCAAGTTCAAGGGGAGTGAATTCATGACGATATGTTTTTTTTTGTTTTTTTTTTAAGCAGTCCACAGGGAGAAAACGAATGGTCTAGAACAAGAGGGAAATTAGGCTAACAAGAAATCTAAAGCCAATTTATTTTTTTCTACGATACTTTGAGCTCTAGATGTGAGGAGATAGGGAAGACATAAATGTTTGTGTGCTTCAGGTGAGGTAGTGTCCATGTCTGCCCCTAGGAGGTAAGTCTCTATTAATCAAAGTCATCCTTTGTGATAGATGGGGATGCATTCAGTAAGTGCAACCCCAGGAAACATTTCTGTCCATTTTAAAGCCTGGGAAGAAGAGGCTTAGTTTCCTTATTCTTGTCATTGGATTTAGCAGTTTAAAACTATGATGGCTGGAAGAGCAGCAGCCACCTAATGATCTCAAGATCACAAACTTGAAAACAATGCCAATAAACTGAGTAGTCAGGGTGAAAATATGAGATCACATTTATAGGTTTATGAGTTAACTATACTGGGACCCACTTGGCTCCCCTACTGAAAACAAAACTACATTAAATGTTATGACTTTGATATGTAATTGTGGTAAAAAGAGATAATTAGGAAGGTTAGCTTCTTTTCCTTTCTTTTCTCCCTGTCATGGTTAGAATTTTAAATTGCCCCCAAAACTATTGGTTTCATGCTTAGTCTCCAGCCTGTGGCATTGTTGGCAAGTGATAGAACCATTAAGAGGTGGACGGGGCCCAGTGGGAGGAAGTTAGGTGTTATGGTTTGGATGTGAGGTTGTCATCCCCAAGCTCACATGTGACACAATGCAAGAAGGTTCAGGGGAGAAATGATTGGGTTGTGAGAGTCTTAACCTAATCTGTGAGTTAATCCCCTGATCAGGATTAACTGAGAGGCAACTGAGGTGGGAAGGTATGGCTGGAGGAGGTAGACATTGTGGCATGACTTTGGGGTAGCTTTGGGGTATTTTCTTTTTTTAATTGATTTTATTATTTTTTGAATACACGACAACAGTGGAATTCATTACAATTCTTATTACACATTTAGAGCACAATTTTCCATATCTCTGTATATAAAGTACGGTCACGTTAATTTATGCCATCAAACATGTACTTTTTTTTCTTTGCATTACAATTCTTAATACATATATATACCACAATTTTTCATATTTCTGTTTGTATATAAGGTATGTTGACACCCAATTCGTGTCTTCATACATGTACTTTTTTTTTATTGGTTGTTCAAAACATTATAAAGCTCTTGACATATCATATTTCATACATTAGATTCAAGTTGGTTATGAACTCTGACTATCACACATTCCACCATCCTTGCTAATCCCCTTCCCCCTCCATTTCCTTCCCACCCCTCTTCCCTCTCTAGAATTAATCTAATCCTCCCAAGCTCTCCCTCCCTACCACAGCTTTGGGGTATTTTCATATCTGGAAAGTAAAAACTCTCTCTCTGCTCTCCAATCACAATATGAGTTGCTTCCCTCTGTTACACTCTTCCTCATGATGTTGAGCCTCACCTTGAGCCTCAGAAATGGAGCCTGCCTTCTATGAAATAAGACCTCTGAAACTGTAAGCCCTCAAATAGACTGTTCCTCCTCTAGAGTAGTGCTGGTTGGGTCATTTAGTCACACCAGCGAAAAAGCTGACTAAAATATTAAGTTATTGTGGGCATGCTCTTGACCCTGGCCTCTTGTTCTTCTTATGGTCTTGGCTAACATGATGATGAAAATTTGTTCCACCTTACACTCCCTGCAACACTGTTCTACCTGCAACAAGTCCAGAACAATGGGACCTGACAATGTTTTTACATCTATGGCACATTTCATGCCAGATATGAGGGGACAGGGCAGACATGAGTGTTTATAGAGGAAACATAAACATCTGAAACCTTGAGCCAAAATAATTTTTTTCCTTCACATAAGTTGTTATGGTTTGAATGTAAGATGCTCCCCAAAATCTCCTGTGTTGAGGCAGAAATCTTCAGAGGTGAAATGATGGTATTGTGAGAGCCTGTAATACAGTTGTTCCATCCTCATTTGAATGTAACTGTAGCCAAGTGGGTTGTGACTGAAAGAGGTGTGTCACTGGGGGCATGCGCTGGAAGGATGCATCTGCCCTGTGGGTCACTCTCTCTGCTTCCAGAATCTATCATAAGATGAGCAGTTTTCCTCCACTTTGTCCTTCCCTGTAATATGCTGCCTCAATTTGGACCCAGAGCAGTGAAGCTGGCCATCTATGAACTGAGACCTTTGAAGCTGGGAGCCACAGATAATTTTTCTTCTTCTAAGTTGTTCTTGTCAAGGTATTTTGGTCACTGTGACACAAAAGTTAACTAAAACATGAGTTTATTTTCTCAAGTGTTTTGTCACAGCAATGAAAAACTAATAATTCCCTCCCTCTCCCTCTCCTTTCCTTTCTACTTCAGTGTCAGTGAAATTGGTAGAACAATGAATGTGAATCCTATTTAAGATAAGTTTATCTTATTTAAAACATTTTTTTTTCATCAGGAGGTGAGTAAAAGGATGATAATATATAAGTTACAGTAATAACAAATATTAACCAATGGCTGAGCAGCAGTAGAATAGAAGAAACTTTCTCCAGGGAATCACATTTATGAGATTAGTGTCCAGTGACACCAAGATATGAGAACATTTTGAGAACACACCATTCTGCTCCAGTATGATGGAAATGTGACTCACTTATGAATCACTTTTTAGATATAGAAAACAAAAAGCAGAGTAGAATTTAAAAAATCAAACTAAGAAGGAGGAGAGATTGTCCCTGTCCTGATGCTCTTATGGAATCATAACCATAACCAGTACAGAGTGTCCTCCTCACACATATGAAAACACATGCTCTGCTCATCATTAAAGTATCATTCATGTTAAAAAAAATGACAAAATGCTTTAAAAAGGTATAAAATAACTCATCGTCACCACAGTAGCATGATTAAGACATAACTATATTCCATTTATTCAACATTTGATTCATTATATTTAATGATGAATAGAGAATATTATAGATACCACTTTTCTGATAAGAAAATAAGAATATTCATAAAATGTATACAACCAATTAATAAGAGACATACAACTTTATATATATGAAAATGAAAATAAAGTAGTGTTTTAGTCAGCTGTTTTGCTTCTGTGACTAAAAGACCTGACAAGAACCATTTTAGAGGAGGAAAATTTTATCTGAGGCTCATGGTTTCAGAGGTCTCAGTCCATAGACAACTGGATCCATTCCTTGGGCTTGAGATGAGGCAGAACATCATGGCTGAGGAGTGTGACAGAAGGAAGAAGCTCACATGATGATGATCAGGAAGCAGAGAGACTCCACTCACCAGATAAAACATATATCCCAAAGATATATCCCCAATAACCTACCTCCTCCAACCATGTCCTATGGACCTTCCTTTATCATTCAGTCAATCCCATTAGGGAATTAATTTATGGATTTGATTTAGGCTTTCATAACACAATCATTTAATCTCTGAATGTTCTTGCTTTGTTTCACACATGAGTTTATGTGGGATACCTAATATCTAAATCGTACAGGTAGAGATGGGCCTAGTGGATTTATTTCAACTTATCTCACACTAATTTCAAGAGTGATGGACTCAGAGGAGATTGGTCACAGCCAAGTATATTTCTTTAACTCTCAGGCTCAGAAAAATTTCGACCTTGAAACACACTGGACATATTTCATATACTGGGTCACTTCATAGAGTGATCCCCTGTAGAACGCCTTCACATGCTTGTAGGGATACAAGTCTGTTCATTATTAATCTTATGATATGGAAAATAGTTCATTTGTATGGAAATAGCCGAATTGGGTTGATGTGTTCCTTGTTCAAAATGAAACACACATTTCTGATTAAAAGCCAAATCTTCCTTTGAAAAGGTCGAAAATGATGGCTTCAAATGAAATTATTTCAGCTCCGTTGTATGCAGGTCACTGATGAAATGCCCTGTCAAAATATGATACGCTTCTCTATGATCCGCTTCTCTAGTGTTTCTATATGATTGCAAATTAAGAAAATCCCCTTCTTCTTTAAAGTTTTAAAAAGCAATAAGCTTTCAAATATATATATATTTTGCTTTCATATACATTGCATAAAACTGAAATGCATCAAATAATAAAAAATAAAACTTGGGACACCAAATCATCAGTGATATATACTTTAAGGAATTTTAAAACCAGATTTCTAGTGAGCATTATGACACTACAAAAGGTGCACATAAGCTATTTCTTGACCTTGTATTTCTTCTCAAGATGTATGGATTCATATACAAAAAATGAGGACAGACTGCACATCCTTGAATACCTGTGAACAGAAATGCTTGTGGAAACAACGTTCATGATAACAGAACTGGAAACAATCCAAGTGCCCATTATCAGTGGACTTCTAAAATAAATCTTAAATTCAGGAAGCTGAGGCAAGAAGATACTGAGTTTGAAACCAGCTTCAGCAACTTAACGAGGCCCGAAGCAATTTAGCTAGACCCTATCTCAAAATAACAAATAAATAAAAGAGCTGAAGATGTGGCTCAGTGGTTAAGTGCCCCTGGGTTCAATCCCTGTACCAAAAATAAATAAATAAATAAATAAATAAATAAATAAATAAATCCTGATATGTGCCTCAATGTATGTGACTTGGAAATACGGCACTATCATGACATGAAAGAAAACGGATGGATCCCACAGACAGAATATTGTGCTAAAGAAGTCAAACACAATCATGACACATGTATACTTTAATTTATATCAGGTTTAAGAGGTGGCAAGTTTTATATATGGTGTTTTGTGTTTTTGAGCAAATTTGGACTTTTTAAATGAGATAGATTAACAGAGAAGATCTGGACTACTAGAAACATTTCCGATTTCGATTTCTATGCTATATATATTTTTAAAAAGCACAAGTAATTCACATAAAAATTGTAAATGATGTGTAATAAAATCAATTCATTCAGAGCTCCTGATTTCAAAATTCTCCATTGGAGGTAAAAATTTCACAAATTTAATGCCAATTTGATTCTTTAAAATCTTGTGAGTGGACAACCAGGAACAGACTGGTGTGTTTCTTATAACCAGCTTCTACATAACACGGCTTCTAGCTCTTCTTTACATTAGCATAGATAACGAGCAGTAAATTTGAAACAAGTTTTCATGCACATTTATGATAGTGAGTTATTTTTAGGTTTCACTCCAATGATTAAATTATTGGAAGAAAATATATACTCACCGTTGTATTTATTTGAAAATTATAGTTGATTTATATTGAATAGTGTGATTATTCCATGTAAATTGGGTTTCTAATCTACAATTGGACTTCAACAGTAATAATGATTAAAGTAAGATTATTTATATAGGTTATTCATATATAATTAATGTTTCATTGTGAGCAGTGGTTTTCAAATGTTGCAGGAAGAAAAATAAGAAGTTTTATTTGACTTAATTTATGAAAATATTGACTTTCATGTATGTTATTTTGTATTCTTGGTTTATCATGCATAGTGTGCACAGAAATCTTTGAACCAACCAAGGTTTAATAATTTTCTTTAAACAGTAGTGCTTTCAGGGTAATGGTTTTATTCAGAAAACAATTTCCAATTATCCCTTCTATTTTCTCACCAAAGTTCTTAACTATATTTTAATGATTTTGATTTCTAGATAATGATATTCATTCTCACAGACCAGAGAGCTCCAATTTCATCCAACTATTTTTTGCAATGAGCCTTTCTCATTGCATTATCTTTTAATACAGGAAAGATTTTGTTGTTTTGTTTTTAAGTCAGAGGACTTCATTTTTATTTTTATTTTTTTTTTCCTTTGCTGGGTGGATCACAAGGCCTTGTACAGACTAAGCAAATGCACTACAGGAGCCTTACTTAGTTCTGGGCTTTAACTTTTGATTGTCCAAGGATTTTTCTAATGTAGGTAGTTTTACTATAGTCTTTAATAAAGTCAAGTTCAAGGTTTCATACCTGAAAGGGGACTAGACCTTACCTGTGTTTGATGAGCTGACTTGGAAATACCTCTCAAAAACTAGGGATTTTGATGTTAAATCCCACCTTCAATCCATTAATAAAATTAAAACATTTTCTATCTTCATGAAATCCTTAGCTAGACATCAGATTCTGAGAATTCTGACAACATTGATAATATGTGTCATGCATTTCAAATTTTTCTATATATGCTTTTTTATTCAAAAAAAATAAAAAATAAAAAGAGCTCAAAATATGGCAGGTAATGTACATAAATGCTTAAAATATAGGGATCAATAGGACACAGTCCAACACTTCAGGTAATTCACAAGTAATTGAGGGAGGAGTGTATTTGTAAATATTTATTAATTAATTACAGTGCTCTGCAAAAAGCACATGCAAGACAGGGATTTAAGAAAGAAGGAGGTAAATAACACCAATTACCATAAATATATATCTATATGAAAATCATTTCGCACTAACAAGCAATAATCCTTATAAAACATGCACAAGACAAATTTTATAATTTCAAAAATAAAACTAGAATTATCTATTTTAAAATAATTTATATCTTTTACTCCAATATTTCTTTTTATTTGAGTGTTGGTGTATATATGTTGACTTTTATATACATATGTGATTATTTTATACATGAAATTCATATATGTAAGACACATATTTTATATATGCCATAAGTCCTGACATATATTTATGTGTGAATGCGTGATTGCTTGTGCTTCTTTAATTTTGAAAATACCAACAACACCAATGGTATAGCATTTCAAAGAGTTGGTTCTAAATTCAGTTCATGTTGGAATTATTTCTAATTATTGTCATAAATGAAATATGTCACACACAAGAAACAGTTGAAATAAAATCTACTAAGCAAAGTTCTTGTAACAATGTTGGCAATGTGTCCATATTCACATGTTAAGTAGTTTCCATGATTGTAAAACATTTGCTGCTGTTTTCTGTTATATAAGATTAAAGTCTTTTTGCGCTCTAAACTAGAAACACTCCTGTGTTTCTAGTTTAGAGCTCATACTAGACTTATAAGTGTCCTGCTCTCCCCATTCTTTATTATTAATATGGACTACATTATTAATAGTGTTTTCAATTTGCAATTTCCTTCTAAGTACCTTTTGAGATTGTATGTCTATTTTGTTTGGATTTCTTTAATTGAATTATACTATTTAATTGCCGCAGTCCAGCTGCAGCAAAATAACCGGGGGGTGACGAACAACTTGTGTACATTGATACAGCAGGAGTGGGAGCCCTTTATTGTAGGACAACAGAGGTATATATACATTCCACACAGCTTATCTTAATTAGCATAAACTAGATACATCAGTCAACCAATAAGGAATCTCCACACTTAATGGCTCGCTGGCGTTACTTCATAAACCACTCCCTTTGGCAAAATGCCAAGCGCCATCCAGACTTGTTTACAGACTCTAACATTTAATTTTTAAGTTAGACTAAATATTAATTAGATTATATAATTTGTAAATTGATTAATTAGGTAAATAATAGCTGCAATATTTTGCAATGTACTGAAGGCAGATCGATGAATTAGGTACTACTTTGAAACTCTTGCTCTTTGACATTTGGAACAGTAGAACTCACATAAAGTTGGGGATTTTGAAGTCTAAATTTCAAAAGTTAAAAAAAAAAAGACTCCTTCAAATACAACATAAACACTTGCCAAACATTTTATTCAGTGCATTAACCAATGATTTAAAAAAGAAGGAAGGTAAAGATGATTAGAAGAGGGTTGAGGTGGTGTATATGTGCAGAAGTTCGATAAAGGGATGATGGGATAATGTCACTTGGTTGAATGTTCATAGAAGGACAATGGTCATAGTAGCCAAGTTATGGAACGAGTCCAGGTGCCTGTGAACAGACAAATGGATCAAGAAAATGTGGTGTATGTACATGATGAAGTTTTACTCAACCATAAACAAGAATGAAATTATGTCATTTGTTGTAAATGGGTAGAACTGGAGAACATCAAGATTAATGAAATTAGCCAGATTCAGAAAGTCAAAAATTGAATGTTTTCTCTCCTATGTGGAAGCTAGAAAACAAGAGATAGGGGGAGATAAAGGAGCTGAGAAAAGAGAAAACTCATAAAAATAGAATGGAGACCAGTGAAGGAGAGGAAGGTGATTGAGAGGAAGAAGGAGAGGGTATACGGAACTACTAGGGAACTAAATCTACCAGGTTATGCTATGAACATATATGACTATACTAAAATGAATCCTGCATATATATATATGTAGGACAACATATGTATAATATATGTATATGTATATATATATATATATATATATATATATATATATATACACACATATATATATGTGTGTATATATACGTATATATATATATTACATATGTAGTTATAATATATATATATTACATNTATATATATACACACATATATATATGTGTGTATATATACGTATATATATATATTACATATGTAGTTATAATATATATATATTACATATGTAGTTATAATGTAATCATTAAAATAATAATAATACCATCTGAGTATTGCAAATGGGTCAGGCAGAAGGAAGAGTAAGGAATGTGCATATATGATTATGGAATAATGGATCTCACTATTATGTATAATTACAACACATTCAAAAAAAAGGTAAAGATGATTAGAAGAGGGGTTGAGGTGGTGTATATGTGCAGAAGTTCGATAAAGGGTTGATTACTTATTATATATCATATGGAATGATAAAGTGTAATGCTCAAGATGTGTGCCTTCTGTACTTGTCATTTGCAGTCCTACTAGAAAAAAAGTTTACAAACTAACATGGATTTCACTTTTGTATCTTTAGTAAGAAATAGTCATTTGAATAAAGTACATTTATTTATAATTATTTATACAATAATTCTTTGGTGTACCTATGCACTATGCTGACCACTTTTCTTTAATTTCCCAATCATAAACTATTTTTCTTTAACACTGTGAAAAGTATTGCTTCCATAATACATAATAAGGATAAAATGCATGCACAAAACTGACCTAATCTAACATTTCAAGTCACAGTATGTTGTGATCAAAACCATTAATGTTTAGTTTTCAGTCTATAAACTTTAGGGGCAATTATTTGAATCAGTATAATCATAAAATATATTCTTGAGCTGAACAGAGACAGAAATGCAATGCCTAATGGTTTTTATTGTCAGTTATAAGGTTTGACAGTGTGCCAACTGAGAGCAAAGAGGTCTGTCTCATGTATGAAAATGTAAGGACAGCAGAATGAATAAATAAATAAATAAATAAATAAATAAATAAATAGACAGATAGATAGATAACTGGCACTCTGAGAATTTCTAATTCCCTGGAAGGAAGATAATGCAAAGACCACAGAGAAGAAAAGCACAATTTTTCATATTATTGCTTATACATAAAGTATGTTGCCACTAATTTGTGTATTCATACATGTACTTTGGATAATGATATGTATCACATTCCACCATCCTTGCTAACCCCCTGCCCCCTCCCTTCCTCTCCCACCCCTTTACCCTATCTAGAGTTCATCTATTCCTCCCATGCTCCCCCTCCCTACCACACTATGAGTCAGCCTCCTTATATCAGAGAAAACATTTGGCATTTGGTTTTTGGGGATTGGCTAACTTCACTTAGCATTATCTTCTCCAATGCCATCCATTTACCTGCAAATGCCATGATTTTGTTCTCTTTTGTTGCTGAGTAAAATGTTATTGTGTGTATATGCCACATTTTTTTTATCCATTCATCCACTGAAGAGCATCTATGTTGGCTTCACAGTTTAGCTATTGTGTATTGTGCTTCTATAAACTTTGATGAGGCTGTGTCCCTGTAGTATGCTGTTTTTCCATCTTTTGGGTATAGACTGAGGAGAGGGATAGCTTAGTCAAATGGTGGTTCCATTCCAAGATTTCCAAGGAATCTCCATACTGCTTTCCATATTGGTTGTACCAATTTGCAGTTCCACCAGCAATGTATGAGTGTACCTTTTTTCCTCACATCCTCTCCAACACTTATTGTTGTTTGTCTTCATAATACTGTCATTCTGACTGGAGTGAGATATATCTTAGAGTAGTTTTGATTTGAATTTCCCTGATTGCTAGAGATGATGAGCATTTTTTCATATATTTGTTGATTGATTGTATATCCTCTTCTGAGAAGTGTTTATTCAGGTCCTTGGCCTAAATCACTATTATTCTTAATTAAACAAACAAACAAACAAACAACAAACTATCATTGTACTCCAATGGATATCTACTTATTAAAGAAGACTTCTAAAACTATATATAAATAAAATAAAATAAACAGAGTAAAGTGTCCCCTGTTGAGGAATTTTAATCACCATAGATGTGACATAGTAGTGAATTGCTATTGGAAAAATATATAGAATGTTCTAATTTTATTAAATTAAACTTAAACCAGATTCTATACAAATTCTAAAATATTTCAGTTTTGTGGAAGAATATATAACCCTAGGAACTTTCTAAGAAAAACTGATGTATACCATCATTATTTTTGAAAATTCTTAAAGAAAAACTCTTGCAAATTTGTAAATAAGTTAATGGTAGAGAGGAGCATATACTTTAAAAATTGGACAGCAGCATTATTTAGCAAGCCTAATAAATGATTGATTGTTTATTTCTCTAAGAGAATGTACTTGAGTTTATTTTTTAGTTTGCTATTTGATTAGAGTTCAGTATTGTGATGTTGCATATTAACTTGCAAGTATCTTTTCAGTAATAAAGTTAAGCCACAAGATTAGACTTTTTACTTTCTTGAAATTAATGTTTTCATCTAATTTTTTTACACTTTCCCCTTTCCCTCTTCTTTTTTCTCCCTTTCTTCATTTTTTTCTTTTATTTTCTTGACAACTACATTTCCTCAAAAGCTCTTGAAACCAGTTCCATCATTGTTACTGGTCCCTATAATGATAATTTGAGTAAATCTTTGACCTCTGCATCATTATTGCTGTTGTTTTTTTTTCAAATCTTGTTTCTAAGTTTTTGAAGATTATGAATTAATGCACACATGCAAGTGTTATATATATATATATATATATATATATATATATATATATGTATGTATACATACATATACACTTACACATATACATATACATATGTAACACACACACACTATATCTATATCTATATCTATCTATATATATATATATATATATATATATATATATATATATATATATATA
>NW_026000037.1:18316819-18325926 GCF_001458135.2 Marmota marmota marmota
TATATATATATGTATGTATACATACATATACACTTACACATATACATATACATATGTAACACACACACACTATATCTATATCTATATCTATCTATATATATATATATATATATATATATATATATATATATATATATATAAAATACTTGTAACTATATAAAAGAACACATAAATGTTATCTATTAGTATATCTCCTTGGTAGTATAACTTATAGATTAATGATGCCAACTTTAGAGTGAGACATATTGGACTCAAATTTAAGCTGTGTGTCACATAAATTTTGTTAATTTGAACAGATCCTTTTTACTTCTCTATGTAATACAGATAGTGGTAGTAACTACCTCCTTTGTTAATTGTCAAGACTAACATTAAGCATTTTAAATTCTTGGAAAAATTCTGACACTAAATGCTCAATATTACTATTATTCCAATAAAAGTAAGTTCTCTAAACATGGATGTAATAAGCAATGGCCATGATGGGTTGTAGTTTTATATTTGCAAGTGGGTGAGAAGAGAGATCAGCTATAGTTCTATAGCTATAATAGCTAGAATAAAATTACATGTGTTTTCATGGCAGATTCCCCATCAAATGCTGGTAAAGTTGGTAAAGAAACATTTCCCATTTTCTTAATGTGTGAATTGCTGAAATGGATTTTCTTAAGTGAAAGATTTCTACTCTTAAATCCTTTTAAGTGTGTCCTAGTTCCCAGAAGACATGTTGGAAATTGCTCCCAGTCACCAGACACACATTTCAAAGTGCAATATTCAGTGAGCCCTTCAGAATCTGCTTAATAATGAACACTTGTGTGTTGACATGAGGCTAATATAGGTGATATATTGATTATGGTTCTGCTGAAATATGAACTTTCCTGCCTAACCAAGTGTCCTCAAGTAAGAAATGTAGAATCTCTGCCTGGACCAATTAGCAGGAGCATGAATCTGACTTATTCTATTACCTCCCTGAGTTAATATTAATAAAAGAACTGAAGATACTTATTAAAGTTTTTTTCCTTTTTTTTTCTTTCCACAAGGGCAAAGCAAGTAACGAATGAGTGGCCGAGGGCCAGTAGCCATGCCTGTGATTAACTGGTGAGAGGAACACTTACAAGGACAGTGGTAATCAAAGTATGGGTGGGGGTGATACTTAAATAATGTTTTTTTACCCAAGTCAGAAAAGAGTATAGTCAAGAAGCAAGGCAGAATAGAGAAGAACAATCTACAGACTGCCTTTTCCGTGCTGGAAGAATTTATAAACCTAAAATGATTTTCATGTACTCCCCAGAACTTTCTGAGGCTTCCTTTTTACTACCACCAGGTGTGTATGCAAGACATATCAACTTTAATAGGATCCAAACACAGGAATAATGGGGAAAGAAATGGCTCAATCTTATAGTGTGTGGGAGGGAGAGCAAATACCACTGGAGATTCCCTCCCCAAGAAAGAGTGGTAGACTGCCATTTTTATTTAAAGCAAGTTGTATTATTACATCTGCTCTATGTGATGTAGTCGAACTTCCTTAAACTACACAGGCTCAGTTTCCTCATCTGTAAAATGAGAATAACACCTCCAGAATATCCAAGAGTCTTGTTGAGACTAAATAAAAGCATGAATGTTGAGCTGACTCAGTGAAATTATGATGGTAGAACATGGTGCCTGATGCTGAGTATGGAGCTAAATAGTGCTAGTCACCTATTTTTTAAGTATTGCTCACGAACAATTCATCTTACTTAATCTACATTACTGTCTTCTGATATTATCATTGATCTTACTGCAATCTTTTGCTCCACATTGTTTCCTTGAAAGAGGTCTAGGATGATTGGCTCTCCAAAACATCTCATTCTGTCCCTTTGAGAAACCCTCCAGGGAAATATTTCATAAGACTACAAAGAGTCTGTATGTTCAGGTTGCCCTTGACTTATCTAGAACAGATATGTTTCCTGTAGCAACAATGCTAAGGTTTCTTTTCAAAACAAATTGTCCAACAATCCATGGATTTGATGGGTATCACTTTTTTAGGCTGGGAATCTAAGTGGAATATCATGCACAAACATTCAGAAATTCATACCCATCATAATTATAATCACCAATGAATTTTTCTTAAGTGAGTACAACTATGTAACCAGACAGATCATTCAATTCCATGGTAAGGAATTTGTTGGTTGTGGCAAACTTAGGGGATTCTAGGTCTATTTCTTGTTCAGATTTAATACAGAAAACATATGACTAAAACATTAGTTCAGGATTTAGAAGCCTGCAAGTGTGTTCTGCCCATGTTCAAGGACAAAAGCAGCTAGAATTTCTCACCCTCTGTACTTCTGCAGCTCTACTCAAAGATGACCTTGACAGAAAATAATGAAGGTATAGTCACCAACTGGATAGAATTTCAGGCAATACATCTATTTATCTAATTCCCATGAAAGAAGATATGGACTGAGTTAACTGATCCTGATTCATAGTTGACCACTGACTTAGAAAGAACAAGGATTGGAAGACAGCTGAGAAGAAAATCTGAAGAAGAATGTGGAGAGACCATTTTGAGCAGACACAGTTTATAAAGTATCCCTGTCTCCTATAAATGTTATCAGAGGTCAGCCACTGTAGGAGAAGCTCAGGAATCAGTTGGAGAAAATGACTCATTTTGTTTCTTTCCAAACAGTATACATTAAAAACATGATCCATGCATCTGAAATGGAGCCTTATCTGAACTCAAAAACTGGAATCACCTTCCCCTCCCATGTGTTCAAATGGCCAACAACAAAGAGCAACACTGAGTCCTAACTGGTGGGTCCTAAATGGGAGGTAAGAAGCTGTTTGATAAAGGTAACTACCTAGGTTCCTTTTGCTTTTGGAGAAAACATTACTTTGTCTTTAGGGAATATGAGCTTACTACTCTTGAACATGATTTATGTTCCTGTCACACAGGAATTCTGCCAGCACAAACATCTTGGCTTATGAAATGGCATGGGATCCCACAAATGATGACCTTTTATCAATGTACCCATTTACATAAAGAGGCTTAGCATGAGGCTTCAAGTAGTGGAACTCTCTGGTATTTCCCTACCTTGTACACATCAGTGGAAAAGCTAATAATTAGAAGACAACAAACTGAGAGATGAGATATGATATGAACCTGAATCCAGCACCCAGTATTTGATGCTATTTCCCCATACCTAGAATGTTAAGGAGATGGTAGGTGGGAGCTCTACCTATTGCTAATTAAATCAGGTAAAATGTTTAAAAGTCATCCTCTCAACCAGAGCGTTGATGAATTCAAAGTTCCTGGTATTCTACGTGGGGGCTGCCAACACTAATGAACACTCATGTTTTCAAAATTGAATTTTGTGACTGTGACCTGACTGTTTGGAGTTCTTCATGCCAATGAACCCAATGTCGGAAAGGGGTCATGTCAAGTGGCTGCGGGGCTTGAGCTTGATTATCATGGATAAACTGGGTGAGTAGGGCATTGTGTTTGCAAGAATAAATATGTGAAACCCCTCAGGGATTCATCTGGACACCTATGTGTGCTCTCATATTCCATAATAAAGATTAATTGAGAATCACGGCAACCAACACACACACACACACACACACACACACACACACACACACACACACACTACTTCTCTAAGAACTTGGATTCTACGAAAATAGTCATCAGGAAGAAATTCTGAGGATTCAAGGAGAGAGAAGAAGGTAACAGGAACAGGGATAGAGCAGAGAGAAAAAGCAGATACAATCATCAATGGGGCTGTATGATCAGCTACACAAGCAGGTATAAAAGTGGTCATGTTTGTTTCTTAAATATTTCCTTCTCCTTTTTTTTTCCTGCTTTATATGCTGAACACTGTTAATAGCTAAAGTCTTCAGAGATACCGCCAATGTGATGAAGGGAATATAATTAAATTATTGCCACTCTGGCATGATGCGTTGATTTATAGTTTTGATTTGATTGGTATCATATGCTTTGAAGATGTGTTTTTTTTTTTTTTTTCCTGAGGGAAGGACAAAATCAGTGCTGTGAGATAAAATAGAAGCAATTTATACTCTTATTCTCCCATTCTCCTTTTGTGTCCCCAAATGCCTTCTCCATCCTTCTGTGTTCTGTTTTGTGCCCTGGAAAGGGCATCTCAGTTGACTGGCATTACAGGCATCTTGTCTTCTGGTTTCTTCATCTACAGAAGATCAGAAGATGGCAATATTTCCCTGTGCCTTGGTCCCCAAATTGGTAGTGGCCACATTTCTCATTCCTCATAGGTTTGTCAGTGTTTCTAGCAGGACTACTTCTCATGGGTTTCCTATGAGATTTAGGGATCCTTAGAGGTTCCTACTTACACTTACGAGGCCCTGGGTTCTGGTCATAACTTCCTGGTACTTTTAACACTGCATATACCTCAGGAAATAGCCCATTTATTAATCTGAAATAAATTAAACCCTCAGAGTGTGCTATCTGTTTCCTTAAGGAATCCTTAAACCAGATTATCCATCTTTTTTTGGAGGGGGGTACCAGGGATTGAACTCAGTGGCACTCACTCACTAAGCCACCTCCCCAGCCCGATTTTGTATTTTATTTAGAGACAGGGTCTCACTGAATTGCTTAGTGCTTTGCTTTTGCTGGGACAGGATTTGAACTCATGATCCTCCTGCCTCAGCCTCCTGAGCCACTGGGATTACAGGCATGCACCACCTCACCTGGGCAGATTATCTATTTTTTTCACTTTAAAAAAGTTTGGTGATTGGTTTTCCAATCATATTATTATTTTTTTTAATAAATCCATCCCTATTTCTATGATACTTAGCCCTCACTTTAAGTTTTGCATTTTTTTTTTACTTTCCTCTTTTGTTATACCAAGCACTTATTTTTACACTGCTTCATTTTAAATGTGGTGTGTGTGTGTGTGTGTGTGTGTTATTATTTTTTTAAATTTTGTTGTGTTCAGTGCCGAGTTTGGTGTGTTTAGTGATTTGTAATCTTGATGCATTCCTTGCCATATGGTCTGGGATTTCTGGATGTGTGGTATGAAGTCACGGTTACCAGGAGGTTCTTCTTCAGGGTCCCTCCTCCATGGCCATGAAAGTGTGTGGGTCTCTAACACCTATTGTGTGTCTTAGGAAATCACTGGCCTGAGCTCAGACTGTTGCTGAATATCTCAGCTCGGGGTTTCCATATCATGTGAAAAATGCAAAGTTCTATTTTAGATACTTAGAGTTTATTACTTAAATCTATTACTTCTAGTAAATTCAGATTTCTTTTACCACTCATTCCCCGATGTAGGGAGTATTGCTTGTGGTTTCCCTATAGCAGGACTCTGTTTTAAGTGTCCTATTCCTGAGAGTGCAATTCATTTCAGATTTAACTTTCTGTTGAGATTTTAGTTTCTAGGTTCTGCTTTGCATACATTTAAAGCAAAATTCTTGTTCTTTGTATTTTCATCACTAGCTAAATAGCCATTTCCAACCCATTCGCAGCATTTTTCTATGTTAGTTTCAAAACTGACTACTCTCTTTGAGGTTTCTTTTGTCTGCTAGCTGAAGATCTCTCTTTTCATTTTAAACTCAGCTATAAATTACATTTTTAAAATATATTGCCTAACATCTACATGTTTGCATATTTATATGTATTTTAAGTTTCACAGTTTAATTATAAGATTATACAGTATACATGTGAAGTCACCTTAGAGGTTATTCATTTTAATCCAAATAAAGTGTAAGTAAATATTTACCTATAGAATTTAAGTATAAAATCACACTAGATGTTATTGAATTTAATTCAAATTAAGTATTATTAGGTATAGACCTTCAACCAAAGTGCTTATATATTTACATTGATAAGACTATCATAACACACATACCCACATACAGAGAGAGAGAGAGAGAGAGAGAGAGAGAAATTTTTTGAAATCAAGGATGAGAAAATTGATTTTTTTTCTAGAACCATTTAAAGGCCAGAGGGAAATTGTTTCTCAAGCCAGTCATATTTATAGTAAAGGCAGATTCCCGTTACTATTTTCCAAAGCTAGTCTTGGGTTACCCTCATGTCTTGAACATGTATTGGGTGCCTCTCTGTTCACACTACTGTACTAAGAAATATCATGAGAGATAAAACAATATGGCAGGACTTTCCACTCATGTTTTCATGGGGGAAGAAGTGATTGGGGTGATCCATTTTAACAGAATATGCACTTTGGGTAATGACAGTAGTGCTTTATGTTGACAAAGAGAATATCTTTCTAATTGCTAAGACTTCATGGCAGTATCTAAAAAAACACTATGAGAGGGGAAAAGATAAACAAGTAAGTCCAGAAAAGCAAAGGGCAAACAGAAACTCAGAGGAGGGAGAAGGTGACAAGTAGCCCAGGAACTATAAGGCATCCACAGTCTGGAACCTGAATGGAGGCGTGGACCTCCGTATACAAGTCATGACTCTGCGTCTGGATGAACTTAGTGTATCAAGAGAGTTATTTGTATGTCATTTTAGACTTAGAGCAGCAAGACAACATAGAAGCCATCACAGCCATATAAAATCATCTAAGTGAGGCCTGGAGATTATTTTCTGTTGGCTTTCTTCAAGTAACATATGTACTTCCATAAATTGCAAGTTCTACTCTCCTCTGTTAGGCTATTGACATGCAACCTGTGAAAACAAAATTATTTATTCAATTATGACTGTGAATTCACAAAGAGGAGAGGTATTTACCAAAAACTACATCTGAAATGCCAGTGTTCCAAAGCAATTACAATTATTATTGTTATTTTGCATTCATTCAGCTGTATTTTATGTACAAGGGCATTACAATTGTAAGTGTATGATTGTGTTTTTCATCTGCTTTCTCTTTCTGCGGTCCTGTGAAGTGTGTCAGGCTTATTGGCCTTATTGTGTAGATTAAACATCTGAGGCAATTAAGATTTGAAGGAAGTTGCAATTTATTTTGGCTTTGGAAGAACAGTTCACAGGTAACAAGAGGTCCATTTAAAAGTGCAAAGGATGGGTTTGCAGAAGGTAGCAATAAAAGAAAAATAAATACATTCTACTTCTAGTAAATTCAGATAAGCTCATTTCACATTAGAAGAATTCTTAAACTTTGAAGCTTGCTTTTTCATTAATCAGAGAGTAAAATGCACTTGCATACACCAAAGACTTTTTAATGTTAAGAGGTATGGGTTCAAATCCTAACTCGGTTATTTAACAGCTGTGTTGTTCGAGTAAATTCTTTAATCTCACTGAGTCTCTAGGATAAGATGTAGAAAATAATAGGCTTTTATTATTATTTTATATACGCCTATAAATAGCAAGTTCCATTCTCCTCTGTTTAGTTATTGACTTGCAATCTGTGAAAACAAAATTATCCTATTATGACTCTGAATTCACAAACAAGAAAGGTATTTACCAATAATTGTTTTTCATGAATCATACTATTTTGTTTGTAATGTATTTATTGGGTATCTGAACTAGTTTGACAGGATAAATAGCATTTATCATTATAGTAGTTATCTTCATCACCAAGTATGTGATAAAAATTGCACCCTCCCACCTTATGCTGGTGCCACAGATGAAGAAGAACTTTGTCATTCTGGGGACATTAGGTCTTTGGAATACTCAAGTACCAAGCTTTTATTTTATTCTACTGCAGACACGTGCCTTATCCCCAAGAAATTTGCAGGTTTCATTGACAAATGTAGACATGGCCTAGGAATCAAAAAGATATGGTGCCTTACATTCCAAAGAGTCAGAGCCATACAAAGGCTGTCCCTGTCTTTCCACGTGGCAGAACAGTCACAGTGCTCTACCTACTTAGAACTGGACTAGCCCCTGCAAGGAGAGATACTCAGCCACTCTGCCTCTCCTGGAAGTGGAGTCACAGCTGCATTACTTTCCTCCCTTCAGGGCCTAAGAAACAATATTTTGCTATTCCTGGGCCCTAGGTGCTCTTGCAACAGCCTCAGACACTGGGCTACTGTCAGGTTGCATCATCCAAAGTCAGCACTGTGTGCTCCTCATTCCCCAGAGCTCTATTGTTTCCAGATGTTGGTTGCACCTGTGTCCTGCTTCATGGGACCTGAGCCTACAGAAACCCCATCTTGTTCACAGATACACCAGTCCATCTGGCAGGATCAGAAGTACAGCTATATCCCAGACCCAGAGGCCCTGCTGCTGAAATATACCTCAGGACAGCAGATGTTGGCTCAATGGGAGAACTACATCCACTAACCTCTCAAAAGGTGAACCTGAACATTTTTTAAAATATATTTGTTGATCATGTATATTTATTCTTTTGAGAAATATCTGCTTCATTCTTTTGTCCATTTAGTGATAATTTGTTTTGTCATAGTTTTTTTTTTTTTTTTTTTTTTGGGGGGGGGTAATTTTTTTGAGTTCTTTAGATATTCTGGATATTAGTTCCCTGCTAGAAGAATATGACTTACATCCAATCAGGGAAATGCAAACCAAAATTACATTGAGATTTCATCTCACTCCAGTTAGAATAACAATCAGCAAGAACACATATAACAGCAAGTGCTAGCAGAGATGTATGTGTAGGGGGGTATAATTATACATTATTGGTAGGGCTCCAAATTAGTACAATTGCTTTGGAAAGCCATATAGAGACTCCTCAAATGACTGGAAATGGAGTTACCATGTGACCCAGCTATCCCACTATTGCTTTTGTATTTATTCAAAATAACTAGAATATGGTGGTTCATGACTAGTCATAGTGATTTCTGTAGTGGTTGTACTAGTTTAGCATTCCATAGATATTGTAAACATATCTTTATCTCCACATCCTTTTCAGGATTAATTATTTGTATTACCTTTTTAAGTATTTTTATTATTTATTGATGGACCTTTATTTTTTTATTTGCTCATATATAGTGCTGAAAATGAACCCAGTGACTCACAGATGCTAGGCAGCACTCTACCACTGAGCCACAATCAAAGCTCTATTATTTGTATTCTTTTTTTTTTGCTGCCACTGTATTTTATTTTATTTTTTTAATTTTTTATTGTTGGTTGTTCAAAACATTACAAATTTCTTGATATATCATATTTCACACTTTGATTCAAGTGGGTTATGAACTCCCATTTTTACCCCATATACAGATTGCAGAAT
>NW_026000037.1:18326871-18387481 GCF_001458135.2 Marmota marmota marmota
ATGCCTTTAATTTCTTTCGTCTGTCTAATTGCTCTGGCCAGTGTTTCGAGAACTATGTTGAACAGAAGTGGTGAGAGAGGGCATCCCTGTCTTGTTCCAGATTTTAGAGGGAATGCCTTCAATTTTTCTCCATTCAGAATGATGCTAGCCTGAGGCTTAGCATAGATTGCTTTTACAATATTGAGGTATGTTCCTGTTATCCCTAGTCTTTCTAGAGTTTTGAACATAAAGGGATGCTGTACTTTGTCGAATGCTTTTTCCGCATCTATCGAGATGATCATATGGTTCTTATTTTTAAGTCTATTGATGTGGTGAATAACATTTATTGCTTTCCGTATATTGAACCAGCCTTGCATCCCAGGGATGAATCCTACTTGATCATGGTGCACAATTTTTTTTGATATGTTTTTGTATCCGATTCGCCAGAATTTTATTGAGGATTTTTGCATCTAGGTTCATTAGACATATTGGTCTGTAGTTTTCTTTCTTTGAAGTGTCTTTGTCTGGTTTAGGTATCAGGGTGATGTTGGCTTCGTAGAATGAATTTGGAAGTTCTCCCTCTTTTTCTATTTCCTGAAGTAGCTTGAAAAGTATTGGTATTAGTTCCTCTTTAAAGGTTTTGTAAAACTCTGCTGTATACCCATCCGGTCCTGGGCTTTTCTTAGTTGGTAGTCTTTTGATGGTTTCTTCTATTTCCTCAATTGATATTGGTCTGTTTAGGTTGTCTATATCCTCCTGACTCAATCTGGGCAGATCATATGACTTAAGAAATTTATCTATGCCTTCACTATCTTCTAATTTATTGGAGTATAAGGATTCAAAATAATTTTTGATTGTCTTCTGTATTTCTGAAGTGTCTGTTGTGATATTGCCTTTTTCATCCGGTATGCTAGTAATTTGATATTATTTCTATTCTTGACGGTTGCTATTCTGACAGCTGTGAGATGAAATCTCAGTGTAGTTTTGTTTGCATTTCCCTATTCCTAAGGATGGCAAATGCTTTTTTTTTTTGTATATTTGTTGGCCATTTTTATTTCTTCTTTTGGGAAATATTTGTTTAATTCATTTTCCCATTTATTAATTGGGTTATGTGATTTTGATGTGTAAGATTTTGTGAGTGTTTTAATGTATTCTAGATATTAATTATCTGTCAAATGAGTAGCTAGAAAGATTTTCTCCCATTCTGTAAGTACTCTGTTCACATTCCTGGTTGTTTCCTTTCCTGTGCAGAAGCTTTTTATTGTGATGTCATCCCATTTATTAACTCTTAGTATTATTTCCTGAGCTTTAAAGATCCTATTAAGAAAGTTGTTGCCTGTGTCTATATGCTGTGGTGTTGAGTGTACATTTTATTCTAGAACTTACATGGCTCCTAGTCTAATTCCTTGATCTTTTTTTTAAAAAAATAATTTGTTTATTAGTTATACATGACAGTAGAATGCATTTTGACACATTGTACTCAAATGGAGCACAACTTTTCATTCCTCTGGTTGTACATGGTATAGAGTCATACAAGAAGTGTAATCATACATATACATAGGATAATGATGTCTGTCCCATTCTACCATCCTTCCCATCCCCATAGCTCCATCCCTCCCCTCATTTCACCTCAGCACAATCCAAAGTTCCTTCATTCTTCCCTATGTCCCTGCCACACATTATGGATTAGCATCCACTTATCAGAGAAATATTCCAGCTTTGGTTTGTTGGGATTGGTTTATTTCACTTAGCATGATATTCTCTAGCACCATACATTTAGCTGCAAATGCCATAATTTAATTCTTCTTTAAGACTAAGTAATATTCCATCATGTATATGTACCACATTTTCTTTATCCATTCTCTGTTGAAGGGCATCTAGTTTGGTTCCATAGTTTAGCTATTGTCAATTGAGCTGCTATGAACATGGATTTGCCTGTGTCACTGTAGTATGCTGATTTTAAGTCCTTTGTGTATAAGGAAAGGAGTGGGATAGCTGGGTGAGATGGTGGTTCCACTACAAGTTTACTAAGGAATCTCCATACTGCTTTCCAAAGTGGTCACATCAATTTGCAATCCCACTAGCAATATATGCGTATACCTTTTTCCCCACATCCTCGCCAACACTTATTATTACTTGTATTCTAGATAATTGCCATTCTGACTGGAGTGAGATGAAATCTCAAGGATAGTTTTGGTTTGTATTTCGAGATGCAAATCAAAATGAATTCCTTGATCTTTTATCCATTTTGAGTTGATTTTTGTGCATGATGAAGAATAAGGATCTATTATCATATGGATAACCAGTTTTTCCATCACCATTTGTTTAAAGGGCTGTATTTTACCCATTGCATGCTTTTGGAAACTTTGTCAAGGATCAGATGACAGTGAATGTGTGTGTCTTTGTGTCTTCTATTCTGTACCATTATTACTCTGTGTCTGTTTTTATTCCAGCACCATGCAGTTTTTGTTACTAAAGCTCTGTAGTATGATTTTAAATCTCCAGCATTGTATTTTTCCTTTATAGCTTAAAATTTTATTAGATATTCCAGATCCTTTATTTTCTCAAACCAATTTTAGGACTTTTTTTTTTAGTTCTGTGAAGAATGTTGCTAGTATTTTGATGGAGATTTTATTGAATCTTTATCTTGCTTTTAGTAGTATGGCAATGTTAACAATATTAATTGTGATTATCCATGAGCATGGTAGGTCTTTCCATTTTCTGAGGTCTTCTTTATTTTTTGTTTTATTTAGTACTTTATGTATTAATTTTTAACTAGCTCTTTATAGTAATACATGAGAGTAAAATTCATTTTGATATAATTGCACAAGCATAAAACATATTTTAATTAGGATCCCAGTCTAATGGATGTACACAATCATGGGATTCACTGTGGTGTATTTATAGATAAACATAGTAAAATTGTGTCAGATTAATTCCATTATCTTTCCTTTTCCTATAATTCCATTATCTTTCCTTTTCCTATTCCCCTTACCTTCCTTTCATTCTTCTTTGTCTAATCTACTGAACTTCTATTCCACCCACCCCACATCTCATTATGGGTTAGCTTCTACATATCAGAAAACATTCAATCTTTGGCTTTTTCAAACTGGCTTATTTCACTTAGCATGATAGTCTCCAGATCCATTTATTCACTTACAAATGTCATAAAGTCATTCTTCTTAATGGCTGATTAATGCTCCATTGTGTATATACACACCACATTTTCTTTATCTATTCACCTGTTGAAGGCACTTACTGTTGGCTCCATAGCTTAGCTATTGTGAATTGACATGCTATAAACATTGATGTGGCTGTGTCATTGTAGTATGCTGATTTTAAATCCTTTGGGCATATACTACAGAGTGGGATAACTGGGTCAAATGGTGTTTTCCACTCTTAGTTTTTTGAAGAATATCCATACTATTTTCCAGAGTGATCACACCAATTTGCAGTCCCACCAGTGATGTATGAGTGTACCACCTCCTTGCTAATGTTTATTATTACTTTTATTCTTGATAATTACCATTGTGAATGGAGTGATGTGAAATCTCAGTGTGGTTTTAATTTGCTTTCTTCTAAATGCCAGAGATATTGGACATTTTTTTTATATATTCTGTGAAGCATATTTTAATTCCTTTGCCCATTTATTGATTGGGTTATTTGTTTTGTGGTATCAATTTTTTGAGTTCTTTTTATATCATAGAGATTAATGCTCTATCTGAAGTGCAGGGGCAAAGTTTTTCTCCCATTCTGTAGGCCTTCTCTTCATGATCTTGTTTCCTTTGCTGAGAAGAGGCCTTTTAGTTTGATACCATTGCAGTTATTCATTCTTGATTTTACTTCTTGTGCTTTAGAAGTATTATTAAGGAAGTCAGTTTCTAAGCCAGCACGATGAAGTGTTGAACCTACATTTTCTTCTATTAGGTGCAGTTTTCACTTGCTAAAGTGTCCTAGAGTGATCTAGTTTGAGATTCCTTCATAGGTGTGGCATACACAGACTTTGTGTTGATTCTCTCTTCTTACTGTAGTGGTGGATGTCAATAGATGAAACCTTGGGTCTACCATTAGCCAGTTCTGCTTGGATATCATCATTCAATGGGTTTTTTGTCTCTCCTATTCTTTGTATTAAAGTATGATTGAAGATTGTCATTAATTTGTGTTTGAATCAAGGTGTGCTGTCTTTCTTTGAGTTTAGTTCAGCAGCAGAGTCTCTACCTTGTAAACTTGTAGAATGCCTGTATGTTACCAGCACTTCAAAAATAGAGGGAAACAAACAATAGCAACAAGCAATGCAAGCAATATACCACATTAAAATAAATAACTGGTTTCTACTCTGACATCAACAATTCTAACTGCCACCTCCCCCCCCCCAATAAAAAGAAAAAGAAAGGGAAATTTTAACAAAAAGCAAATGGTGGGGTCATAAATTGCCAATAGCAAATACAACAAGTAACCATACACAAGATCTGGCATTAAAAGACACAACAGAGGTCCATTGTATCATCCATACCAGTAATGATTGCAATAGCATTAATGGTGGTGACAGAATTATATAAATTAATTAGTTATAAAAGATGGTAAAAATAGAGTTAAGAGAAAAGAAAATGTGATAGGAAGATAGAAAAAAATTTACAATTTAAAAAAGTGAACAGAGAAAATGCAGAAAGGAGGTAGGAGGTAATGGTTATAAGGAAATAAGAGACAAGTAGGAGAAATAAAGAAAATAGAGATTAAAAATAGAGAACAATAAAATTTGGCTGGGAAGAAAAGACAAAAAGAGAAGCAAATAAAAATAACACAAAACAAAATATACAACTCAAAAACCCTAACCTTTAAGAAACAAGGCAAGAAAAAATAACTACATTAAAAAATGCTACAGATGAGAAAAAATAAACTAATATGTATGTATACATATTTCCATGAACTAATTAGCACAGCAAGAACACACAGAAAAAAGGAAAAAGATTCTCAATGATAAATGAAGAAATCATTTTCATTGAGGTGGTCAAATAGTAAATGAGAACAGTTGGTCACTTTCTATGTCCATTTGTCTTTCTTTCTGTTTCTCTTGAGCTATATGCTTAAAACAAAAACTATGGTTGGGGGTTGTTAACTCCTTCCTCTTTTTTGTGTTGCCCCTTAAACTGCCAGTTAAAGTCACCTAGGAATGAAGCTGGTTGAAATAAGTCTGAGCTTTCTTCACTATTACGAGGTAGTTTTATATACAAAGAACTTTCAGTGGAAGTTTTGTCTTCACAGACCAGAAAGCTGTACTTCTGGGGTGGTGCTGCTGTAGAGTTATATGAAGGGAATTCTGGTGGGTGTAGCTTACATCTAATCAGGTCTCAGGTGCTTTGTTGGGTGGTTTCTGCAATGGAGTTATTAGATCAATACACCTCTAGATATCAGCAGTTGCTTATATCTATCAGAGTATGGACCTCAGAAGCCTCCCAAGAATTCTACTCTTGCAACTGGAGAGCCAATCCTCCACACAACTCTGTTTTCCACAAACATGGCCTTTCTAGGTTTAGTGCTGTGTGTGTTCACATCTGCCTGTTCATGTTTACAACCCTCTACAGTTGGTCATGTGAGCTATCAGACTCAAAGGACAAGTGAGTCAGGCTCCTGTTTGCTTTTTATACTTGAATCCCCCCGAGTGAAATCTTTTCTCTGTTTGTTTCACTCACATTTTGCTAGGTAAACCTTAGGGCACACAGCAGGTAATCGCCAGCACAGTGTGGCACTGTTTGCTCTGATCTCCCAACTCCCAAGTTAAAAGTAGAATTCTTATATTTGACAAAAGTCTTCTTATTCATTTCAAATAGTTTATTACAACTCTAAGATGTTTTATGTAAGCGTATTGGTAACCACAATGCAAAATATTACAGCAAATGTACAAATGATAAAGAGAAAGAAATCCAAACTTAGCAGAATAAAAATGATTTAATCAGAAACATACGTAATAAAAGAGGTAAAAAGAAACAATAAAACCACTGGAAAACAAAGAATGAATTACCAGTAGTTAAGTCCTTATTTATCAGTAATATCCTTGAAAGTAAATTGATCAAATTCTATAACCTAAAGCCATAGAGAGGCTGAATGGATAAAATGAAAACAAGACCTACTTGTGCTTTAAATATGCACATAGGATAAAAATGAAGAAAAAAAAGGAGATATTCTAATCAAATGGTAACTTTAAAACAAATTGCAGTAAACACACACACACATATATATTATAATAAAATAGTTTAAGTTAAAAACTTTTACTTGATAAAAATAGGACATTATTTAAATGTCTTATTTTTAAATTATATAAATTATTTAAATTATGAAGACATCAATTCACCAAGAAGGTATAAGACTTGTAAATCACATCTAGAAAAATAAGAGAATATTGAATATGATGGGAGCAGTAGATAGTAATATGATAATAAGAGGGGTTATCATATGCCAAGATGGTGCTGTCTCTTTTACACATGAGAATCTACATTTTGAATTGCTTATATTAATTGACAAGTGGTGAGCATGGGAGGAACAGCTTCAGGCCACCATGGAGAAAGGAAACCTTGTGACATCAGAGAGAGATTGAAAGATCTCACTCCAGGTAAAATAAATAAATCACAATTTCCAAATCCATTTAATTCCAACTATACATGTCATAAAAGACAGCAAATAAAATAGACATATCCCATGCTTATAGCAAAACTGAAACAAAAAGAATGCTACAAATTTCAATTCACTTGCAAATAATAATCTGAAATCAAATAATATATATTAAACAAGTTATTTGACAGCACTAGACCTTGCTAAGGAGAATCTCAGCAATAAAAGAGAATAAAATCTTAGCATTTGCAGGTAAATGGATGGAGTTAGAGAAGATAATGCTAAGTGAAGTTAGCCAATCCCAAAAAAACAAATGCCAAATGTTTTCTGTGATATAGGGAAGCTGATTCATTGTGGGATAGGGAGAGGGAGCATGGGAGGAATAGATGAACTCTAGATAGGGCAGAGGGGTGGGAGGGAAAGGGAGAGGGCATGGGGTTATTAATCATGGTGGAAGGTGATGATCATTACTATCCAAAGTACAGGTATGAAGACATGAATTGGTGTGAGTATACTCTGTATACAACCAGGGATATAAAAAATTGAGCTCTATATATGTAATAAGAATTGTAATGCATTCTGCTGTTATATATAAATAAATAGAGCAAAATTAACCTCTGGAGATAGAAATCAAGGCAGTAGTTCGCTTTAGTGACAAGCAATGACTGGGTGAAAGAACTCATGATTCTTTTCTTCTATTTCTGAAGGCTTCTTTGAGTATCTTGAAAATATTTTTTCTAGTGATTCCTTGTCTGCTATGATGCTTTTGAAAAATGTATTTCCATCTTGTTTTCTTTCATTTATATGCAACTTGTTTGTTTTGTGTAGGGGCTAAGATAATTACGAAAAGAAAGTGCTGTGTGAAATTTCATGAAATATGCAGTTGAAGGAATATTTAAATTCAGCACTTTGTTTTTGTATTTTGTTATTTATGAGTATTTATGTAGTTCCATATTTTGAGTATTGCTATAATTAGGATATTGTTTGTTTTCTGACATCTCATGCTGTAAGTTGGACCTCAATACTATTGTATTGCGCGATTGTGAGTCTTTAAGAAGTGGACCTGAGTGGTGTTGATTAGATCATGGGACGACACCCTGAGAAGGGATTCGTGCTGGTCTCCTGGAGTGCATTAGTTCCTCAGAGAACACATGACTCTTCTGCACGTGGCCTTTCCCTTTCTGGTTTTCCATTATGTTGTGACAAAGCCAGAGGACCCTCACCAGAAACTGGCATCATGCTGTTCAGACTTTCCAGTTACCAATTATCATTGAAATAGAACTCTTTTTTTAAAATTTATTATTCAGTATCAGATATTTTGCTATAGAAACACAAAATGGACGAAGAAAGGAATTATGAGTATTGTTAGTATTATTGTGCATGTCTTTTGATAAACATTTGCGTCCATTTTTACTGGAGTTGGGATATACTTGGGGTACAATGACTAGGTCAAAGAAAGTACTGCCAAATAAGTATACAAAAGAGATTGACCAATGTGAACTTCCACCTTGGTGCATGTGAGATCCCACTGCTCCAAATTCTTTGCCATTTGTCTTCTTCTAGACCCTTTGGTGGTTTTGATACTGCTGTTATATTTGTGGTTTTTTTTTAATCTCCCTGACATCTAAGGAGATTAAGAACCTTGCATACAATTACTTCTTATTTTAATTTCCTTTATTTTGAAGTAATAGTTCTTGTTAACTTTTGCTTATTTTAATGATAGGCATTATTTATATATTCTATATGCAAAATGTTGATGTAAATATTTTTATAGATATACTTATTTTCAATAATACATGCTAATCTATGTAATTCCACTGTCTGAATTACAGTCTTGTTAATGTGTGGCTTGGCTTTCATGTTCAATATTTTAATATCTTATATTCTCAGTTTTAATAAAATCAAGTTTTTTTTTCCTTCATGACTAGTGCTCTTTTAATAAAATTTTGCTGACACTATGGTCATGAGGATATTCTCCTCTGTTTGCATCTAAGCCAATTATTATCTTATAATAATAATTCACATTTAGGTCTCTAACCCATGAGGGAAGGTTTTGGCTATATGGTAGGAAATTCTCTTTTTTTTTTCTGCCCATACTAAAAGCTCCTTATTTTTAGCGCTATTTTCTTTTTAAAAAATATTTATTCACTGAACTTCTGAGAAACTTTGTCACAGAACAAGTCACCATAGTTGTGTGGATTTGTTTCTAGACTCTTCAGTATATATTTATTTCATATATCTTTGTAAGTGCAATGTTGAATATCTTGAAATTACTTTAAGGAAAAGTTTGTATCTGCAGTTTTAATTGTTTTAAAAGTTTTAAAACGATTCAAATCTTTTTTCTGTTGTCTAGTAGGTTTTTGATTGTACATGATATTTTGATGAACATTTACTTAAGCTTTTAAAAAACTGGCACAGATTTGCATGCTACATATTCAAATTTTTCTTTTTACTACCTATTGGGACTTTAGCAAATTTTGGTGTTACATTCTTAGAATTGAGCATTTGTTTCTTTTTTAATTCTCAGTTAACCAGACTTAATGGAGTATATCAATTTAATGAATTCATACAATGCAGTCCTGTGCTACATAATGGAATTTTGGTCAATGATAGTTGGCATATGTGACAGTGATCTCATAAAGTTATAATGGAGATGACAAATTCCCATTTCCTAGTGACATTGTTGTCATTATAATGCTGTTGTACAATACATCACTCATGTTCATGGTGATGCCAGCGTAAACAAACCTCTTGTGCTGCCAGTTGCATAAAAATTCTGCATATACAGTCATGTATAGCACATAATACTCGATAATGACAATAAATAACTGCACTACCTCTTATGTCTTCACTGTTTTATATTTTTTAATAGTTGCTCTACTGTATGATCCCTCTACTTATAAAAAGAAAACTAAAATAAGAGACACTGTTTTCATGAGTTTAAATACTCAACCTGTACGTCAGTTCTTTCTAAATCAATATAATGTTTCACCACAATTCATATCAAAATTGAGATATTTTTATTATAAGCATATTTATTCTAAAATTTTACAGATTGGCATTGGATCTCCAATAACTTAAGCAGGTTTTTTTTTTTCCAATTAGAATGATATGGTAGGAATGTGTTTACTTCAGGACTCACTGTGCAGTTCCTATGTGTAGCCAATGAAGAAAGGGATACAATAGAGGGGTGGAATAGAATAGGGTATTTAAAATGGCCTCCCTGGATGTGGCCCACTGGTTTTTGACAAAAGTATAACAAATTTCAAAAGAGAAATCATTTCCAACAAATAATGCTGGAGCAATAGGACATCCAGAGGTGAAAAGAAACTCTGTCGTGTCACATGTCAACAAATCTTAATGCAAATAAATCCAGGATTTAAATGTAAAATGTTAAGCTTCTAGAAAAAAAATAGGATTCAATCTTCCCCATCTGGAGGTAGGCAAAGAATTTTCAGATTTGCTGCCAAAATCATAATCCATTAATGAAAATTTGAAAGTTGGACTTCATCAAACTTAAAAGCTGTTGTGCTACCAAATATCTTGTGAAGAAGAAAAAAAGGCAAAAGAAAGGCATAATTAGTAAAAAATATTTGCAAACCACATTTTTTAAAAAGGAATATATTAAGAACTTACAAAACATGAAAAACAGGAACAGTCCAGATTATCTAGTGGGCAAAGACATGAATAGGAAAATAATCACATGAAGTGTACTCAACATAATTGGTCATTAGAGAAATACAAACTAAAATCACAATGAGATATGACTACACACCACCTATCAGAGGCCCAAAATAAAAAATAGTGACACCAGGGAAGCAACAAATTAAGTTTCTCTCTAATGTGGCAGATGTCAAGAGATCATGGATTCAAGAACTCCTAGCAGAGAGAAAACAGACCTGGTTATAAACACCACCAACAGTCACTTTAACTATGAAACTTTATTTTTTTGTGTTAAGTAGAGAACACAATAATCTTCATACCAGGAAGTAAATTTACTTATAGAATATAAAATTATTGATTTATATGAGCTTTCACACATAGAGATCACTAAGGCAAATGTGAATTAAAATAATCTTATAAACTTTGCATCATGTATTTCATTTGTCTTATTTTTTGTTTTATTGGATAATGGTGTTATAATAGTTGAAAAGATTAATTGTTGTATTCACACCTGAACCTATTTTATTTAATATTACTGTGACAATTGACTGTAAATTGTATTGACAGGCCTTTCTTAATCATAATTATGCAAAAAGTACCATCCAGAATCAATTAATGTTGGATATCATATTCAATTTTATGGAAATCCATAGCTCAGAAAATATGTATCCCAGACACTCAAGAGATAAAAGTAGCAGCAATAAATAGGTGATGTTTTCTTGCATGCTTATATTAAAAGCTAAAGGGTAGAAAGTTTGCACAAATTTGCAGACAGTTCATGGAGTATTCAGTTCCATAGAATCATTAATCATGTGTATCTATGTGTGTGTAATTGATTAGTAATTGAATTCTAGTATTTTACCTGAGATTCACATGATAAATAGTTGTTCATTCATTCATACATATTGTTACCAAATTAGTACCATTTGAGAAATATATGGATATATATAATTAGGATATAAAAAATTCTATAATACATTCATGGTAGATATAACATTACTATGAGAAATTTATGTGCCTGCATTCTGTTTCAAAATAAACTGTTACTGACACAAAATTTTTTTGCAAGTAACATAAGGATATTATTTTTAAATATTGCATAAAAGAAACACGACATAAGACTCCACAAAAAAGCAATAACAGTCCCAAAGATCAAACTCTAATGCATATTTGTAATGTATACATGCCGATGTGTTAATTAATTCAGGCATATAAAAGACTATACTCTATTGTAGTGATTTGAATTTCTCATAAACAAATTCCAGCTACTTTTCCAATATTCTAATTCTTTGATATTTACTATAATTCCACAATGAATTGTTTCTGGTCATATTTTCAATAGTTCAATTATTTAGTTGTACCATTAATTCTAATTCTCCAAATTTAATCTTCTACATTTTAAAATTCATCTGTTTCTACACAGTAGAAAGGTCGTCTATTCCTAATATAACAATATGTTTATCATTAGCAAGTGAGGATTTTCTACTTTCCACTCTTATATCTGCTGATTGGAAATTTGGGAAATAAGGTTAGTTGTTTTATTTAATTATTTTGTTATTTTAAAATTATTTGACTGTGTATATTCAGCAGAATGAAGCACAATACAGATATAACACATTTGCACTCCCTCTTTCTCAGCTTTAGAAGGCACAGAGGACCTTATAACTCCACTCTACCTTCTTTAGTTTAGCTTATATCCCTACTCCCAGTCTCCTAGGTGTCTTCCTTAACACTGTCTTCAAAATAACAGTCTTGTGCCCAAAGACCTCTGCTGCTTTCCCTGCCTGGAAAAAACAAAAACAAAACAAAACAAACAAACAAAAAAGAAAACAAACAAACAAAAAACACCTGAAATGATAACCCAGATACCAGTGCTATTTTAACCTAAAACTTCATCAGCCAATACAGAAGAAGATTTTATTAATCTGTGGGTTAATATTAGGCTCCTAAAGTTTCTCTTTGCTGAAATTGAAAGTAGTTATTTCCTTAACATTTTGCTGATCTGACTCATGTGAACTGATATTCAAGGATTGGTTCAAATCAGACATCTAGAAGATTTGTCCCTATTTTATATGTTGACCTATTTTGTAATTTGTCTTTGCAACTTTACTATAGCAGTTTTAAAACTACAATGGGCCATATTAATTGCTATACATTATTTTCTCCATTTCTTTGTCATATCATAAGTCACTGGAAGCCAGGAGTCATGTATAACATCTTGGGAATACTATTTTTAATAGCAAATATTCAAGGGCTAACATATTTGATGCTTCCTCGCCTGTTTCAACTTCAACAAAATGTACCAAAGAGAGACTCAGATAATTCTTGCATGACCTTTTGCAAATAAAATTGTTTCCTACTTATAAGGAAGAATATTATATTAGTCGTAGTAAAATTTAAAAAAAAATGAAGAAGAGAGAAATATAGATTGGAAAGAAACTTGGGAGAAAAAGACAGCTGCGATAATTGAATATGTCAGGACCTTACTGACCAGAGTAGCAGACATGAAAACATGCATAAAGAGCAGTGGTCAAATTCATTACCTTTTCTTGAGCTGGGTAAGATCCACTTCAAGCAGAATATTAATTGCTTATTATTTTATTTTACCTTGACATCAACTGAATATAGGTTTAACTTTCTCATACCAAAATCAGGGCATAGTCACCACTGACATGATTTTCAAGTTTTAATTTCAGTTGCTCAATATGGCTAATCCAGATATCTGCATTGTACAACCCTCTCCTAGTGACCAGCTTCCTATGGGGCAGCTAGGTAGACCAATTTGATTGTTATGTTTGGACATGTAGTGCCCCACAAAGGCTCATGAATTGAAGGCTTGGTCCTGCAAGCATCCATATGCAGAGTTAAGAATTTTGGAAAATGATAAGATCATGAAGACTCTGACCTCACTGTTGGATCAATTCACTGATGGGTGAATAATTTCATTGCATTATTGAGATTTGGGGCTTAGTTAGAGGAAACACGTTCTGGCATGCCCTAGGATGTCATATCTTGTCCCTGGCCCTTTCCTCTGTCTCTGCTTCCCAGTTACCATGAATTAAGTAGCTTTTTTCCTCCTACAACCTTCCGCCATGATGTTCTGCCTCAGCTCAGATCCAAAGCAATGGAGTCAACCAACTGTGGACTGAAACTTCTGAAACTGTAATTCAAAAAAATGTTTCCCTATTTAATTTTTTTTTTGCAGGTATTTTGTCATGGTGATAAAAATCTGACTCACTGATTCACCTCATTGATCCTTAGACCCTGCATAGACTATACAGATATTCTATAGTGACTGTCTTTCAGTCACAGCATTATTCCACGGCACTTGTATCTGATTGCTCTAATTGAACCCCTCAAGGGAAATGTGATTGGCTAATTTCCTGTACCCCCATGAAGGCTTTCTCCCATAGTTCTCTCACTTTCTTTTGCCCCCACTGATAGTTGAGGTATATGTCTGTGGCCCTGTGATATGCGCTATCCTCTTTCTGTATTCTGTAGATAATACATTTCTTGTAACATTTCACTTGCTTTGCTGAGTTCCGTGCTCTGTATCTCACCTGATCAGCACTCTGAAACCTAACTTCTTTCCTCAGTCAATGTTTTCTTGGTTAGTGTCTATCTCCTTTGAAATAAATTGGATACAGGTCAGACAAGGGCTATGAGGGTGTCTGCCATTATAAACACATTTCCTATGAGAGAGCCACCTGGGCAAAGATTGGATATCTGCCAGGTGAAAGGTCTATGTAGTGAAAGGCACACTAAACACCCCATCCTCTGAAGTTCCATCAGTACCGAACTGTAGTTTTACAATCACTTTCCTGAGAGATATAAGATGAAATTAAAAAGAAAAATTAATACAGCAATAATATTAAGCTGCTGACCTCATACGATTTAGATCCAAGGACAACTAGCTGTTTATGAGAGGGTGATATTAAACAATGGTTTTCTAGGCAATACTTAATCAACATTTAAAGTAGTAGTTTGGATATTAATATATTAAACAATGTGCTAGTTAAGTTCTCATGTGAAACAAAGAGTTGTCCTATAATGTCTCACTAAGTAAGTACTCGAAGTGCCTGTAAAAGGCTAGGTTAATAAAAATGTATAGTGTAATTAATGTTTGGAATTCTAGTATAGCAGACCAGTATCTATTTTTATTCCAACTTTTCATGTAGAGAAACTCAAAAAAATTATATAATGCTGCAGAAATTGTGCAAAAGCAATACTTTTTTCATTTATCAGTTTTATGTCCTAAATTAGCATATCACATTTTTTCTTTTCAGTTTCTTATAATGTACACAGCAATTTTGAGCTAATTATTTCGAGATGCAAGTTATTATTATGCTTCTAAAAATGAGAAAATAAGCCTGGTGTCATATAGTTTGCCTTTTAGCAATGACAAGAATCAGTAAAGCTGTTTTATCATTCTGAATTATATCTTCTTTCCTATTCAGCTATTTTAAAATAGACTGTGCAAAGAATATTTAGTGATATTTCTAAGTCTTTAAAATCGTGTTTCTTGGAATTTACTTCTATATTTTGAAAAAGTAGAACCAACTGTTATATAAGAAGGAGTTAATGTTTATGATACCATAATGTAATATTACAGTTTGGAACTCTTCAAATCAAAAGACATTGAGAATTCCAGTTCAGGCCGATATAGCAAAAAATGTATTTGGTCTTTGCATAATATCTCCAACAGAGCAAAACACATTCACAAGCATCTTGGGAAATAGTGATGCCTTTATCAAACAAGAGATAGTAATATGTGGTATTCTCTGTTACTAATTCAAGATTTATAAATGTCTATATAATTCTCTAAATGATGTTGTCTTTATTGATGTATATAATGAACATTGAACAAAAATAAACACATTGATAGGGTCACACTGACCATTAATTTAATCTACAAAACTTCAAGTTTCATATTCAGTAAGAAGCATAATAAATACATTTTAAGTGAGAATAATATGATTCGAAATGGTAGATACACCCTGGAGAAAACATTTGCAAGTCTGCACTCACAGTTTGGAACGCATTTGTATTTTCTTTCTTAAAAATAATTTTTTAATTCCCCAATTCCTCCCCTGGTTCCACTGAAGATATATGCTTTGAAAATATATCAGTCAGTAGAGTCTTGCCTTTTATGTTTTAGTGCCAGTGCATTTAAGATCTTTTTATTTTCCTTAATTTAATCTAACCTTAAAATTTAAAATGCAAATAAAAAAATTTAAGAAAGTTATCATCATATTGAATATTTTCTAACAAAAATTATTCAGATACTTGGAATAAACAAATTAATCATGTCCATGCCTTGAACAACCCTCATGATGGTATCATTTTGGCATTTCTTAACCTAGCATGACAGCTCAGCTTATATGACATTTTCTCTGAATAAAGGATCTGATTGTTATGGCTGAGGGCTAAGTATTGTAACAGCTGACAAGAGACAGTTGAAATCTGGTCTGAAAGGTAAATGACTCATGAAAGCAACAAAATAACAGGAGCAATAAACTATGCCTAAGTTACTTTGACCACCCATCAAACACAAAATTAGTCCTAGCACATCTGTCTTAATTATGTAAAAAGCCTACTTACCTCAATTCATGCCAGCGTGGAAGCAAAATTGGTGTCATAAGAACAGTTTTTGTAAACCATGCTCATAAAAAAAAAAAGAAGTTGTGTTACATAAAAATACCCTGAAGAAATAGGGAAGAAGAAGACAGAAGACTGGGCAGAGGATATAAGAATTCATCCATTAGAGAGAAATGCAAACATTCAATAGTTTCATTTAAATTAATTTTACCTCACTGATGAGTGTGTAAATATAAATTATAAATATATTTGTCAAAGCCTATTGTGCAAACCTTCTTCTCTCCATCAAAACCATCTATCTCAAATGAACTCTTCTTTTTGAATAAACTAATTGATACCACATAAAAAATTCAGTTTAATTCATATTTCCTTCATAAATAATGGCATAAAAATGACTAAAAGCATTGGCATTTGGGAATGCCAGGAAAAAAGATATTTTGAACAATTCTAGGTAAGCCAATGCTCATTCTGCCAGTGCAACATGAAATCAGTCCTCCACGTGGAGTTGTAGAAGGAAATAATGGGGCCAGAGGTAATTGTAACAGCCATTGCTTTAGGGTCTTCAACAGTTGGAGACAGATGGACTGTGGGTTCGGATGGCAATAGAATGAGTGGAAATAATAAAAATGAAATGTGAATATTTACCAGACACAAAATCATGATCTGTCCTAAACAATTATGCCCCAAACTTGGAACATTTATGAGCTGATTTAGAAAATTTCTCCACCTGCACTGATTGTCCATAATAGAATTGTTTCATAGTTCTCTACAACATAGAAATTGGCACTATAAAAGAGTTTCTCATTCAGACTGACGCTCACAGGAATTCAGTGAGTTTGATAATTTNGCCTTGGTTATTTTTACGAGGAGATTGGTACTTCCCCCCACCCCCCACCCAAATAAATAAATAAATAAATAATAAAATCTGAGCTCTGGGCACTTAACATGCTTGCTCTACTGAGGTATTAATGTAACATTGTTTCTTCGCCCTCCCAGATGATAGAACTAAGACATATGTGTGTTACTATAAGTATCTTTGCAGTATGGAAAATGTGTTCATTCTGGTTTTTTAACACTAAACCATTAGCATAAATCCTTATAGACATTTTCTCTTGCTCATATATAACCTGCAAGTGCAACAATAAGAAACCTGGCCCCTGCCATTCATCATTCACTTACTAAATTGTTCCAGTTCCAAGATATATGCATAGTGGTATCTGGAGTATTTACCCACACCTTCAATGCAAATGTCTATGAAGCTGCATTGGCTGTAAACAGTTTATTTAACCTCTTAGCTTAGAAAATGCACTCATTCCTAAAATTACTTATGTCAGCCCCTGTTATCACCACCTCGTCAGTAAGATTGTTTTACCGATTCTCAATATTAATATTTTGTCACATTCTACATTAAAGTTCACTCTCTTTCCTGTAACGTTCTGGAGGTTTTAAAAAATGCACAGGGCCAGCAATGCATCATTATGAGATTACACTGAATAGTTGCACCATCCAACAAATTCCTCAAACTTTATCCAACCCCTCCCCAATCCACCTGAAATTCCAGAAACTACTTATCTTTCTGCCATTCTACAGTTTTGCTTTTTCCAGAATGTCATGACCTGGTGAGGTTTTTGAAGGTGAAATTGATGAAAATGTTAGTACCAAGACTGCAGTTTCCAGCATCTTCTTATTCTCAGGCTACTGCAACTGAAACCTTCAGCCATTTGCCAAAATTGCCATTGAAGTATCCCTGTCACTGTAGGGCTCCAGTCTCCTCTGCTCCAGATTAGCAGATTTTCACTGTGACTCTCTGGAGCTGCTTGTTATTCCAAAATTCAGAGTGACAGTTTGCTCTTTAATTCTTTTCCAGGTTCCTAGAAAAATACGTCTCTGAGTTTTTCCAGTTTGATCTTCTTATAAGGAAGGAATGAAAATGCTCAAGCTCTTTCCATGCCAGAGCTCTCACCAGAGATTTTCAGAGACTTTTCACACATATAAGTAACTTTTTTGAGAATTAGTAAAATGTATGGAATTAGGATTTTATAAAGATGTCTGTGTGATCGATACGTTTTTGTGTCTCCCACATAACCATCAAACCTAATGTCATGGATGAGATTGCATGGGGGAGAGCAATATGTAAAGAAAGAGTGGAAACTAGGATCCAGTATGAAAAGTCAATCTTCCATTGCCAGGCTGAAGACAAAAGAGCAAGGTGCTAAGGTGTCAGGAGCATTGGGGGAAAAATCAGGACATTAATAACAGCAAGGAGAGTGCTTCTTGGACTATGTTTCTGTAAGAAAAATTCAGATGAAGACTAAAGAACATATCTATCTCATCAGTATCATGGTGTTAATAATAATAGAATTATTGTAGTAATGTGGGTATACCTAGTTCAACTAGTTAAAGGATCGGAAAGCAATGAAATTGTTGAAATATTTATTGTTGTAAAGATGGGATATTCATTATAGATTTAAGTCTGCTGAAAGGACGTATTTGGGAGATTGAAGTCTGATGATTTGGAAGAGAAATATTATCAGCAAAAATTTAGATGGTTGGTTCTTGGTAAAATTTGGGTTGAAATCACAGATGATGAGGGGCAGATATGTAACTGGAAATAATACCCCAAATTATTAATAGAGAGGTTATTTCTAGTTGGAGAGTTTTCTGAATTTTCTGCATCTACTTTTTACTCCTAAAGGTTTGGCACTGATTATATGCTAGTTTGGAATTAGAGAGGAAAATCATAAAAATAAAAATGGCAACAGCAAAATATATACAACTCAGACTCATCTTAAGTTTTCTCTGACTTGCAATTACACGAATAACAGTTCCAGTTTCTCTCTTTATGTAGTTTACATTCTGGAAGAGGAAAGAAATGGTGAAGAAAACCTCCACATAGGGCAATGAATACTAACTAATGTTTGCATACAGTGCTACAAAAACCCTCTATTTATTCAAATAAAATGACTTTGGGCACAAAAGTCACTGACTCCAAAATAGCATCATTTACTTTGTAGCTATAATTTTGGTAAAATTCATTATTTTTATGGGTGTCCATGGAATGAAGCTATTTCTCCTTGTCTATTGATTTGCTTCTCCACTATCTCAAGATTGAGATTAATGAATCACAGGGTCAAGAATAATCTAAACACAATAAATAAACTGTCATCATTATTCAGTATGAATTGAACTGATGGCTGTAGAAAAGTTGGTCTTATGCAAAGTCCTGTATTCACATGGCATTTACTCATCAGTTCTGGCTACTCTTTTTCTCATTTGATCCCAGTTCTATTATTTACAACTTATAGGAAAAGTTGTGAGGCCACAAGATGAGCTTTTCCTCATCATGACAGGGGAAAGAATGAACAAATGCTGTTGTCATATACAATGCTTACAGCAAATATTATTTTAATTAAAAATGTTTGTTTTCTTTGATACTTAATCTGTCTATTCATTTAGGTAGGAAACTGTAATAAACAAATGATATCATTCAGAAGTACATTTTTCTACACGGGGTGTATTTTCCTCACTTTTAAATTATTTTCTAACATGTTTCCCTGTGTGTTCCACACACACTTTAGTTGGTTGGTAATCATTAAGTATTACAATGTCCAAAAGCATTTTCCCAACATGAGCATTTTCTGCTAGTAACTTAGAATTGAGTACAACTTAGGTGGCTTTATTGATATATTTCTTTGTGAATGTTTAAAAATAATGGTGATTTTGAACAAAGTTATTTCAGTTTCACCTCTCCTTTTCAGGATAAGCTTAGAGAGGAAGAAATCTCCACCCCAACAGTGTTTATCACCATCTTTTCCTTTCATGTGATATTAACAACAAATGAAACACAATCTCAGTCCCTATGGGTATTATCACACATATTGTGATAATGAGTTACAATTGATTCGGTTTTACAGCATAATAAAAGAAGGCTTGAATCTCAGGATTTGAGCAATGGCAGTCCCATCTCAGAAATAATGTAAACAGAATGAGATTGCAGCAGGAAGCTGAAACAACTTTATTAATCAGAACCATTTCTGTTTAATTCACTGTTAAGAGTCTCTGTTAAATAACATTGCCTCTCTGGTGCTCATCATGATCTTGGATGATTAAAAAGCATTTGGATAATATCTGTAATAAAATTAAGCTCACTGAGCTATATATACCACTGAGTTCTGGGGACCAAATGAGATGAAAGTTTCCAACTGTCAAATTAAGGAGAGTAAGTTAAAGGAAATTAAAACGGTGCTTCCCCAGAGATGCAATAGATGCATACTATTGTCATTTTCTTTTCCTTATTTCATCTCTGAAGACAAATGATGACAGCTGTTTGTGAATCACCACCGAAAGCTGTCTTTGGAGTAGAGATGTAGAAAACAAACCTAAATAAAATGTGCATTTCTTTCATCTTAAGTATTTCATCAAATCTCAATTCCCAATCCACCTGAACTAGAATATTTTATTTACATATTTCTCTTAGATTAAAAAAAATAATAACTTTTTAACCATGTAGCCATTCAAACTGTTGGAATTGAAGTATTTAGTAAATACATTTTAATATGTTACAGTCCCTTTTCCATAAAGGTAGACATTAATTTTACTGAACTTTGTCTACAAAGCACCAAGCTCCTTTAGCCTCACAACTCATAAAATTAATCATCTACATATTTTCCTAGAAAAAAACAGAGTTTAGAACTTAAGATTTTATTCTTCAGGATTGTAGGAATAAGATCCCAAATTATTGTAGAATAATAATGAAGATAATAACAACAATAAAAGCAATATTAAATAAATCTAGGGAAAATCATTCTCACATTAATAATGGCATATTTTCCTAGAATTTGGATGTGTAGAAGGTCCTAATTCTGAAGAAAGATATTTCAAAGTTCATGGGAAGATTCAGCTCAGAGATGGGCACTTTCTCCGAGGCCATCATATGGCATACACGTCACAGCAAGCACACACACGTGAAGTCTGACAAGTGTCTAAACCTTTACATATTAATTAATTTTGAAGGCACTTCAAGCAGATTCAAATCTCAACAGGACCACACTGTCTTTCTGCATGTGGACAAGTTGCCTAAACTTTCTGAGCTTCACTTTTTTTTTTTCATTTATGAAAATTGAGTTGAGAAATAATCCTTCCCCTGGGGGCTATTGTGAAGAGTAAATAAACTCATGATCTTAACACATGTATTCCCTGAGTCGGTTCTTAACAGATAGCATTTGCTTTCTCATTCCTTTTAACATTTTCCTAATGATTCAAGTGGAAATTAAATTATCAAACTCACTGAATTCCTGTGAGCGTCAGTCTGAATGAGAAACTCTTTTATAGTGCCAATTTCTATGTTGTAGAGAACTATGAAACAATTCTATTATGGACAATCAGTGCAGGTGGAGAAATTTTCTAAATCAGCTCATAAATGTTCCAAGTTTGGGGCATAATTGTTTAGGACAGATCATGATTTTGTGTCTGGTAAATATTCACATTTCATTTTTATTATTTCCACTCATTCTATTGCCATCCGAACCCACAGTCCATCTGTCTCCAACTGTTGAAGACCCTAAAGCAATGGCTGTTACAATTACCTCTGGCCCCATTATTTCCTTCTACAACTCCACGTGGAGGACTGATTTCATGTTGCACTGGCAGAATGAGCATTGGCTTACCTAGAATTGTTCAAAATATCTTTTTTCCTGGCATTCCCAAATGCCAATGCTTTTAGTCATTTTTATGCCATTATTTATGAAGGAAATATGAATTAAACTGAATTTTTTATGTGGTATCAATTAGTTTATTCAAAAAGAAGAGTTCATTTGAGATAGATGGTTTTGATGGAGAGAAGAAGGTTTGCACAATAGGCTTTGACAAATATATTTATAATTTATATTTACATAGATAACATATGTATATGTACATATCATATACATTATGTGTTAAACATGACATCTATCCATCTATTAGTTCTCTGTCTTCCTTCCACCTCTGTATGATCATAATGAGTACACAAAGAGATAGCTTGTTCAAGCTCCCATAGGAAGCAGTTAGCAAACTAAGGACAGCTCTGTTTGGCTCCAAGACCTGGTCTTGATAGATGAAAATTCCTTTTTTTAAGGAAACTGCTTCATAGCTTTGATGCTTGATATATAAAACATCTGTTCTTATATGAGGGGAAAAAAAACCTAGGCAATTTAAAATACCCATGTAAGGGAACTTTCTGTCAAGTTTTAAAAGACAAATAAGTAGAAAGCAGGCTACAAGAAGCTTATTATTTCCATGAGCTTCTTATAATCTCATAATTCAAAAGGATTTTTTGCTACAAAATACTTTGACACTGTTTTATGAGCTACATAGCCCAGCTAAATATTTTTATTGAATGTTTTCTCTAAATGAAATTTTAGGTTTATATATTTAGTTGTCTGAGTCTGTTCAACTGCTAATGATCTACAGAGATTTTTTTTTTTTTGTACTTTCTCATTGAAACAGGGAAAAGAACATTCAAAGAATATACAGCTGGGCAGAAGCAACTGAAGAATTTCCAATTTTTCTCTAGTAGATGATGATTCCAGGTAATGTATGCTGTCAATTTTAGGGCTTATGACAGTCACAACATCTAGTTTATTTATAAAGCATCTTTCTAAAATTGTCAAAGCAATTTTTCTTATCTAATCACACACAGAAAAAGAGCATTCATGTAGTGGAAGAGGAAAGAAAAGTGCCATTTTAAAAACAATAGTTTTCCAAAAAAGGCTAACTGGGTAAGTTCTACCGTTTTTGTTTAAGTTATATATTTAGCCTTTGATGTACACTGAAATGTATAGAGAGAGTCTCAGAAATCATTAGAATTCAGTCGCAGTTTTCATACAGACCCTAGTTTTAAAATTCAGGCTCCTTTCCCATAGTGTGCCTTATAAACTTCAGTTTTCCCATGGCTTCTTCATATAATGTTGTAGTTAAAATGAAGCGGAAAACACCTTTAGAAATCTTTGCAGAGCATCTGATTCTTTGTTCACAAAGTTTAATGTGACACTGGTAAATGACAGGTGATCATACTGAGAGTGATAAATTTGGAAGTGGTTGTGATCTGGGGCCAATGCCCAGAAAGATGGCAATTTCTATATTTAAAGCAAGCTCACTTTGATTTCTTAAAGGAGGGAAAGGTCAGGGCTAGTGTGCATATTATGGGATTTTTATTAAATCTGGGATTCGACATAGTCATAGATGAAGATTAGCAAAGACCCATTAGCTGACCATGGAAATCGAACTGATCTGGGTTAAGATCAATAAAGAGCAAAAACTTAAAAGAAAGCTATAAGGTTGAACCCATGTGTTTTAGTCAGGTTTTACATTTTTGTGACCAAAATACCCAAATAACAATTTAGAGGAGGAAAAGTTTATTTTGGCTCACAGTATTGGAGTCTCAGTCCATAAAATGCAGATTTCATTGCTCTGAGTTCAAGACAAGACAGAACATCATGGGGAAAAACTGTGGTGAGGGGAAACTGCTCCCCTTGTGGTAGCAAGAAAACAGAGAGAAGGAGGGAAGGGGATGTGGGGAGGATAAACCCTTTCAGGAAAGGCCCTTCCCCAATGTCCTATCTCCCCCTGCCATGCCCCACATGACTCCCAGTCCATTTAGCTTAGGGTGGGCTGATTAGGTTCCAGTTTTCACAGTCCCATCGCTCTACCTCTGAAATTTCCTGCATTAAAACAGGAACTTTTGGGGAACGCTTTATATTTAAGCCATGCCATTTTACCCCTTAACCACCTAAACTCAAGTCCATCATGTAATGCAAATTGTGTTTAAGCTCATCTCCAAGAATCCCATAATATTAACAATTCCAGCCTCCAAGATTAAGTCCAAAGTCTCCTGTGAGACTGAAGACAGTCTTGGCTGTGAACCTCTGTGTAAATCACAACTCTGCACATGCAGCAGCTTTTCTGTCCAGCCCAGTCCATGTTACTGGCATATATTAATTCCTGGGGTGTTTATTCCAGTTTAGGCTCCACTTTCTCAACTTTCCATATGACCCTCTCATGAGCAGCCTGCAGGAAGTCTAATCTGGTGTGGTTTGCCTGGCCTCCCAGGTCTTCCTTTGAAATCTCACGGAAGCCTCCATGACCCCTTACCATGACTGGAGGACCACAGTAATGTTTTGGATCTACCAGAATTATTGTCATTTCAGAGTCAGTCAGTGTACCCGTTCCCAAAAGTCCTGATTCTTGCCTTTTCCCCAATGCAGTTACACTAATTAAAGGCCATGGGTCCCTTTGGGAGAGGATGGGTGAAACATTATCAGTAAAGGAGGAGGAGCATCAGATGGGTGAACATACCATCAAAGCAAGTTTGAAAATAGAGTCAGAGGAAGGATATTAGAATTGGGAATGAAAAGGATGGTGTTAATGAGATTTCATTCTCTCATCCTTTACTCCTCACCTTGTGACCTAAACATTGGTTTCTTGTCAGGTGTGGTGAGGGATCATACTTTCATTTGGCAATATAACAAAACTTGAAAGGAGATGGTTGCCTTGGTTGTCTCTCATGGTGCCTTCTTTAAAAGCAAAAGAAATGCAAAACTCTACAATATGATCATCATTGATTGATTTTGTACCTTTTAGAGCATGTTTATATTTGCATTCTAAGAGAAGTTCTTAGGAAAGGAAGTTTTAAATTGCTATTATTCTTATTCAAGCATCTGTCATGAAGATATGTACTATTATTGAATTTTCCATCCATTGCCATTTTAAATAATCATATTTTATATAAAACCCTGATAGTTTAAGACTATGCATGCTTTTGAATGATTAAGATGCAACTGTATAATGGATTTGAAAAAACTGAATTAATTGTTTATAGTATGTCAGGTATATGCTGAAGAACTTTACATTAATTTAAATTGTAATACTCAAAAGAGATCTCAATGAAATTATCCCCCTTTTGTAGATAAAAATGTAGACTCAAAGGAATTAATAAGCCTAATACCACTATATCTAGAATTTGGCAGAGCTGAGATTTTAACCCAGATTTATTTAGTCCATTTTTTTTGTTTTTTTCTTCTTCTCTCTTTTGTGGCAAATAGTCATTAATATGCATCAACAAAGCATCAGTAGAAAAGATTGGTATCCATTGCTCTTAGGCATCTAGTAACTTCCTCTCAAATATCTCAGTGTGGAAGTGCTTCTTCTAGGCAATATGATCAGCAAATATACAGTTATTGACTTCAAAGGGCAGATATGTATCCTAACTAGGTCAGCAAACAAAAATCACAAAGAAATGTTCTTAATTATTACTTAGAAATGATAAGAACTTGAAAAATGAGAAAAATCCAAAAATAACCATTATAGATTTGGTTTTTCATATACTAATTAACAAATATTTTAGGAGTCTGTGGTATTTGCTGTTTCTTGTAAACATTCAGTACTGGCTCTAGTTAACCTGTGAGTTTGACCTCATGATCTGAACCGGTTTTTACATTTTTCACATCTTCCATCCTCTTAAAGACATTTAACACATTTGCAATCCATATCGAGATGTTACAAAATATGTCATTGATTTATTCCTTATGGCATATAAATTCTGGAACTTATTTTTCATGTGAAATTATTGATGTAAATGTTTCCACAAGGTGGAAGAACTGCATAACCCTCATTCCAAGAGAATTTCAGGCATTAGTATAGGGAGGGGAATGGGATGAGTTGTGGATGAAAGAACAGAAAGAAAACAAAGGGTAGTCTCTGCAACTGCTAGGCATATTTTCATCTTACCCTTACTGATATAAAACCCAAGTCTTGCTCTTCTCTTAAATAGACATTTTTCTTCTCATCCCATGCACCTCTCACATGATGCAGAAATTAAATTTTTAAATGATAAAGGTACAAGGTCATTAGCCATTTCAAAACCATCATAACCAGCTCTTCTCAGCCTTAATAGAATTTTGAGAACAATTCTTCTTAAAGACATTCTTACTTCTATCCTCTGGTACCCATAGGCAATTACCAAATATCCAATATCACAGTGAGGATAGTCAGTTGTAATGGCTTTGGTGAGCTGCTTTCAATTTAGGAAGAAAATATTTCCATCCCATCTGGCACTGTTTTCCTTCACTGCAGAAAAAAAATACAATTAACCTAATTCTTATTGTTTTACCTGTAATGATAATAGCATTCTACATATTAGTACTCCAAGACATGTGTTTAGTTACTTAATGAGAGAGCTGAAAACTGCAGTAGTAAGTTAACAGTGAGTCAAAGAGAAAAAAAAAACAAAAAAAAAAAAAAACATGATAACATGAAGAAGTTGAGCGAAATATCCTCGAATTTGTGCGAGACCATTTCTTCTGGTGAAATTATGCCAGAGTTTAATTACAGGAGAGATAACTGAGAATTTGACTCTAGTTAAAATAGTGAACAAAAACCACTCCTGGAATTTCAAAGAATGAGTTGAAAACTTGTGTCTTATCTGAAAGGATCCCAGGTCACATATCTGCCCTCCAACATAATGTATGAATATTAACAATTAAGGTGTATTTGAGTAGACTTTATGCCTCCTCTCCAATTTATTCATTTATTTTGGATGTAGGTGTCACACATATTGAAAGATAGCTAAATGATTAACACTCCTGCTCTATAGCACCATGTTCATGACATTTGTTTTTCTTCCCAATAGGGATCTATCTTCGCCATCCAAACAAAACAAATTTGATTTTTCACTGTAGAAGAGAAGCAAATGCCACCGCATAAAGTCACTACACTGAATGTTCGTAAACTGCATTATTTCAGGATGGATAAAATGGGGAATGATATCAACATTCACTTTAATTAGCTTTCTTTGTTAACAGTGTCTTTGCTCATAAATTTTATTGCATTTGTCATTTAGATTTAATCTTTTCTTTTTCATATGAATCTTTTAGTAAATCCTTTAGCACAGGTTTAAATGACATGTTGTCATTCATCATTTATTTTTAAATAATCACTCCGATTCTAGAATAATTGTTTATCTGGGTATATATTCTTCATGAGTTTAAAGGTACTTTCCAATATCTATAGAGTGCTTTCATGCTATTGGAGGAGAAAATTATTTCTTGTGTCTTTTGGGAGAAAATATCTTCTCAGTTTTAATGTAGTTCATTTATTCTTTTTAGTTTAAAAAAAATGCAATCAACCTGGGCCTGGTGGCGCATGTCTGTAATTCCAGTGACTCAGGAGGCTGAAGCAGGAGGGTCACAAGTTCAATGCCAGCCTCAGCAACTTAGTGAATCCCTGAGCAATTTAGTGAGACTTTGTCTCAAAAAAAAATTATCTGGGGTTGTTTCTCAGTGATTAAGCACCCCTGGGTTCAATCCCTTGTACAAAAAATAAATTGCACTCATATATTCAGTTTCAAATTTAGTTCTTTAATCAATCATGAAAAATTCTCAGTTACTACCAAATATTGTTTTTAATATTTAGTAATGAGCTATATTAATTACATTCTAGTATTTATTTTAGACAACAGTTAAAAACTTTCATTCCATGTATCTATCAACTTCTCTCTTTATGATTTGAATATCTTTATCTTTAGAACTATACTTCTTCCCTTTGCCTTGAAATTTACTAATTCTTTTTATAACTCTATGAGCTTTTAATTAATGCATGGTTTTTAAAAATTCTAGTTTAACAATTTTTAAAAATATGCCCAATATTTCATAATATTTCCCTTGTGTATGCAAATTGTATAATATTAGTTTAATTCATTATTTCAGGTTGTTGTATTGTCTCATTCTAGGAAGAATTCCATGTTGGTTATAATCATCATATTACTGAAAATGGAAGCCCAAGAAGTCATTTTATTCCAGCATACGCTTGTATCCTGTTTTGCACCCTAAAAGCTGCAAATAATTAAGAGCAATATTATTTCCTATCACATGCTTTGGAGTGTGTTTGCATTAGGATTATGGAAGAAGGACAAGGAAGACAGAAACTGTGCTTTATTGCTTTCAGGTTTGACTTTATTCATGAATTTTATGATAGATTGTTTCCATTAAAAACAAGTGGAATGTTCTTTCCATCTTGTTCCTTTTATCCCTAGACCTGCAAAAGAAGAAAACCATCAATAGAGGCAAGAACACAGTTCATAAAGACCCAGAAAGTAAAGCTGCACATAAATGTCATTTCAGAAAAATAAATGAAGCAGGTAGGTAGAAAATTGCAGATTCAGTGGATGAAACAAATATCTCTATTAGTGCCTTTATGAAAACCTAGTTCTTACATTGAGCTTTAATCATTTGGAAATACAAATTCCAGTGAGGGGCAAAAAAAAAAAAAAAAGTAGATAACGGGCCTAATACAAAGAAGCAACCAGTACTATTTGAATTGCACAATAAAATGAAGGACCCACATCAAAGTGTCTGGAGAATATGGAAATTAAGAAAAGAACCTGGACTAGTAGTAAGTTCAAGGCTTACTACTAATTACATAAACAACTGTGATGTTTGGCTAGTTGAAACAAAATTAGTGATTCCAAAATGTTGTAGTTGCTACAAAGAAGACAGACATGACTCTCATACAGTCACAGAGGTAGATATTCTCATTTAATTAGCATCATACACAACAAATTAGTTAAAATGTTTTCTGGTGTAAATTGCAAAATTGGAAAAGAGTAAGAAAAATAACTAGATCATAAGAAAGTAGAGAAGTAAGCTCTTACTTATGTGACTGACAAGAATGCCCCATGAATAATATTATTTCACTCATAACTGAATCTTTGTGTCCTTTGTTTTGCTTCTAGTGTTAATCTAGAGTTAATCTAACCCAAATAGTTTTGTCTAGATATCTTGCATGTATATGCATGGGTTTCCTTTAAACGTTTCTCTGAGAGAATTTTAGAAAAGTGGCTAGTTTTCCAGTAGAGTTACTATAGACCATCCATAACCCAGACAATGCATTGTCCAGATTAAAAGTTTAGAATGCTCCCAAGGAATTAAAAGTAGGGTACCATGAAAGTAGTTAGAATAAAGAGAGATTTTCCTTAAACTGCTGGTGCAGTATAAAAAGTTTTTTTCATCTAAGATCCTTGCATGACATGTCTATGCTTGGGTTAATGTCAGTTGCCAAATTATTTAACAAAGAGTGACATAAAACTCAGTGTGATTTTCACTTAGAGATTTCTTTGTATTGTAAGATGAATATCACCTCTGTCACAAGAAGCAGATGGATTTTCATATTGGCAGGGTATCAAAGACTTTGCAAATTTAGAGAAAAAAAGAGTGCAGTTAAAATTGCTAATTTCAGTTAATAAAAAGCTACTTTAACTTTCATAAGCAGCAACCTTAACTTTGTGTTCTGTTAACTAGCTAATGGTAGAAAAAGTATTTTGTTGTTGAGGAACTACAGGAAACATGGTTCTTAATTATTCAGCAGCCCTAGGGGCAACCTCTAATGTTAAGATAAAAATAAACTATCAGCTGCAAGACTCTAGCAGGATGGAAGAACAAATCACACCTTTATTTCATTTTTATGTTGCAAAATGTGCCTGGGAAATGATCTCAAGAAAGACTATTACAATCAGAACCGTGCCGCAGGGTGACTTTCCATGAGGTGACAAATTAGACTTTGATGTATCAGGTGACATTGTTCTAAGGCTTGAAACAGAAAGTGCCACGGAGGACTTGATTTTCTCACCCAGTCTGTCTTAAGGCGAATTTTCAGAGCAGGGTCCAAACAGAAATCAATGTAAACTATGTGTGGGCAGATCCTTCCCCAGAATCCCTAATAAAGAACATTTCCAATTAGAGTTTGCCACTGTCTTCATCTTAAGGAGGTCAGTTTGTGAAATTATTCAAGACACAAAATGGTGTATAGGAACACAATTGATTTGTAGGTGTTAATATTATATCCTGCTACATTGCTGAATTCATTTATAAGTTCTAGAAGTTTTCTGGTGGAGTTGTTTGGATCTTCTAAATGGGGTATGTCATCCCAGGAATGCAAGGTTGTTTCAACATATGGAAATCAATAAATAGGGATAGTTTAAGCTCTTCTTTCCCTTTAATTTCTTTCTTTTGCCTAATTTCTCTAGCTAGAGTCTCAAGAACTATGTTGAAGAGAAGTGGTGAAAGAAGACTTTCCTGTCTTGTTCCAGGTTTTAGAGGGAATGCTTTCAATTTTCTCCATTTCGAATGATATTGGCCTTGGGTTTGTCATATATGCCTTTCAGAATGTTGAGGTATGCTCTTATTATTTCTAGTTTTTTCTAGTATTTTGGACATAAATGGATGCTGTGTTTTGTCCAATGCCTTTTCTGAATCTATTGAGATAATCTTGTGATTCTTGTCTTTAAGTCTATGGATGTAGTGAACTACATTTACTGATTTCCATATGTTGAAACAACCTTGTATCCCTAGGATGAACTCCATTTCATTATGGTGCACTATCTTTTAAATATGTTTTTGTATTAAATTTGCCAAAATTTTTTTTAAGGATTTTTGCATCTTTGTTCTTCTGGGATACTGGTTGGAACTTTTCTTGATGTATCTTTTTCTGGTTTTGGAAATCAGTGTGATGCTAGCTTCATAAAATAAGTTTGGAAGGGTTTCCTCCTTTGCATTCCTATACACAAATGATGAATCAGCTAAAAGAGGAATTAGAAAAATTAGACCTTTCACAAGAGACACACACACAAACAAAAACAACAACAACAACAAAAACCACTTTGGAATCTAACAAAAGAAGTGAAGACCTTTATAATGAAAACTGGAGAACACTAAAGAATGAAACTGAAGAAGACCCTAGAAAATGGAAAGCTTCCTATGCTCTTGTATGGACAGAATTAATATGGTCAGAATGTCCATACTATTAAAAGCACTGTATAGATTTAATGCAAATTCTATTAATATCCAAATGACATTATTCCTATAAACAGAAAAAGCAGTCATGAAATTTGTTTGAAAAACTAAGAGGCCAAGAATATACAAAGCAATCCTTAGCAAGAAAAGGGAAGAATGTTGCACCATAAAATCAGAGTTGAATTATAAAAACTGCATGGTATTGACACCAAAACAGACATGAAGGCCAATGGAACAGAATAGAAGACACAGAGAAAAACCAACATAAATACAGTTATCTCAAACCAGACACAGGCACCTAAGCTTATAATAGAGAAAAGAGAACCTCTTTAACAATGGCGCTGGGAAAACTAAAAATCCATATGTAGTAGAATAAAATCTAACCCATAGCTCTCATCCTACACAAAACTCAACTCAATGTGGATCAAAGACAAAGGCATTAGACCAGAAACTCTGCACTTACTAGAAGAAAATGTAGGTTCCAACATATCGTCTTAGGAACCAACTTCCTTAACAAGACTCCTAAAGGGCAAGAAATAAAACCAAGAATTAATAAGTGTAATGGCATCAAACTAAAAATCTTTTGCATAAGAAAGGGAACAAAAGAAAGTGAAGAGAGAGCCTGCATAATGACAGATATTTTTGCAACCTCAGATAGAATATTAATTTTCAGGATATATAAAAAACTAAAAAAGAATCTTTGCATAAAAAAAAACAACAACGAAGAAATTGGCAAAGGAACTGAACAGACGCTTTTCAGAGGAAGAAATATGAATTTTCAACAAATATATGAAAATAAATGGTCAACAACTCGAGCAATTAGAGAAATGCAAAACAAAACTACACTGAGATTCCAACTCACTCCAGTCAGAATGACAATTTTCAAGAATACAAGTAATAAAAAGTGTTGGAAAGGATGTGGGGAAAAAGGCTCACCCATACATTGCTGGTGAGACCACAAATTGGTGCAACGCCTCTGGAAGGCAGTATGGAGATTCCTCAGCACACTTGGAATGGAATTACCATTTGACCCAACTATCTCACTCCTCAGCTTATACTCAAAGGATTTAAAATCAGCATACTACAGTGACAAGGCCACATCAATGTTTATAGCAGCTCAGTTCACAATAGCTAAGCTATGGAAGCAACCTAGGTGCCCTTTAACAGATGATGAATAAAGAAAATGTGGTACATATTCACAATGGAGTAATATTCAGCCATAAAGAAGAATTGAATCATGGCATTTGCAGTTAAGTGGATAGAACTAGAGACTATCATGCTAAGTGAAATAAGCCAGTCCTCCCAAACCAAAGGCCTAGTAGGTTCTCTCTTATATGCATATGCAAACACACAACAAGGAGGAAAGTGAAGAATAGAAGGTTATTGAATGAGACAAAGGGCAATGAAAGTAAGGAAGGAGGGGTGAGTATAGGAAAGACAGTAGAATAAATTGGATATAACTTTCCCATGTTCATATATGAATACATTATCAGTGAAACTCCACATCATGTACAACCACAAAAATGAAATACTAATTAGAATGTTATATTACACACACACACACACACACACACACAAAATAAACTCTACTGCCAGGCATGGTGTCACACTCCTTTAATCCCAGTAGCTCCAGAGGCTAAGGCAGGAAGATCACAAGTTCAAAGCCAGCCTCAGCAAAGGTGAGGCACTAAGCAACTCATTGAGACTGTGTCTCTAAATACATATACAAAATAGGGCCAGGGATGTGGCTCAGTTGGTTCAGTGCTCCTGAGTTAAATCCTGGTACCCACTCCCCAAAATAAAATAAAACAAAATAAACTGTATTGTCATATATAACTAAAAAGAATAAATAAAAAAAGAATCTACCAAAATCCACATTAAAAACACACACACACACAAAACACAAATTGGTGACCTTGCCACAGAACTCCTGTGGTGGACTGTGAAGAAACCTGATTGCCTTGAAATCTTCTGAGGCAGGATGTACAGATATCACCAACAGGAACTGGAAGTCCAGAGGTCAAGTTCTAGTTCTCTACCCTTAGCTGGACAGCTATGTGCCTTTGAACAGCTGTTGCCAAATAGAAATGAAAATGAGCACAGTGACAAGTCACATATGCAATTTCACATTTTCTAACCAATATATAAAAAATTTAAATAAGCATAATAGAATTAATTCAATACTATATTCTATTTACCTCAATAAATTGGACATATCATCATTTTAAAAAGTCATTGATATGAACATTATTAGCAAGAGCAGATATTCAGATATTCTTTGAAAGTATTTTTCATTTAGAGAATATCTTGATTTAGAATTTCCACATTTCAAATTCTCTGTAATCAACAAGTGTCATTTTTGGACAAACCTCTTTTTCCATAGTTTTTCCAAATCTTAGACATATGACACAGAAAGAAGTAACAGTGTAGAAATTTTGAAGAAATTATGATTAAATAAATTAAACAAGAGTTGGAGATAACACTGAGATAAATTTATTAATATTCTAATGGATGTCATATAGTCACAAAATAAACTTGGACTTGTAACATTGGGAGGGGGATATGAACGATCCTGAATGACAATTGATATTGAAATGTCTTAAGAAAATTAAAAACTGAAAGTTTTCACCATTCAGTAGAAAAAGGACACCGTAGTGCAAAAATTATCTTAGGTGATACAACAGAAGACACAAGGAACACTTAACCCGTCGTAAAATAATCCTTTGGAGAAACAATACCTGCTTTCAAATAATAATTGAAACACTGCTGAAGAGGATAGTCAAGCTTTTTCTAGATGAACTCAGAAGACATACTTGAGACCAAAATTTGGCCATTTGTACGTTGAGTAATTCAAGCACATATTGAGTACCTACTATAGAAAACTCTGAGACTGCTTTTATGCAAATGTGAATGGTTAAAAAAAAAAGACAACATAGTTTCAACAAATGAGGTATTTAACTTGGGTAATTCTTTAAAATGGATTGGCTGGCAATGTTGACCTGAGCTGTTCCAAACCAGTGAAGAACATGAAATGTAGAACACATTTTTTTTTTTAAAGCAAAAGTCATGACTTGAGCCCTCAGAGGACTTCCAAGACAGTATTTCCAGATGTGAATTCAAATGGAGAGAGGACAGTTTTGAACAATCAAGAAGACATGTTTTGGCTGCTTTTTATTTTTATTTTTTCCAAACAGTCAAAAAACAAACAAACAAACAAACAAACAAACAAACAAACAAACAAACAAAACACTGGCTAACAGGCTGAGAAAAGCAGCAGTATAGACACAGAGGAACATATAAAGACTCTCAGTGTGTAACCCTCACACCATGCACGGTGGGACAAGCCTGTAATCCCAGAAACTCGGGAGACTGAGGCAGGAGGATTGCCAGTTTGAAGCCAGTCTCAGCAAAAAGCAAGGCCCTAAGCAACTCAATGAGACCCTGTCTCTAAATAAAATACAAAACAGGGCTGAGAATGTGGCTCAGTGGTTGAGTGGCCCCGAGTTCAATTCCTGGAACCCCCTTCCTCCCAAAAAAGTTCTATTTTGTTGTGTCTTATATTATCTGAAGGATTTGTAGGGGTGAGCAAAATAATAATAATAATAATAATTCTAAGCCACATTGACTGCTCTAGATGTCCCTGTGAAACATAGATATCTACAGTTTATTTTTCAAGAATTAAATAAAAAAAACATTGTAAGTAGGAATAACTTCTTCCTCTGAACACTTGACATGCATTTTAACCTGTTTTGAGAGAATTAGAATGCTGTGTAATCACAGCACTCTTTCTATGAGGACGGACTGGGTATTTAATTTTCCAGAGAAAATCTCACTTGTTTTAAATTCACCAGTTTTTCACTTTTATCTTGAACTCACACACATTCCAATTACCTGAAAACATTTTGATGTATTTATTAAACTTCAGGATATTCATTTTTCCAAGTTGCATGAACTTTCAGAAAATAGTTTTTTAAATGTATTTTTGTTGTCAGAAGAGATTTTGTTTAGTTTTATTGTTTGTATTTTTTTTCTTCTTCCTTTTTCATTTAAAATGAGTAATTCAAATGTTGCTGCTAAATGTCAAAAAAATATTTGAGGAAGCTGGGTTTGTAGCTCAGTGGTTGAATGCTTGCCTTGCACGTGCGAGGCACTGGGTTTGATCCTCAGCATCATATAAAAAAATAAATAAATAAAAACAAAGTTATTGTGTCCATCTACAACTAAAAATATGTTTAAAATATTTGAAGACCACATGCAAATGTTTCAATGGTGGTATAATAAATATAATAGGGATGTACTTATTTGCTTAATATAAGAGAGATGCTAACAACATCAAACAAAACTTTTCGGTGAGAAATGCAGGAAAAGAGAAGATAGAGGTAATAATTATGTAAAATAAAAATTATTACCACTTAATGTATTCTATGCCCTCTCTTAAAATGCTAATAAGTGGTAAGGATTTTCTCCCATTCTGTAGGGTCTTTCTTCATGCTCTGATTTTTTTTTTTCTTTTACTGTGAAGAAGCCCTTTAGTTTGATACCATCCCATTTATTGATTCTTGCTTCTTGTATTTTAGAAGTCTTGTTGAGGAAGTTGGTTCCTAAGATGATATGCTGAGGATGTAGGGAAAAAGATACACTCATACATTGCTGGTGAATCTGCAGATTTGTGCCAGCACTGTGAAAAATGGAATAGAGATTCCTCAGAAAACTTGGAATGGAGCCACCATTTTGCGCGGTTATCCTACTCCACAGTATATACCCAAAGGACTTAAAATTAGCATACTACAATGAAACAGCCACTTAAATATTTATAGCAGCTCAATTCGTAATCACCAAGCTATGAAACCAACTCAGGTGCACTTCAACAAATGAACAGATAGAGAAAATGTGGTATATATACATAATGGGATATTACTCAGCAATAAAGAAAAATGACTGACTTTTGCCAGTAAATGGATGCATCAGGAGAATGTCATGCTAAGTGAAACAAGCCAATCCCCCGCTAAAATGTTGAATGTTTTCTCTGATATGCGGATGCTAACACACAACAAAGGGGGCAGGATAGAAGTTCAGTGGATTAGATGAAGGAGAATAAAGGGCAGAAAGGGGAGATGGGAATAGAAAAGGCAGTAAAATTAATCTGTTATAACTTTCCTAGGTTCATATATCAATACACCATCAATGAAACTCCACATCTTGTGCAACCACAAGAATGGCATCCTAATTGGAAGAAGTTATACTCCATGTATGTATAATATGTCAAAGTACACTCTTCTGTCATGTGTATTTAAAAAGAACAAATCAATTTAAATTTAAAAAAATATATAAAAATGCAAAACTCATTGCTAGTTTGCAATGAAAGACTAAAGAGAGTGAGAAATCTTTAATGGTCAAATAATATATACACTTCTTTCCTAGAGACAGTTTAAGGAGATTTTATGTTTTACTGGTATAAGTTGACTAGTGGAGGCTAAGTCTGCCTGATTTTCTTTTTTACTGAATTTATAAAGCACTGAAAGACTTTAGACATGCAACTGATAGTTAAAACCAGAAATTAGAAGAGTGTCCACTTGTCATATCTTTTAGATTAATATAATCAATATAATAATCTTCAGACACTATATATGAGTTAAAGTACAACTAAACAATTGAAAGAAAAATTGTTACAAGAAAACAACTATACCAAAACTGTGAAGAGATCAAATGATTTACCTGATGTACAGAAAACTTCAATTACTATGTAAGATAAAGTCAATGATTTAGCATAAGAAGGGGAAATTTGTAAAGATAGACAGAAAATAATTTATTTCAGTTTATAAATCACCTAAATATTGGGAATTATATTCTATCTTCTTTTAAGGCTAGTATGTAAGTAAATTATTGAAAAAAATCCTAAAAGGGAAATTTCTATATTCTCACCATTTTTATGTACTTATTCAATACTTATATTATGAAAGACCTTAACTTAGAGGTCACTAATTTATTTTACTTGTCTAATTTTTTCTGGCTGAATTTCCAATACAATATTGAAATTAAGGCTGAAGCAGCTATTTTTGTCTTACTCCCGATTAACAGGGGAGGAGCATCCAGTTTGATCATTAAACATGGAATTTACTGTGGATTTTTTGCAGATGTCCTTCAGCATATTCTCTTCCATGTATGGAAACATTGAGTGTCTTTACCACATAATGGCATTTTATTCTACCAAATAACTTTTCTGTGTCTTTTGAGATCATTGTGTATTTTTTTTGTTATATAGGACATTGATTGATTTTTAAAGATTATACCAAGTGTGCATGAGCTGAATAAATCCCATTTCCTCATTGCTTATATTTATTTTATAGGCTACTACATTCAGTTTGCTAGTATTTTGTTGAGGAATTTTTCTGTTCGTATCTCCAAGCAATAATTGCACATTTCCTGAGATGTTGTTTTTCAGTTTTGATATCAGGGTAATAATAGTCTAATAAAATAAATTGGAAAGTCTCCCTCTTCTGTTATTTTGAATTTGTGGAAAAATTGGTGTTAAGTTTTAAATGCTTGGTAGTTTTAAGCATTGAAGCCACATGGGCTGGGATAATTTTTGCATTATTAATTTAATTTCTTATAGGCATATTCAGATTAGTTTTTCTTGATCCAGTATCAGTTGTTTGTCCTCCTAGGAAATTATATATTTCTTCTAGGTTAACTTATTGGCACATAAGTGTTCATGATATTTGTTCATAAACCCTAATTGTGTATGACCAGTAGTAAGTAAGATCTTACTTTCTGCTTGTATCTGAAAATTAAAGTTTTCTTTATTTTTATGGTCAATATAAAGATTTGTCAATTTTGTTGATGTCTCCAAAAAACAGACTTTTGTCATTTTTATTTACTCTATATTTGCTATTCTCCTTTTTGTTATTTCCCTTGGGAAAAAAAATATATATACACATACACATACACACCATTATAACATATATGTGTATATGTATATTAATTATAAATGTGTATGTGTGTGTGTATATATATATATATATATATATATATAAAATGAATACTAGCAAACTGAATGTATTAGCCTATAAAATAAATATATGTAACGAGGAAATGGGATTTATTCAGCTAATTCAGTTTAGTTTACTTTTCTTTGTAGTTTCTTAACGTGGAAATCTAAGTTAGTGATTTTATATCACTTTTCTTTTTGCTATTCTCCTTTTCTTTTTAATATACACATTTATAGCTATAAATTTCTCCCTAAGCCCTGTTTTAGCTGTTTCCCAAGTTTTGCTCATCATCCTGCTAAGATTTTCTCTTACTTCCAATAATTGTCCTAAAGAATACAAAATACTAATTTTTTTATGGATAGTATACTTTCTATGACAACTTTGACTTGATATTGTCCTCCAAATGGAGGAGCACTATGAAAGAAACATCTTTTCTGTGCTAAATTTTGTCTAATTCCTGTCTTCAAAGTAGAATTTTTCTCCTTAGTTCCTTATTAACGTGTACAACAGTTTATGCCTCAGCAACTTTGGGGAGTTGTTACTTGTAAGAATTTGATCTTTTAAATTAATATTTGCATTGTTTTTAATCTTTATAGTCTGTGTTTTTGAAAATTTTAGTCCTTCATCTCAGCATTTTGTGCACTAACTGACCACATATACATCAGAGATCCTATACAATTATAATGGATCTGAAATTTTTCTGTTGTCTAATGACATCAAAGCTGTCATAAGGTCATAGCACAACTCACATGTCTGTGATAATCTAGATATGTTTAGGTATACAAATGTTTAGTTACATAAAAAGCATTGTGGTATATTTGCCTATAATCTTCAGTACAGTAACATTCTGTGCATGTGATAGCCTCGGAGCAAAAGGCTACAGAATATAGCCTATATTGTGTGGTAAACTAACATCATCTAGGTTTTTCAAAGTGCACTGGAGGATGTTCCCACAATGACAAAATCGTCTAATGACACATTTCTCAAAATGTGCCCCATTTTTCAAAATGCATCCCAGTCACTAAAAAATTCATACTTTCCCCTATCTTTTGTCTCTGCTTTTTAAGAACACCATCACCTAGAATTTTGATGTTCTGATATATAAAGAGATATGCCATTAGTACTAAAATACCTACCATTCAAATTATTGAGATCATCACCATGAAACATATTCATTCACCAGATCCTAGGGGAGTAACATTCACTGGGGTAACTCATAGTGACCACAGAGATATGCTGAGCCCCATACTTAATTCAGCATGCAGCAGTATCCATCACTGGTATAATACCTAGGTCCTTGATCCATCTAGCATTAGACAAAAGAAAGGAAGAAATGCATACAAATAGGAAAAGAAGAGCTCAACCAATCCGTATTTGCCAACAACATGATTCTATATTTAGAAGACCCCAAAACACTACAAGAAAGCTCCTAGGACTTGTAAATGAACTCAGTAAAGTAGCAGGGTTTAAAATCAACACCAATAAATCAATTGCATTTCTATACTCTAAGGATGCATCAGCTGAAAGAGAGAGAAGGAAAACTATACCCTTTACAATAGCTTCAAAAAAAAATATTTAGGAATCAACCTAACAAAAAAGGTGAAAGTCTCCTATAATGAAAACCACTTAACACTAAAAAGAAGAAATTGAAAAAGACCTCAGAAAATGGCAAGATCTCCCATGTTCCTGGATAGGCAGAAACAATATTATCAAAATGGCCATACAGTGTTATACAGATTTAATGCAATTCCCATAAACATCCCAATGACATCATTCACAGAAATAGAAAAAGCAATCCTAAAATTCATTTGGAAAAATAAGGGACCCAGAATAGTCAAAACAATTCTTAGCGTGAAATGTTATGCAGGAGGCATCACAACACCAGACCTTAAAATTATACTACAGATATATGGTAACAGAAACAGCATGGTATTGGCACCAAAACAGAAACGAAGACCAATGGAACAGAATAGAAGACAGACAGAGACACATAAATCCAGTTATCTCATCCTAGACAAAGGTGCCATAAACATACAGTGCAGAAAAGATAGCCTCTTCAACAAATGGTGCTGGGAAAACTGGAAATCCATATGTAATGGAGTGCAGTTTAACCCCTATGTCTCACCCTGCACAAGACTGCTTTAAAAAAAAAAAACATTTATTTTTTAGTTGTAGGTGGACACAATACCTTTGTTTTATTTATATGTGGTGCTGAGAATGGAACCCAGTGCCTCACACATGCTAGGCAAGTGCATTTCCTCTGAGCCACAACCCCAGTCCAAGACTGCTTTTTAAATGAGGATAATTATTTTCCTGGTTTCCACACCTGGGCACCACTATTATTCATGTCTTAAGCCACTTGGATTCAAATATTTGCACAATAAATTTTAAAAGTACCTTCTACATTATTATGACTGAGATTTTTAATGAGAAAACTAATGAAAATACAAAATTAGTTTTTAACATAATATATACACATTATGGGTTGAATTATAATCCTCCACTCAAACTCATATGTTGATGTTCCAACTTCCCTCTACCTCAGAGTATAATTGTGTTTAGATAGAACATCTTTAAAGATTTTAGTAATTTAAAGTGGTGTGCTTGGAGCTGGGGCCTAAGTTAAGTATGATTGTCCTATTGTCAGAAAAGGAAATTTGAATGCAAAAAGAATCACCAAGGATGAGCATATGCAGAAAAATTAACACAGCCTACTGAAGACCCATGGGAAATATGGCTATCTAAAGGCCAGGAAAAGCAGTCTCAGGAGAAACAAAACCTGTCAAAATCTTGGATTCATAGCCTCTGGAATTGTGAGGAAAATGTTTCTGTTGTTTAAGCCTCCTATTCTGTGATAGTTTGTTATGGAAAATCCCCCCAACTTTTGCTGCAGCTGATATCAAATTGCAGTTGATTGACATTTTCTGCATCTCTGCTACAGATCCCAGACTCCCTTCATCTCACATAGCAATAGTGCTGGGCCATGGACCTGTGTAATGAAGCTTCTTCCACCATTAAATTTTGGTAACTGAGAGCAGCTACAAAAATTACAAGCATTTAGGTTGTAATATAGGAACATAGTTCAAATAGGGGCTAAGTTTCCTTATATAACTCTTAGGTAAAGTTTTTCTAAAGTGAAAATGGAAACCTGCAGTATAACTATGAATTAAGTATTATAGTTGAAAAATGTGCAAATTGTTTTTAAATAAAACTATCAACATAAATATAAAATATACTGTGCCACTGCCAATTGTTTTCCACACAGTAATTGGTGAATTTACTAAAATCAAAGAGGAAGGGAGGTGTGTATTATTTTCAAATTTCAATAAAAGATGACTAATGAATGAAAATTCTCAGATGTCACTGTCCTGAACTCAGTGTAATATTTCAAATCTTGTAATCATGAGTGTTTGATTTAGTTTCATTAATCAAGCTTTTGTCTTGTTGGATTATACTCAAAAAAAGAGAAATCTTTTCCAGGTTCCTCATCCTTGAACTCCTAACAAGTTGACATCTCTGGTAGTTAGGCACCTAGCTTCATCCTTACTATTTTCTTATTCTTTAGGTTCTAACCTTAAAGAATGGAGAATTTCTATCATATTGAATTAATTGTATCAGAGGATTGTTTCTGGTTATTTAAGTACCTACTGTAAAATACCAATAATCAAGAGAAAAGAGTGGGAAAGAACAGAACCTAGAAGAATTTTTACCATTTACTTCCATATGCTCCTCTGATGTGTAGGAGCAAGAAACATTTATTATGGGGTCATCAATTAATATTCTAAATGAATAGATTGGAGACCTCAATAGGACAAAAATGATTCTAAATGGTACTCTCCTCTGAATGGTACTCTTCTCTGAATTACATACAAAATTGATTAATTTCCATTACATTTATATATTAATGTTGTTAATATTTATTTTATAAATTCAAATGAATTCTAAAACCTATGAACTTGAGGCATTGTAATGAATAAAGACTACTCATTAACTGAAGTCATAACCTAGAGTTAAATTCCAATAAGTAAACAAAAAGAGGAAAAGGAGTCTGATCTATGTTGGTGGAACTTGGCCAACACATAGGGGTCTTAGGTGAGCTTCAGGAAAATGAATAAAGATTTGTAGTGCCAAATGTTTCTTCCCACAGTCTGCCAGCAAGTTTATTTCTAAACTTTTTCCATTGAATACTAACTGTAACTAGAATATTTAACAGCTTACAAGAATTAATTTAATGAGACGTGTGATAGTCTAAACTTTTTTGTGTGCATATTTTTGAGCTTCTGAGACATAAGCCTGCTTGTCAGATATTCATGTGTTAGGAAATTCAAGCGACTCTGTCTCTCTAAATTAGTCTCTGGTGCCTAGACAGAATGTATGCACCACTCGGTGTGATAATGCTCTCCTGTTGACCAATAAAATATCAGACATGGTGGGTAGAGAAATCTTTTCCAGGTTCCTCGTTCTGGAGCTCCTCCTAACAAGTTGACATCTCTGGTAGTTAGGCACCTAGCTTCATCCTTACTATTTTCTTATTCTTTAGGTTAAAGTATCCAACTTAGGATATACTACAATTTATTAATTTAAACTTGGGCATATTTGAAATGGTTAAAAACAAATGTTCACCTCGGTGCTCTCCAGTGAGCTGCACATACCTTTCTAGATGTATCTTCTTGAGTATCCCACCTGCTTTCAAAAGTCCAAAAATAAGTTTGTAATTCTCCATCTTACCTTCCCAAATTTTATACTTCTTCTAAGTTTCCTTAATAATTCTCATCCTGTGGAAGAAATTTTAGAATTGTCCTTGACACTAAGTTACAATATGACATGCACATGAGTCACATAATTGCTCAAAAAAAAAAGTGTACTCACAAAATAGGTAGCAGATGATATTCCTGGCCAAAATGTACTTTCCTCTGTAGGGTCATTCATGGACCCCCAGATCCACCCCTTCTCCAGGATGATCCCTTTATATTATCTTTATCTGGGTGGTAGCAGGAAAGATAAAGTATGAAGGAAGCATAATCTTCTGGAAGGGTCCTGAACTTCTTTCTGCTTGCATCCCACTAGTGAGAACTAGACACATCTGTTCTTTCACAGATACAGGTTGAACCATAAGTGTTTATTTTTGGAATTGATTTCTGCACTGTCCATCTCCCTACCTAAAAACATGCTGGGACTAAAAACCATGCTTCATTTAGTTATACATATGTAACACAGTATCTAGATTAAAAGTGTAAATAAATATGTTGGTACAAAAATATGCAGCGATTTTTAATTTATTGATTGATTTTATTACTATGATTTAAATGTCTAGTATATAGACAGTACCCTTGCCGCTAAGGATATATTAGTGAACAAAATACATTTTCCTCTCATGGAACTTATGCATTTAAGCATGGAGAGAAGAAAAAGGGAGAAAAAAAGGTACATGTCCTGCTTTATTATCTTGTGTTATAAAGAGCAAAGTGCTCAGAGGAAGGTATATGCATGAGAGTTGGAATATAGCCTGTCTCAGAGGCAAAGAGAGGATTTAAAGCTATGAAAGACTTGAAAAGTAGTGGAATCAGTGAACTCTTATTCCATGGTGGGTGACTGAATTGTTTAAAGCACATCATTAGAGGGTGCACAGAAGAAATTTAGAAATTGATAGTCTGACACTTGGAGGAAATAGGCTGTTATTGTTTTTGACAGTTATTATTATTCTGGTTACAATTGATAATGAGAAGGCTGAGAGTTTTTGTGATAAATATCACTACAGAATTGCTTCATAGTTACAAACCCCTGCTAAATAGGGAACTATCACAGCAGTTAAATATATCATGATTCCTCCATGCTTGTAGTTAAACCTGCTTATAGACTATTTGCCTTCACAATTCCCAGTCAGTTCTCATTTTGTAAAAGTGATCGCTTTCGGTAACCAAAAAAAGCCCTTGGGAAAGAAAATAATCTTTTTCATGCCTATTTAATTCTAGGCATTATATGTTTTTAAGAGGAATAAACCAATACACACAAATAGCTATTTAAATTAATGAGCCCTGCCAACTATGGTCTAAATACTTGTAACTAAATATGTATTTTTAAATTCACAAAAACTTGGAAATAATTATACCCAGAAGTCCTTAAAAATAAATTGCTAAAGTCCCAACATGGTTATAATTTCCTCTTTAATCTTATGATTTAAATTTTGAAATGTTTCTATATATAAGCAAATGCATATGCATATATTTTTATAGGAAAATATTCCAAAAAAAGACAAATTCTAGTGTGACTACCACTTTGCATTTAATGAGATCATGGAACATAGACTGAAATATAAAGCTTCATGAAATAAAAGAAGAAATTTACTCACTGTGTGGATAATTATGCTTTCTGTTTTGTTCTCTTTCGGGAAAAGTAATTGGGTGAACTTCTCAATGAAAACCATATTAATAGAGTGAAAAGAATGAAATAAAACTAGACTAAAATTATGTCTTCAACAGCTGGGAAATTTCCTTAGGTCTTAATTTTTGCTTATAAAGTAAGAATCACTTTTGTTCTGAGAGGACTTACTATTTCATAGAAAAAGGATAAAGAGCTTCAGTTATGATTTTATTTAATGTTAAATAGTTTTTCAAGTGGACATAAAGGCATCAGATATTTAATACTCATGTTTGCTTACTTTAAGTCAGCAAATAAATTCAAATAAATTTTAATAAATCTCAACTATTTTGCTGTTTCAATATTCAAATTGCCCTAAGAAATTATTATTTTTATTAAATTATACTTTCAGAAAATTATGCTAAAATATATGAGTAGATTAATTTTTCTCACAATAAAATACTAATGTGCTCAGCAATTAAAGGATTCATAGGTAATTCCCTTCAAGATGCCCTGAACTCACACAATAAAATAGCAATTAGAGCGACAAGATAAATTTGTCTATTTTTTAATTTAATAAATGAAATCATAACACTAGGTGCAAATTTTTGTGACAAGCTTTTTATGCCTCAATATTTTGTTTGTAAATTTAATCCAAGTTATTTCATATAGTGTATTTTTTCATTCTTTGTATTAATGCTATTTTGTTGAATTCATATACCTAGTTTTATTTATTCTCTCTGAATTCAATGAATTTCGGGGTAGTTTCAAATGTTAACATTATATATTGTAATACTATAAACAGTCTGTGTGTATGTGTATTTATCTAAACTGTATCTATATCTATCCAAACAATTACATATTCAAATATTCCTTTTTTTAGATACTACCTACTAGCCATAAAAAGTGATTGGAAATATATCCATTCTCACTAAGCAGATATGAGAGTATTGATCACTCTGTATTTTTACCAACATTTAGGTATGCAACAATTTTAATGAGAACACACTGAATCATAATTATATTGAATCTTTTAGTGTTGGTGTTCATTCAAGTAGCTTCCTTTAAAGAGCCTATTTAAAACATTGCTCACTTTTAATGTAGTTATCATTTTAATTCTTATTGACTTAGGAGTTTTTTATAAGCTCTAGATACTCATCTTTTCTTAGATATAGATCCCAAAATATTTTTCTCCCAAGCTATGTCCTGATTTTCACACTGAATCATGGTTTTTGATAAAGAAATATTCTAATTTTTAGAGCACAACATGCAATGTTTTCCTTAGAGGTAGTAGATTTTAATGTCAGATTTAAGATTATACTTGTTTATTCCACAGTCATGGAACACCCACCTTTCCTCTAAATGCTTTTATTATTTTATTCACATTTAGATTTACTGGTGACTTAAGCACCTCCTGTTCATTCCTTTGCTGGGGAAAATACTACAATCTGAGAGTCACTGGGAAGGCCAACAGAAGGCACTCAGCATTGGACCAGTGAAACTCACAAAGTTCCCTAGTTGCATATATCCACAGCATCAAGAGGAAGATATGCCACACATTTTAAATTGGAGACTTAACTTGAAAACACAGTAAACAGGCAGGGCAGTGGACTCTGGTTGAGAAATGTCAAAATGGTCAGTGTCCTTTGATTTCCATGAGAGCAAGTCAGTGGATTGATTCAGATATTTTGGAGACAGGTAGGGAACTATAAACCTCTATTGAGGTGTAAGGAAGAACTGCGCCTGTTTTCCTTGAAACAAGGATGGTTGTTTGGTTGGAAAAGCCTCCACAGTAACAGCATTGCAGGGAGAGGAGTTGTTTCTGGGTCATTTAAAACCCTTCCAGTTTCTCCAGAGGTCAACACAGCACATGATGTTAACCTTGATCTTAGGGCTTACCCCACAGTGATCAACTTGGAATATATGTATTTCTGATAAGAAAAAATTTATTAAATCCAGGCTATTTTTACAGCCTGATCCCTTGCTACTTAGGTTAGTTATCCATTTCTGGAACTCATTCTTTATCACTACTGTATTTGTAAATTCATATGGTAATTCATGCAGTCTTTGTTTCCCTTTTGAACACAGTAATGCTTAACCACTGAGCCACATCCTCAGCCCTTTTTATCCTTTTTATTTTTTTTTTTTATTTTGGGACAGAGTCTCTCTAAATTGCTTAACTTCTCACTCAGTTGCTGAGAAAGGCTTGTGATTCTCCCTCCTCAACCACCCATAACCACTGACATTATAGACATGCACCACCATGCCCAGCCATGCATTCTTAATGGTTGCTTTAAAATAGATGTTGATATATCTTAAAGTTCTCCAGTTTAAATTTTTTTATTAAAGATTACCTTCATTATACTAGGACTTTCCGTTGGCATTTTAGTTTGAAAATTGCCTTTCAATTTCAAGCAAATGACTGGTTGGATATTGGTTGTGATCATATTGATTGTGACACAATTTTAAAAATACCAATTGCTTATGAATGTGGCATATGATACCCTTATTCAGTTGGATATTCCTTAATTTTGTTAATGGTGTGTGTGTGTGTGTTTGTGTGTGCATGTACACATGTGCATTATTTTTTAGTGAAGTGAAATTCACATAACATACAGCTGACCGTTTTAAAGTATGTGATTCATGGGCATTTAGTGCTTCCATGTAATGGTGCAAAATTAAAATACTTCATTAAATTCAAAACTTTTCTTCATCCCAGAGGACCCTTTACTGGTACTATCAAATTCTTCCTCCTCCCAGTCTCTGGTGACCACTCACCTTCTTTCTTTCTGTTTGTTTTTATACTTTCATAGATATTCCATATAAAAAATCACACAACAACTAATGCTTCATGTTCATTTCTTTGACTTGGCATAATGCTTTTAAGATTCAGCCAAACTGAAGCATGTATTAGGACTTCATTCTTTTTGTTGCAGAGTAATATTTATACATATTACCATACTTGGTTAATCCATTTAGCCATAATGGTGGTGAGTATTGAGTCGAAAGTAATTTAACTAATTCCAGTTTTTGAGTATTCTGAATAATGTTGCTCTAAGCAATCCTATACAAGTTTCTGTATGAACATATTTTCAATTTTTTTGAGTATGTGTTGAAGAATGAAGTTGCTGAGTCATATTACAATTCAATAGTTAGTGTTTTGTCACACTGCCAAACTGTTTTGCACAAGATATGCACCTTTCTCCCAGCAAGGTTACAGTTTTCAAATATTTGTATAATTTTGCCAATGTTACTTTTTCCCCCCTTTCCTTCTCTTCTCCTTTTTCTTCTTCTTCTCCTTCTCTTTCTCCACTTCTTTCTCCTTCCCCACAATTTCCTCCTCCTTCTTCCTCCCTCCCTCCCTCCCCCCTCTCTCTCTCTTTCTTTCTTTCTCTCTCTCTCTTTCTTTCTTTCTTTTCTTTCTGTCTTTCTTTCTTTTTCTTGCCATTCTAGTGTATGATGAGTGGTATATCATTGTAGTTTTGATTTATACTTACCCTATGATCAATTATGTTGAACAACTGTTCATATACTGACCATTTCTATGTTTTCTTTGAAAAATATTGTTTGGTTTTTAATATATATTTTTTGTATTTTTGTCTGAGGTATAAGTTCTTCATTTATTTTAGAAATTAGGTCTTTTTGTATCAGAACTTTATGGTTATACATAGTAGTTGGGTTCATCCTAACATATTCATACCTGCATAGTAACCAATTTCAGTTCGTGATCCCCCCTTTTTACTTCTTCCTTTTTCCTCCCCCTGCCCCTCTCCTTCCTCTTAGACATTAAATATTATTAGATGTATTATTTGCGATTTTTTAAAATTGTATAACTTATTTTTTCTTTTTCTTTCATCCCTTGATGCAAAAAGTATTTAATATTAAGGAAGAACCATTTATTTTCATTTTTATTTTGCTGTTCTTGCTTTTGGTAACAAACCTTAAGAATCTATTACTAAATGTGATATACCCTAAAGGTTGTTTCTGTGTTTTCTTCTGAAAAAATTATAATGTTTGCATTTAGAATGCTGATTTCTTCTAAGCTAATTTATGTATATGAAATAAGGTAGAGGTTCAACGTCATCATTTTACAAGATACTCTCCAGTTGTCTCAACAATCTTGGCTATTATAAACAGTCAGTTGGTCATAGATTTTTTTTCTGAGCTCTTAATTTTATTTCCTTAATCTTTATATCAGTTCATATACCCGTGTCATATTATTTAGATTAATTTCATGGTGAGCTTTGAAAATGAATAACCTTCATTAACATTTTTAATAATATTTTTACTATTCCTTTCTTTTGGCAATTCTATATGAATTTGAGAATTGAAAGTTTTCACTTATGTAAAGAAATTTAGAAACATTAGAATGTTTTATAAGATTTCACTAAATTTATAGATGGATTGGGGGCTTTTGCCATTTTAACAATATTATCTATCAATGACACATGACAAAATTTAATTTTTGTATGCCTTTTTAATTTTAACAGCATTCCCTAGTTTTCAGTGCTAAGGATTTTCATGTTCATGGTTAAATTTAGCCCCCAAAATTTATTACAGATACTATTGCAAATGAAATTACTAAATTAAGAATTTTCATTCTTAATCATCAAAAATACAACAGATATTTCTATTTACAACATATTTAATCTTGTTAAAATCACCTTAAAATTTTCATTAGCCAGAATTCCAATATATAAGCCCATACTTTGATGTCTGGATTCCAATAATTCATGAAATTCTATTTAACTGAGGTACAGCAAGTTAGCAAATTATTAAATATTGATTAATTATTTCTTTCACTCATTGATCTTTTTGAATGTCTAAATAACTTATAATCTTAGGATATACCCAGGTCACAATACCTTATTCTTTTACTTGAACATATTGCCATCTAAATAAGATATTTGGTCAATTAGAACAGGTTCGACACCTTTGTTACTCTATTATGAGCATCTCAGACAAGGTTTTACCGGCAAGTCATTTTAAAAAATGCAATTCCAAGGAACAGAAGCAAGAAACTGAGCGGCATGAAATGGAGAGAAAGGTAAGACAATCAATAATTGCATTATCAAGTTGATCAATGCTACATATAGCTAGGGCTTAATAATCTTATTAAGAATCACTGAGGAGCTTTGTGGACAACATATAACTCCAGATATTTGTACATTTCTCTTATCTAATTTTTCAAAGAGAACTCTAGGTAGCATTTCCTCACACATGTACATTCATGTTTGTATATGAGGCAAATGAGTGAACTGGTGTCCAGTAGGTAGTACAAAACATGTCTTAAAATGAAGTGTTACTAAAGTGACACCTTTTTTTTTTTTTTTACTATACCCATATGTAGTTTCTTATGACAGAAATGCTATGGAACAGGGGAATATGTAATAGTTTATAAGATACATTCTATTCTGTTGTGTGGACCATTCAGATTGTTTCTGTGCTTCATAAAGCCCCTATCCATCACAGAACCTTCAAAGTGGTGGTTAACCACAAAATCTACAAAAGTCTTAATACAGGAAGGACATTAGAACAAGCTGTAGTTGCTTCTGCTACAATAGGCCCAAGTCAGTAATTCATTTTCATCATCCTTTTACCATCATCCAGTCCAGATTTTCCTTACACTAAGTCAGCATTTCAACAGAGCTAGGTTGCTAAAATAATGCAATGCCAGAGACCTCATTCACTCAGGGCTCTGAGGAATCTGTGGTTATTGCATTTGTCTGCTTACTATAATCAATGGGTATCAGAACATCAAAAGGTTAATCTTATATATTCCATATGTACTTTTTATTGTTTATATTTTGTAGCAACCTTAGCTGTTTAGCTTCCTTAGAGTAAACTATTCCATCCATATCTTAATTTGCTTCTTTGATTGTTAGTCCATTGGCAAAATGTATATTCCAAACAGCAATATGGAGTTTCAATAGAACTTATTCTGCATTCCTTTGTGAAAGAGGCTCACTACTTGGAATAAGTATTTCTAAATTGATGTAGCCGAAGTTAGAGTACAAGATTAATTCTGCAAGAATTCGGAGGAAAAAAATGTGAGTTTCTACTCTTCACTCTTTTTAAGTATGCAATTTAATCAGTTTTGACATATATGTAACCAATACAATCAATAGAAAAAAACATTTTCAATACTTTTTTTTAAAAAAATGAAATCATGCAGACTGTGTTTCCTCCATGATTTAGAGCATTAGAAATTAATCACCTTAAGATACATAGAAGCACACCTCCATGTGTCAACTATTTCAAAATTAAATGGCATACTTATAAATATCTCAGAGGTCAAGGAAGAAAACAAAAGAAAGCATGATTCCTGTGATAAAACAGTACTCAGATGAACATTTATGATTAAAAACACTTGTATTAGAAAGAAGCTATATTAATAATCCAATTATTTTAAAATTATGTAGTAGGAAGAAAAAAATTGGAGTATGAGCAAAAATTTATGAAATAGAAAAGAAATAATACAGCTAAAATTTGATAAAATCAAACAATCTAATCAAGAAAAAAGCAAGAACACAAAAATTAATATCAATGGAAAGGGAGCTATTGAAATAACCCTATGGATGCTAAAAATATGTTAAGGTAATATTACAATTGTATGACAACATATATGATAGCTATATATTAGAGAAGGATCTGTGTGCTGCTGAGAAGAAGGTGTATTCAGTCACTCGTGGATAAAATATTCTATGTATGTTTGTTAAGTCTAAATTATCAATTTATTTTTTATGTCTATATCTTCTTTACCTAGCTTTTGTTTGTAGGATTTATCCATTGGTGGCAGAAGCATGTTAAAGTTACCCAGTATTATTGTGCTATGATCTCTTTGATTCTTGAAATTGTAAAAGGTTTGTTTTACACTCCATTATTTGGGGTATAAATATTTAAAATTCTTATGTCTTGTTGATATATAATTCTCTTAAGCAGTATGAAGTGTCCTCCTTTGTCCCTTCTGATTAAATTTGGGATGAGTTTACTTTATCTAACATGAGAATGGAAACCCCTGCTTCTTTATATCCATATGAGTGATATGTTTTTTCCCATCCTTTCACCTTCAGTCTGTGGATGTCTTTGCCTATGTGATTAGTCTCTTGGAGACAGCACATTGATGGGTCTTGTTTTTTAATCCAATCTACCTGTCTATATCTTTTGATTGATGAGTTTAGGACATTAATGTCCAAGGTTATTATTGGAATATGATTTGTATTCCCAGTAATTTTGGATTATTTTTAATTTGAATTATTTTCTTCTTTGATTGACTATTCCTTTAGAGTAGTTCCTCCCTTCACTAGTTTTCATTTTTCTTTTTTGTTTATTCTTCATGAAATATTTTGTTGAGAATGTTCTGTAGTGCAGGCTTTCTGCTTGCAAATTCTTTTAACTTTTGTTTATCATGAAAGGTTTCTATTTCATCTTAAAATATGAAGCTTAATTTTATTGGTATAGGATTCTTGTTGACATCCATTTTCCTTTAGGGCATGGTATATGTTATTCCAGGACCTCATAGCTTTGAGGTTCTGGATTGAAAAATCAACTGAGGTCCAAATTGGTTTCCCACATAAGTAATCTCATAATTTTCATAAGTAATCTCATAATTTTCTCATGCGGCCTTTAAAATTCTACCCTTTTTCTGTATGTTAGACATTTTCATTTTAATGTGACTTGATGTTGGTGTGTTGTAATTTTGTACATTTGGGGTTCTGTAACTCTCTCATATTTGATTTTCCATTTCATTCTTTAGATTTGGGAAGTTTCCTGATATTATTTCATTGAAAAGATTGTGCATTTCTTTGGTTTGTATCTCTGCATGTTTATCCACCCCAATAAATATTAAATATGGTCTTTGAATGTTATTCCATGGTTCTTGGAAATTCTGTTCATAATTTCTTAACATTTTCTCTCCATGGTCAAGTCTATTTTCAATATTATATATTTGTTCTCATTGCCAGAGGTTCTGTCTTCTAAGTGATCTAGTCTGTTGGTGATGCTTTCTATTGAAATTTTAATTTGATTTATTCTTTCCTTCACTTCAAGGATTTCTGCTTTTTTTCCCAGAATCTCTGCCTCTTTATTAAAATGACCATTTTATTTCCTGCATTTTCTCTGTGGTTTTATTCCTTATGCCATTCTTTGCTTCGTAGATCAGTTTAACTATGTACATTCTAAAGTCCTTCTCTGATATTTCTTCCACCATAGTGTTGATGGATTCACTTATTGGAATATCTTGGTTTGTTGGGGTGATTTGTTCCCTTGTATATTCATGTTGTTTTTATATTTACCCATCTAACACTATGGATTAAAGGTAGTAAGGTTTCTACCTTGTGGACTTATAGTGTCCCTGAAGGTTTCCCATATGTCACTGTTTAGGGGGAGAAAAATAATAACCACAACCAGTGAGAATTATAGTCAGCATTATACCAAATAGTTTCTACTATAATGTCTACACTGTAAATTATCACAATAAACAAAAGTGATATGATCAGTTATTGCCTACAATAAAAACATAAAATTTGCGAAAGGGTTTATAATTTCAAATAGTGGGCAGGGAAAGAACAGAAGTAATATAGGATGTATTGATTATAAGAGAGGAAGGTAGAAGAAGTAAAAATTTAAAGGAAGAATGCAAGACAGCACAAGATAGATTGACTGTTAGCAGAGGAAAAAAAGGGAAGGGAAACAGAAAAAAAAATATGTAAAGTAATTTAAAATAAAAATAAAAGAATATAAAACAAAACTAAAATATTCTAACCAAATATTCTAGTTCACAAAAATTAATCCATGAAAAATAACTAGCTTCAAAAATGCTAGAAATGAGAAAAAAATAGTATGCATATGTATAAAAGTACCAAGTATCTAAGGTCACAAGTAAACAGAGGAAAAAATCTTGACAAAAATTTAAAGATTTTTTTTTCCATTGGAATTCAAAATATTCTCAGCACTTTTAGGTGGGGTCTTCTGGAGTGTGATGCTTCACCCTCTGGAATGCTGGAGTGAGAGAGGTAATCCCATAGGTGGGATTCCTATAGACAGGGTTAAGGCTTAGGTGGGCTCCAGGCTCTTTGCTGAATGCCAATTGGTCTGGAGATTTCATATTAGCACACTTCTAGTGCCCAGTATTGCTGGTCCAGTCTAGAAAATTGTACCCCAGGGACCTCCCCTGGTTCCACTTATGTGGTGGGGGACCCAGTTCTTAGTCCCCTGAATCACTTTTGGAGCCCATGTTTCCTGGTGTCAGGTTCAGTCTCCAAACTATCTCTTCCCCCCGTGCTCTTGTAAGTTCCCAGCCAGATGCTTCTCACCCAGTTGGTCTTGAAAGCACCAAGATTTGGGGGTTGGGGAGTAGTGCCGTGTGAGATTCCCTGACCAGTGGTCCCCTATGTAAACCTCTCTACACATTTGATTTTCTTCTGGATACGTAATCACACTTTATGTCATGCAGTGTGTGTTTACTGGACCTAGTTACCTGTGCAGTGGCTACAAAATACTTCCTTCCTTTATCCATTGCATGCTGTCTGAAGAGATGGCAGTTTCTTTACCACACATAGATACTCTCAGTGCATCTTTCAGGTTTGCTGGGCAATGTCCTTGATCTCTAAACACTCCAAACCCGGACTGCCTCAGGCCTCCCCCAAATGCAGGTTCCTTTAATACCGTTATCCTTCCTCTCTGCTCATGGAATGATCGCTCAGGTTGGTGCTTCTGGCATGGCCATGGAAGTGGCTGTGCCACTGAGGATTTCTTCCTTATTTCATTATATCCAACTTCCTCCAGTCCCCCATCTGCTTTGAATGTCATTTTAAATTTCAAATAGATCCCCCCACTGTTTTTGTATGTTGTTGCTCACACACCTGGCTGATATGTTGCCTGTCTGTTTTCTTTGGTTCCAGTCCATAGAACAGCCAGGAAAGTGACTTCTTCTATTCTGCAATCTTGAAAAACCCCTGCATTCTTAATCTTTGAAAAAAATCTCCATGCATAGATTTTTGGTACAATAAATTTATTACATCTAAGAGGGCAACACATGAATTTGGTGCACTTGAAATGTACTGGAATAAATATTTCAGATTATTTTTGAAAGAACATTCCATGGTTCCATTAATTTAGCTGCTTGTAGGGATATGATACATGAGAAGATACATCCTTGTTGGCAGGTAACCATAGATACAGCTCCTTTTACAGAGAATAATATCTTGTCAGGGGCTAACTGATTGAAAATAAATGTTGTTGTATGATTATTCTAGAAGTTGTCAGATTGTATAGTGCTCCCTCAGTATTCATGGGGGATTTGTTTCAGGAAACTTGTAGTTTTGATATGAGGTATAACCCCAAAGTTCCTGTTTTTATAGAGGAATATTCAGAGGTAGAATTATTGGATCATGAGATCTGTGACCTAATCAGTTTATCCTTGTTTGAAAGGACTTACTGAGTTTTAACGGCAGGTAGGTGGGACACGGCTGAAGTGGGGGTATTCTTGGGAGCATATCTTAGAAGGGTTCATATTCTCTAAAGCCCCTCCCCTTTCTTTCTCTGACTTCAGGTTGTCATGAGCTGAGTAACTCTGCTCTTTTGTGCCCATAATGCTTTGCTTTATCTTAGGCCCACAGTGATGAAGTCAGCCAACCATGGACTGAACCACAGAAACGATGAACCAAATTAAACTTTTCCTCCTCTAAGTCATTCTTGTCAAGAAGTCACAGTGATGAAAAGCTGATTAACACAACCCCCATGGTATCAAAATAGAAGTAAGCTCTATTGCCTTATATAAAATAACATGGTATTGGTGTCTAATCTACACACATCCTCCCGTATGCTTTTAATCAACTCTGGGTTATTTACAATACCTAATACAATGTAAATACTATGTAGATAGTTATTATACTGCTCTGTTTAGGTGTACATGTAATATAGGTATGTACTTTTCTTTCAAACATTTTGGATCTGCAATTGAAAGAAACCAATGATGCAGAACCCACCAATACAGAATGTTGACTTTTTTAGTAGATAAATAGCCAACAGGACAGACATATCCATAACAAGAATGAATTTCAATCCTGAGACAACAATGACTGACCCTTAAAAATGTTGGGATGGATTCCTAAGGAAATGGTGAACTAATGAGGAACGATGGCATGCTATGTTTTCAGAAAATAGCTGCAGTAGCCTTAGTAAGAAGGAGACTATCTCTGAGACCAGTGTTCAAATCTAAAGGAAAAGATGTTAGGACATTTCTTTCTTTCTTATTCTGTGTTGATAATTACCACTTAGTGAGACATCATATTTATGAGTAATCACATCACATTAAAGAGTTTATGAGGAATAATATAGATATAAAAACAATTTTGTTTCCATGTGTCTGAAATAAGCTATGCCATTTCAAGTATAAAAATCTAAGTGAGTTCTCCCTAAAATAACAAAGGATAAAATCTTCTATGAAGAGTATAATTGCTAGAATGTAAAAGAAATTTCTTAATTGTATGAACAAAATAAAAATGGTTCCATGAGAGTTCTATATGAAAATAAATAGAAAAAAAGTCTCCAAATTTTTTTTTTATGTTTTACTGAGTCAGAAACTCAATGTACTCTAAGAAGAAAGGTTATTCTTATTCAAAAATAAATATACAGACCATTAACCTCTAAGACATACAGAATCCTGAGGAACTTATCAAAGCAAAATAAAATAAATTACTGAGTATGTGTGTCTATGGACAGATGTATAAGGAAATGTTAGTTTCAAATAGGAAAGAAAATGAAAAAAAAAAAACAAAAAACATTTGGCACTAAATCATGCCTTTCATCTCAAATAAAATACCCTCATATGTTGACAAAGGGTGACTTTGATGAATCCTTCTGCAGTTTGCATGTCACTATCTGAGTCTGTCAATCAGCTAATACTCATCAACTACCTGCGAAATTGGAGTTCTGCACATATTGGCCCTTCTTTTCCAAATATAGTGGTTTGTTTGTGTTGTTTCCATGATAGGCAATTTGCTAAGCCTAGGAAAAAATGACAAATTGTTGTTATGTCTCCAGTATATATAAAATCAATCCTTTTGTTTTGGATTCCCATTTTTCCATTACTTAATTTTTTTTTAGTTGTAGATGGACACAATACCTTTATTTTGTTTTCTTATTTTTATGTGATACTGAGGATCGAACCCAGTGCCTCACACATGCCAGGCAAGTGCTCTACCACTGAGAAACAACCCCAGCCCCTCCTTTCCTTTTAATAGGAGTAATGAATATATATTTTCAAGTGTATAAGCTATGCACTAATATATTCAGGGATTCTAACCTAGTACCTAGTTTGTATTAGCTGCTGTACTAGACTGCAATAACAAAACAAAGATGCAACCATTTGGATTTATAATAAATAATATGTGACAAGTATCACAAGCTAGGCAAGGGGAAAAATGTCTTACAAAGTAAAAAATACCTGGAGTACTGTACAAATTTGTGAATCTTGAATTAGGATAAACATTATTTGAAAGTTGATATTTGACTGAATGCTTAAAGGAGTTTTGAGATCATCCTCCTGTAAGCAGAGGGAATTGCTAACATTGTAGACTTTAAGATAGAATTTTGCCTGAAGTATCTGAGAAACCAAAAAGAAGGCAGGATGTTAAAGGAGAGAGTGGTGGTATGTGCCTGCAAGTAAACATGTTAAAGTAGGGTGGAGTCAGTTTTCCGTTGCTGTAACAAATGCATGATTAAATCAAATTAAAAAGAGAAAAAAGGTTTATTTTGGCTCATGTTTTCAGAAGCTTTAGTCCATGGTTACTCAGCCCTGTGGCTTTGGGCCTGGAGCAACATAACACATCATGAGGGGAGTGCATAGAGAAGGAGGCCTTTATGATTCATGATAGCCAGAAAGGAAAAAGAGAAACAGGAAGGAACTGGGGCCCCAATATTTTATTCAAGAGCACACCCCCAATTACCTCACTTTTTCCAATAGGCCCCACCTCCTGAAGTTCCACTACCTCTCAATAATGCTGCAGGCTGGCTTCCAAACCTTTCATGGGTCTTTGGTGGATGCTCCAGATCCAAACTATAGCAAGTGGTAGTATGAAAAGACAAAGTTCAAAAGTTAAATATGTTTTGAAAGATCTGCTATCATATGTTCTTTTCAGAGATTCATAATTGCTATTAAATCAGAGCTAAGAATTCCTGAAGTAAAAAAAAACATATTTGACACTTTGAAACACATTTATTCCCAAAGGTAACTGACCCAGTTTCAGAAAATTTTTGATCCCCATATGTGTGATAAATAATGTTCATTACTTTATGTGTTTCTCTACCTTTCCATAGGTCTCCAAGGTCTTCTCTTTTCCCACCTGTCTAATCTGTAAAGATCATTCAGTCTCAGTCTGATTAAGGCTGATGAACAGGTAAAATTTGTAAAGGTAAGTTATATCATAGAAATAGAAGTGAAGCCTTAGAAAGAGTGATCTTGAGATACGGTAAGTACCTCAGTCACCCTGCCTCTCACATTTCAATGGTTTGATTACATAAAATGATTCAGCTTATAAGATATGCATGTATTCAGATACTCTGTGCCCAATTTTAAAACAATTAACTTATATCTAACTCTACACTTCAGACTTCTTTTACCATATAAGTCCTAGAGATACATTGACATTGAGCAGAGATTGGATCATTGCATCAGAGGTTAAAAAGAGTTGAATTTTCATTATTCTGGTTATCCATTATCAATAGACTATGCCTTACACTGACTATAAAGATTCTTCCAAAAATCCTCAATCTATCTAAAAAACATTTAATCACAGCCTCTCCTTTTAAATTTATATTTTCCACAATGAAAACTGAAGGATAATCATCATTGGAAATTTAACAGTACTCATATTTCTATTTAAAAAGAAAAGAATTAGAGACTTACAAAAAGCATTCTATACCTTTAGTTTTTATTTCCTGGTTTTTCTTTCTTTTTTCACAAATCCAAAGCAATGAACTCTTCACTCTTACATTAATAGGCTCAAATATTTTACTCAATTCACTTTCAATTTTCTCTCATTTTTGGTAATTTATTCATTGTGTAAGAAATCTAATCATTGAAAAGCATTAGGCATAAAAGTTGGTTGACTTAAGTTCTGCATATTATGAATAAAGTGAAGCAGGGCAGTTAATAGCTATAGTTAAGAAAAGCCATTTGGAAATTAACTAATTAAAGATTTCATTTGTGCTACTCTAGAAAAAAGTGTGTTTCCACTTTAAGTAATTACATATCCCTGAATTGGAAATTAATGTGGAGAAACTAGGTGGTTAATTGAACTTTGAACAATTGAAATCATCTACACATGAGATATAAATGATAGTGTATGATATATACACATAGTTATGAACTAAAATGATCATATTCATGATTTTGTACTGAACTAGATTTAATCTATTTACCTATATCATAGCATTTTATAGCAAGCAGTATTAACCCATAACAATAATAAATTTTCATTTATATCATTATCAAGAATATTGTTACCATTAATGTTTAATGCCCTTAGAGATGAACTTGATCAAATTATGTTATGCACATATGTGAATATGTATTTATAAGTATAATGCACAAAAATAATAAAATGTAATAAGATGCAAAATGGTAATCTTATCAGCATTTAACAATAAAAAAATTGAAGTTTAAAATCTTATAATACTTCAGGAATTGAACAATAAAGTATCTTAGACATTTTATGGTTCTTATTTCTAAATTTCCACTTTATTTCAAATAAATAGATTTTTAATAAGCTTGAACTTTGGGCTTAGATGATTAATTGGCCATTTTTGATGGAAGAAATTTGTAAGTAATTATGTTCAAGAATTATACTTGAAATGGTCACCAGAGTTTAGAATAAATTGTGTGTTAAGCAAGAAATATTATGCAAGACGTCATTTTTTACACAGATAACACTTTCACTTAACTTCATCGTATCTTATACTTAAAGTTTTTACAACTTTCATTTCTGTGAGATCATTATTTCATTTATTAAGATCATTACTTGCTCGTATTATATATTTGGAATTTATTTTTTACAAACAAAAGACTTTTTTATTGTTTCCTCTCTATTAATTCAAAGACTATTAAATATTGGACTTACAGAAAACAATTTATATTGTGTTTTCTTCTTTTGCAAACTTTCCAATAGTTCTTTTTTCCTTCTTCTTTTATTTATGTATTGATAATGTTTTCTTTAATATTCTTCCTTTCTTCTATCTACTGGCTTTTTGAAAATTATAAACAACTGAAAAAAAAATTGAAGGAGACTTTGAAAGACAGAAAGACTTCCGATGTTCTTGGATAGGCAAAATTAATATTGTCAAAATGGCTGTAATCCCAAAGGCATTAAGAAGATTCAACACAATCCCTACTAAAATGCCAATGACATTCTTCAGAGAACTAGGAAAAAAAAAAAACAGTCCTTGAATTTATTTAAATAAATAAGAGACCCAGAGTAGCCAAAGCTATTCTGAGAAAAAAAAAAAAAAAAAAACTGATGGTGGAGGCATCATACTATCTGATCTCAAAATTTACCATTTACTATAATAAGAAAATCAGCATGGTATTGGCACCAAAAGGCACTAAGACCAATGCACTAGAATAGAAGACAGAGAGGCAACTCCACATACATACAGTCTTTTGATAATCTTTAGAGGTGCCAAAAATTTACATTATAGAATTAACTTTATAGTCTTTTTTAATAAATGGTGCAGGAAAATTTTATATTCATATGTAGAATAATGACATGATTTCCCTGCCTCTTCCATGCACAGTAGTCAGCAAAATGTGGATCATAGAACTAGGAAGTAGACCAGAAACTTTTCAACTGCTGAATAAATCATAGAGTCAACAATTCAACATATTGATTCAGGCACCAACTTCCTTAACAAGAGCGCTAAAACTCAAGAAATAAAACTAGGAATCAATAAGTGAGGTGGCATGAAATTTAAAAATTTCTACACAGCAAAGGAAATGATTAAGGTCAGGAAGAGAGAACCTACAGAATGGGAGAAAAATCTTTGCCATCTGTTCCTTTAACAGTTTATTAATATCCAGAATGTGGAAAAATGAAAAAAAACATTAACATCAAACAAACAAAAAGCCACAAATAACACAATCAATAAATTGGCAAAAGAATTACACAGACATTTCTCATAAAAGAAGATACAAATTGCCAAGAAATACATGAAAAAAAAATGTTCAACATTCCTAGCAATCAGGGAAATGCAAATCAAAACTATATTCAGATTTCATCTCAGTTAGAATGGCAAATCATCAAGAATACATATGATAATAAATGCTATCGAGGATATGGGGAAATGGTACACTAATACACTTTTTTTTGGTGACACTGCAAATTAGTAGAGCCATTTTAGAAAGCATTGTGGAGATTCCTCAAAAGACTAGGAATGGAACTACCATATGACCCAGCTATCCCAGGCCTTGATATTTATCCTAAATAACTAAAATCAGCATACTATAATGATCTAGTCACATTGATGTTTATGACCACACATTTCACAGTAACCCAATTAAGGAACAAATACAGATACTAGTACCAGGTACCAAATTTATAT
>NW_026000037.1:18387506-18415009 GCF_001458135.2 Marmota marmota marmota
TATATATATATATATATATATATATATATATATATATATATATATATATATATATATATATGCCATGGAAGTTTTACTCAGAAATAAATAAGAATAAAATAACATCAAATTCTGGAAAAGGGTTGTAACATGATGCTAAGTGAAATAAGTCAGATGCATACAGTCAAGAGGTGAGTGTATTTTCTTGTATGCAGGAGCAAGTACAAAATAAGGGGGAAAAGCATTGTGGAATCCCATGAAAATAGAAGTCCTTACAAAAAGGCTCCTTTCTATTTACCCTAAAAAATTTTAAAGCACCTCAAAAAGATATAGTTACTCTGTAAGTAATTTAACTACTAACCAGAAGAAAGCCTATCACTCTATAAAAAGACAATAAACTTCATATAATTAATCAGCATACTATTATCAAGGTCCGTTATCCAATTAAATGTTACTAGCTAAACATAAAAGTCAAATAATGACCTAGAACTGACCTAGAACTGGAAAAACTTTATCAATAAAAACATTTAGGAACGACAAATGAGAGAATTAACTGACAAAGAACTTTAAAATGTTATCTTAAATATGTTCAAGTCCTCATTAGTGTTTTGGGGTTGTATAGCACACGTTTACCATTCTTTGGGGCCTACGAAGTGTACTGTTGCTCACATTCCTATAAAAAGCTCTCAAATGTGTTCTCAGTATCTCTTTTACTAGAAGGTTTTCTATATTTAAATGGGGCCAAAATGTAAGTTCCATACATCAGGTTTACAGATTTTTAGAAGGAGGGTCCAAATACTTATATCAGCTTTGGTCACACAAGCTATTTTAAGCAAATGCTATAGATGCTGTCAGTTTTCTATAATTCTCATTCATAGGAGCTGACTTGATTACCAGGTCTCACTTTTCTGAAAGTAAAAATCTACTTTAAAATTTTAACAGACGTGATTTCTTGTAGGCTGGAAATAAACGCTTTAACTTTCTATAATCTCTAAATAAAAGAAACAAAATACTTTGAGGATAATAATTTCTTCCATGTCACTATTTTGTTTATTAAAATTAAAATCACTGTTTTTAATCTTTATAAATTTTAAGTCAAAAAATGCTCTGCATATACATATATAATGATAAATAAATAAAAGTGATTTAGTCACCATTTCTTCTGGAAGTAACTTTTCTCCTAGTTACCTTTTTTTTTGCATTAAATTGGAATTAACAATCAATAAGTTCATGAAATAAAACATCCTTAAATATACTAGCTACACCAGGAAGGCATATCAAAGCTCCTATATCTCATAAGTTGCAATGTATTTTTTCCCAATCTATACCATTGTGGAATCCATTATTCTGACTTCTGGCATCATGGATTATTTAAGTCATCTACATACACACTGATTTATTTGTTCTGCTTGTGTAAGTGATAACATAAAAATATATATGCTTATGTTTCCAACCATCAATATGCTTTTGTTTATTTATCCTCTTGCATCTTTCATTTTTGTCTTTTATATTTTAAGCAAAACCCACAAACACACACAAAATATACACACACACGTATAATTTTATAAACATAAAAACCTTAGGGCCATGTGAATTCTAGGCAAGAAATTTACCACTGAGTGAAAACCTCATCCTCTTTAAGCCATATATTTAGATGAATACTTATTTACTAGTTATACCTTTCTGTTGTATTGGCCATCTATTATTTTGTTAGATTTAAAAATATATATGGCTTAAAAATACCTCTGTTTAGAATAGAAGACACAGAGACAAACACACATACTTATTGTTATCTCAGACCAGACAAAGGCACCAAAAATACATTGGAGATATATTTTTTCTTGAATAGAAAAAATATACTATTCAAGAAAAAAATGCTGGGAAAACAGGGAATTCATGTGTAGCAAAATGAAACTAAACCTCTAACTCTCACCCTGCACAAAAATCAACTCAAAGTGAATCCAAGATTTAGACACTAGAACAGAGACCCTGCGCCTAATAGAAGGAAAAAGCAGGCCCAAATCTTCATCATGTCAGCTTAGGAACTGACTTCCTTAACAAGATTCCTTAAAGCACAAGAAGTAAAACCAAGAATGAATAAATGGTATGGACTCAAACTAAAAAGCTTCTTCTCAGCAGGGAAAAAAATTAATAACATGAAGAGAGAGCCTACAGAATGGGAGAAAATCCTTACCACACATACATCAGATATAGCACTAATCTCCAAGATATATAAAGAACTAAAAAAACTTAATACCAAAAAAAAAAAAAAAACAAATAACCCAATCAATAAATGGGCTAAGGAACTGAACAGACACTTTACATAAGAAATACAATCAATTAACAAACATGAAAACATTTTCATCATCTCTAGCAATTAGAGAAATGCAAATCAAAACTACTCCAAGATTTTATCTCACACCAGTCAGAATGGCCATCATCAAGAATACAAGCAACAATATATGTTGATGAGAATGTGGAGAAAAAGGTATTCTCATACATTGCTGGTGGGACTGTAAATTGGTGTGACCAGTATGAAAAGCAGTATGGAGATTCCTCAGAAAACTTTTAATGGAAAAGATTTGACCCAGCTATCCCACTCCTCTGTTTACATCCAAAGGACTTGAAATCAGCATACTACAGTTACAAAGCAACATCAATGTTTACAGCAGCTCAAACCTCAATAGTTAAACTATGCAACCAACCTATATGTCCTTCAACAGATGAATAGATAAAGAAAATGTAGTATATATACACAATGGAATATTAGTTAGTCTTAAAGAAGAATGTAATTATTGCATTTGCAAGTAAATGGATGAAGCTAAGCAAAATAAGCCAAATCCACAAAAAAAAAAAAAAAGCCCTAACGTTTTTTAATAAGCAGATGCTTATCCATAATGGGAGGGATAGGAAAGAATAAAGAAACTTTGGATTGAGCAGAGGGGACTGAGGGTGGGAGGGAATGTGAGGGTGGGAAGGTCAGTGGAATTAAACGGACATTATTACCCTATATACATGTGTGACTACACTACTGATGGGACTCTACACCATGTACATCCAGAGGAATGAGAAGCTGTGCTCCATTTGTGTAGTTTGTCAAAACGGATTCTACTGTCATGTATAACTAATTAAAACAAATTTAAAAACTGTTTATTTTAGTTTTAGATACAATGGTGCAGGGTATTATTTGTTCCTTGTTTATTTAAGGTGAGGTTATGTCATTCTTTTTGATATTTGACCTTGAACTTATAGACTCAAGAACTATAAGAAAACAAATTTCTGCTTTTTAAGTCATCTAGTGTTTTGTAATGTTTTTGGTAGTCCTAAAATACTAATATAAGACTTTAAACTCACATGTCATTAGAGATCAAAATGGAATTCTATAATAATAAAAAAATGTTAAATTAATCCAAAATATGTAACAATGATAAAAAAATATGCACCAAATAACAGAGCACATGAAGCAAGAACTGACAGAAACAAATAGGGAAATAGACAATTTAATAATAGTAGTTGGAGACATCAGTACTCCACTTTCAACAATGTATAGAAAAATTAGAATGATCAACAGTATAATAAAAGACTTGAAAAACACTATGAACTAGTTAGGCCCAACAAACATCTATAAAACACTTTATTGCACAACAGAATATACATTCCTTTCAAGCATCCATGAACCTTCTCTAAGGTAGACTATGTATGAGGTGACAAACTTCAATAAACTTCAGACCACAGAAACAATGAAAAGCATGTTCTCTGACCCCAGTATGTTCAATTAGATATCAACTTCAGCAAAAGATTGCAAGACCTTATACATATGTTGAAATGAGGCCACTCACTTCTAAATAACCAATGAATCAAAGAAATCAAGAGAAAAACAGATCATACTTTGAGATGGGCAAAAATGAAGACTCAGCATATCTAAACTTACAGGTTCCAGCTAAGTAGTGATTACAAGAATATTTATGATTATCAATTCCTATGTCAGAAAATGAAAAAAAAAAAAAACCTCAAATCAAAGCACTGAAAAAGAACAAATTATACCTAAAGCAAAAAAAAGCCAAAGAAAAAGATAAAGATTAGAGAAAATAAATGCTTTGTGAAATAAGGAAGAAATAAACAACATTACCCAATATTTCTTCTTTGAACAGATAAGCAAAATTGACAATATATATTAGCTAGATTAAGCTATATAACAAAAGGAGACTCAAATTGCGAGAATTAATAATGAGAAAACTTTAGTAACTTCCCAGAAATAAAAGGGAATATGGAGCCTCTATGTAACTGCTAATTCCAATTCTAGTTACATTTCTAACACAAATGAAAACACATTCCTACAAAAACTTGTAGTAAAATGATTATAACAGCATTATCCATAGCAGCCCAAAGGTGAAATTAACTAAATTGTCTGGTTACTGATAAATGAATAAAACTAATGTAGTATTTTATTTAAAGGAATGGTCTTCAGCTGTATAAAAGTAGCAAAACAGTGTGATACACGCTAAACACGTGTGAACCTCGAAGAATTAGGCTAGCTGGAAGAAGCCAGTAATGAAGGACCACATGTAGTATGAATTCATTCATATGAAGCATTCAGAAAAGGGAAATCTCTATATAGAGAAAGCTTAAAGGCTTCCTGTGGTTGTATGGACTTAGGAGAGTGAGAGCTAAAGTGTACAAGGATTCTGATTAGATGGACGTGTTCTAAATATGACTGCAGTGAAGGTTCACTTCTCTCTGAATTCACTAAAAGCCATTAGATGGCACACATTAAATAAGTTAATACTATGGCATATGAACTGTGTTTTCATAAAGCTGTCAATATTCTCCATTTGGTTCTTTTATAGCTTTCCTGGGAGTTTTAATTATGCTGATTATTCTTATTTATTTAAAGTCTATTTTTAATATTTCCAATTTATTTTCATTATAGTCAACATTTTCTGTGGCGATTAGGTGTTCACTTTTATCTTTCCTTCCTTCCCTCTTTTCTCTCCCCTCTTTTCTTTCTTCTTTCTTTCCTTTCCTTCTTTCTGTCCTTCATTCCTCCTTGTCTTCTTCTTTCCCTTCTTCATGAAATTCCCCCAGGTCAAGTTATTTCTCCATGTATTTTTGTGTTTACATTTTAGTATATTTTTACAGAAACTTTATGAACATGTCTACTGGGGGAGGGTTTAATCCTCCACATTAGATTGTTTGCTTCTACCAGATGTTGGAGAGGCATCCTGGGGATATGAAGAGCCCAGGTCAAATAAAATACCACAATATGTTCAAATGGTAATCAAGGAAATGCTGTTTAAAAGCAAAACCCTAAGTTACCGGTTCTAACCCAGAAGATAGACAATTTTGTTTGTTTCTCTAAGTTGGAAACAGCATTGGGAGTGGTGTGGAGGATGGTGTAAATCAAGGCTCATTAGCAGGAGTATAAATATTTACAAACACATATGTCAATATGCAGAATGAGAAATCCACTTTGGGAAGTCTACTCTTGAGAATATTCAATGCACATGAATAATTTTTATAGTACAGAAAATACAGAAAAAAAAAACATTAACTTCCTGAAATTAGGGAACTGGGAAAATATACTGATTTTTACACATTGGATAGAAACACTACAAAGCACTTACTGAATAGATCATATATAAATAAATCAACAGATAAATCCCCAAAGGATGATGCTGAAGAAAAATAAACATCTGCAAAAGAATATGTATAGTATGATACTATTTTCATTATTTTAAGGGATATGTGTATGCATACCTATTTACAACATCATTAAGTTTAAATCATTGATAGCATTCATGGGTGTCCAGTTCCACCAGAGAAAGAAATTGAAGGTGTCAGCCTTATCAGACTATGGAAAGAGAGAGAGTAAATAATACACAAGTGATATATATATAATATTATATTTACATATAATATTATATTTAATATATATTATATATATGTACCTGGAAAATACAATATCAGGCAATAGAGAGATAAGACTCTGTTTTGTTATTTTCTCTATTTTTTCATATGTTCCAATTTTTCCCTTAAAACTGAGAGGAAAGTGTTTTCAGATAGAAAGCTATATTAAAAAATTAATTTGGAACCTAATAATTGCCTTTAAAATATAAGTCTGGCTTTTAAAAAAAATCCCGAGATCTTAATAGAATACAAATTGCCTTCAAATAGGGTTTCTGCACATTTTAGCAATTAGAGAAAAAAGAATATCTTTGAATAATTTAAATATGGAACACACAGTCATTTAAGGCAAAAGTAAGTTATTTCAGACTTGATTTATCCTTTCAAAAATTTGTCCAAAATTCTGGTTTTCATCTTGGGTTTTTAATAGCTTATAAAAAGTTAATCACTAAGTCCTAAGTTTTAAATTCTGCAAATATTTCAACAAAATTGACATAGATGCATTAAATTATGTTGGAAATCATAACCTAGAGCTCATATGAATTATATTAATAAATATTATATATAATATTAATAAATATTATTATGCACTAATATATCATAATTATTATGTAATACAACTATGTAGTATATACTATATGTTTTTAATGGGTATGTTTCTACATCTGGGACAATGGGGGAAAATGTAATTTAATGAAGAGAAAAGTTTTCCTATATATTATGCAATTAAATTTGAGGTGTTTTGATTTTAAATGGTATAATATGAGCATTTACTAAAATATTCAGCCTACTACTATTGGATTAAAATAAAGTAGTAATAATGTGGATGATTGATACTTGCTCTACTGCTTTGATCACTTTTTATCCTGTTATTGATGACTTATTAATAATTAGATCTACACATTATGGCTAGATATATAGGTCTCTATTCAAAAAGTGTGGTCATTCTTTCTCATAATGTAAATCTTTGCCAAATTCATTTGTAACTCAGAAGTTAAGTGAATATGATGAATGGCATGGTGTTATGTTAAATAAATGTGAGAAAAGATAAAATCTCTCATTAAGTGCAAAAATGTGTGGAAGACTTGTTTTATACACACGAAAAGAAAGATATGACTATATTTGAAAGATGAGCTGAAACTCAAGATTGTCAGAGTGGAGTAAATATTTGCAACACTCAAAAACTGGAATATAGATCATACATAAAGAACACAATTATCTGGCTAATAAAAAGTCATAAAAATAAAAAGGGAACCCAAAAGAAAAACATGGAAAAAAATTCAAATTGGAAAAATATCAATTGCATGTTCAATAAATATTCATGATGTTTACACACCTAGGGAAATGCCATTTGATAATAATAGGAATGGCCATGTACTATGTTTCCAAGACATGAGATGGAAAGATGAGTCTCACATGTTAGAAGCATAGCATGTGCCATCCCTATTGGAATGAAATGACCAAATATGGTGTCAAAGACTGACTCTCTTTGACACACACTCCTAGTCAAGCCCCTTTAAGCCCTCTTCTCCACTAGATTTCATCCTTGATCATTAAAAACTACAGAATTTCAGTAGGAAATGAGGAGTAAGACAGACTCCCCAGAGTAGATATATACCTTCCCCCACCACCCCCTTTAGAGGCGAACACAAGCATAGCTTCTACCACTAACATTAGCAGGATAAAGACTGCAATCTCTATATACTCCCACTTTGGAAGGCTTAACACTGCCAAAAGTCTTTCTGCTTGTTCCAGGAAACACCTGAGGTTTGGACACTCTCTTCCAGTCTAACTTTGATAGGTGCCAGTCAAAAAACCCAGTTGAGTTTCCCATGGACCAATACACATTCTCATTTTCATAGATGTCTCACTTTTTTCTTTTAAATTTTTAACTCATTTGTTTATTTTTTATTTTTAGTTATACATGATGGTAGAATTCGTTTTGACATAATTATACAAGAATGGAATGCATTTTATTCTAATTAGGATCCCACTCCTACGGATGTACATGAAGGTGGGATTCACTGTAATGTATTCATATATATAAATAGGAAAATTATGTCAGATCCATTGAACTCCTGCCTTTCCTTTCCTTATCCCTGCTTCCTTCCATTCTCTTCCTTTGTCTAATCTACTGAATATCTAGTCTCCCCTCTCTGTCATTATTGTGGTTTGGCTTCCACATATGAAAGAAAACACTTGACCTTTATCTCTTTGGGTCTCACTTATTCACTTAGCATGATAGCCTCCAGATCCATCTATTTATTTATTGGAAAATACCCTAACTTTATTCTTATTACAGTCCCATTCTTGTGGTTGTACATAATGTGGAGTTTCACTTGTGATGTATTCATACAAGAACATAGGAAAGTTATGTCTAGTTCATGCTACTGTCTTTCCTATTCCTAACTCACCTCCATTCCCTTCATTCTCCTTCATCTAGTATTGTGAACTTCTAGTCTTCCCCTCATCTCCCACTTCTGTGTGTCTTAGCATCCACATGTCAAAGAGAATATTCAACCTTTGATATTTTTGGGAACTGGCTTATCTCACTTACCATGATACTCTGTAAAGTCATAAAGTCACTTTTTTACAGCTGAGTAATATTCCATTGTGTATGTATGTATGTGTATATATATCACATTTTTCTTAATATTACATATAATATTAATTTTCTTCATAATTGCCATTCTGACTGGAGTGAGATGAAATTTCATTGTAGTTTTCATTTGCATTTCTATTCTAGAAAATATTTGAATTTCTCAAATTGCTAAAGATGTTGGTCATTTTTTAATATATTTGTAGATTTTTCATGTTTTCTTTTGAGAAGTATTTGTTCGATTCCTTTTGCCCATTTATTGATTGGGTTATTTAATTTTTTTGGTGTTAACTTTTTTGACTTATTTATACGTTTTGAAAATTAGTGCTCTATCCGAGGTGTAGGTGGCAAATATTTTCTCTCATTCTGTGGGCTCTCCCTTCACATTCTGATTGTTTCTTTTTCTGGGAAGAACTGTTTTAGTTTGAAGCCATAGCTGTCCACTTCTAAGATTCTGCTTTATGCATTCACAGATCCCCCTTCACTATACCCTCAGTTAAATCACCCAGTCACCTCTTCACATGTCAAAGTTGAGTTCAGTAAAACCAGGAGACAGTTCACAGAAGACCCTCTTCTCTATTGCAAGACTATTACTCATTAAAAGCTGCCTGTACCACTTTAATAAACGGCCAGTTTGGGAAATTTGTGACAATGTTGAACAAATTTTTCTTTTCGTTTTGTCTTTATTTTCAAACTTCACATTTCCAATCTTTTGAACATGGACAAAATTCCAACCTCTTGGGAGTGGGCAGATTCCTAAGGGAGCACCATCCATATTAGATCCACCAGGGTAACAGTCACAGACAAATATGGCATTGAGGAGGAAGAAAATAGTCTAGGTCTTGCATAATGTCCTCTAGTAATGATGCCCTAGTGGTCTTAGGCTGGCTATTCTAGACTAACTGTTATATAATATAATAAAAAAAATAAATCTTTAATTGATCAAGTAACAATAGCTTGGTTTCTCTACCTAAAATGAAAACATGTATCACCTAATACACTTTGTTCCAGTCATGACATCTCAACAAAAATCTCTATAGAAAATGCAGGAATCGAACTAAATTACCCTTAAAATTTTCCTCCAGATTTGACATTGTAATAATCATACAAATATTCTGATGCTAAACACTTTTGTATCTTTTAAGGCATTGGTGACATTATAATGGTGATAAAAATCCTTAAGAACATGGGCATGTGTTTCAGAAGCTTGCCAAGTTCTTCACAGTCTTAAAATACAAACCATTTGATCTGCTGAGATCGACCTGTAATGTAAGAGCCATTAGGAAAATAAATATGCATTTAACTTAATCATTCTGTATTTATCATCCTTGTTACCTCATGACTTAATTAGCTTCTATTGAGTGTGATGGTCTGCTAGAAATCACACAATTAGTTCTGCATCTGCTGCACCTGCTGCTGCTGACCTCAGGGCATTTATACCTAAAGACAGATGCTCAAGCACAGATAGCAAGGGGTGCTTCCAATGGCTCCTATGTGTAGTCAAAGAAAACTAAGGGTAGTGTATAATTTTCTAATTGTTAACTAATTTGCGTTTGTACTTATTTTATCCTAGCAGCTTCTTTCTTTTTTCATTGCCAAAGTATTTATTTCCACCCTGATGCCCTACAGAACAGTTTCGTAATGTTTGGAGAATATTCCTAAAATAGATTGAGATTCAGCAAAAAATAAGAAACAGAGACATCCTCTTCTTATCAAAATGATCAAGAGGAAGAAATACAGCGGGCATGGAACTTCAGTTCCACTTTAAAGATAAGTGTACCTCCAAAAACCATATTTGGACTGCTTGTAATCTTGACAATTTGACAGAACACTTCCAGATAGTGAATTCAAAATATAGTAGCGTTAATCCTTAAAACATACAAGAAATGTAAAGAAAATTTTAATGTGTCCATGATTGATTTTTCAAAGCAGTAATTTTCTTAGAATATGAAAATCAGACCATCTCAAGTTCTGACTGATTGAAACTGATTGGGCTATGTAGGATCTTGATGGCTTGAGCACAGAAGTACTTCCTGCCAAATCGGAGTAAGGGCTCAGTGGAAACAGGAGGGCTGAGAGAGAGAGAGAGAGAGAGAGAGAGAGAGAGAGAGAGAGAGATAACGGGTATCTTAAACTATGGAATACATAGCCAGGACTGGAAAGCACAAGAACTTGAACCTTGATCTATCAAATTCTAAAGTTCACAATCTTCCATTGATTTGTTATCAAAGTAAGTGCAACAGCAAAGTTACATAGTAAAGTTGGTTTAGAAATATGAGATAAATTTTAATTTCTTTCCAAAGAAGAGACACAATTAAGAAAAGAAAATTTAATTTCAAGCTTGAAATACGAAGGGAGAAAAAGTGGGGTGAAAGAATATGAAGTACCTGAGCACACAAAAGGAAGAATGGGCAGAGTCACACAGCACTCCCAACCTTCAAACTCTTTGGCCAAGAATTTTTTTCTATAACAAAAGCATTTTTTTCTATAACAAAGCATTCCTGAGGAAATACTGGAGCAAAGTTTGCTTCATCCCCAAATGCAACTCCCTCAAGCTCCGCATTTTTCCCAGGTATTCTTTAATGTAAACCATCTCTACATGATATATTATTCCATGGTTAACCTGTTTAAAAAGAAGTGCAGACTCCATCCCATTTTATAAACTTCCAGTGAAATTACAAATATTAGCCTCTGAGCCAAAGAATGGAAAAGAAACCTGTATGCTTTATTCAACTTACTGTCTTTCAAAACTACTTGATCAAGGGACATTTTATTCATTAAAATGGCTTTTGGTGTCCAACAGAAACAGGGAATAATTGAACACGGAAACACTGCATTTGCTTATTTTTCTATTGCTATTTCTAGGTCACTATGGGAAGATTTAATTCTACATAATAATTTTAATCAGAATCCAACTGAGTAATATGTTATTTATTAAGGGGATATTTCAGAAAACATGATTACGATGCAAATGACATCATAAGTTAAAATAGTAATTCTCAATCAAAGAAGAAAGAAAAGCTGAGAATTGGAGATAATGAAATGTGATGGCTAAAAGCCAGTCTATTTTAATTGAGATTTATAAAAACAACTAGCATTTCAGATTTAGCATATGCTGTAAAATGTATTTGCCTTGAGTGAGATAAGTAGAATTGTTTGTATGGTAATATAATTTTCTGAAAGTTCAGATTGGTTAGAGTAATTTATACTTCCCTTTCATGTCTATTTGTATAGTTGAAATTTTCACTACTGGTAGATTACACTTTTGCTGCCTTTGAAAATGTAAACCACTAGTCATAGTTGGTCTAAAGCCATTAGACTGTGCTTAGTCAACTCTGTTACCAACACAAATTGTATACAAACAATTTTGGCTAATTAACAATATTTCTTTCATATACAGATATGTTTTAGAAGACTTCCAGTAACATAAGACTCTGAACATGCTAAAAAAATGAAAGCAACCCATTTAATAACAGGGCATTTCTTTAAAAATTCAGAAATTTTTTATCACCTTTCAGTGGTTTGGTGGTTATCCTAATAAATAAGAAGAATTAAGATTACATTACATGGGTGTAACATTAAAGAATAAAAATTCTACTTGAGGGAGGTGGGCTTGGGCAGCCCTTGTGGGAAAATTTCAGCAATGGCAGGGTGAGAGGAGGAGACACAATTTTAGGTGGATATGGAGAGAAAGGAGTTCAAGGTCTAGGGCAGGAGGAAGGTGTCAGCAACAAGGGGATTCCAGGAGGATGAGAGAGTGGAATTTCCTTTGGAGTATAGAAGGTGCCTCCAAACCCCCTCTCCCCACCCCCCACCCCCGCCAGTGAATGCCCAGTTTTACCCTCCTTGCAGTAGGCACTAGAGCTCACCTTCAGAAAACAAAGAGGATTGGGTCCATCCTCAGTTCCAGGGAGCAGAGTCTGTGCTGTGGAGGGATTTCTTCTTTAACCACTGTGGTGCAGAACCTCATCTCCAGATACTTGCAAAACAGATTCCAGATTCAGGTGTGGCTCTATGAGCAAGTGAATATGCGAATAGAGGGCTTTATTATTGATTTCTATGACTACGTGAATTTTGTATTAGATGATGCAGAAGAGATCCATTCTAAAACAAAGTCAAGAAAACAGCCGGGTTTTATCATGCTAAAAGGAGATAATATTACTCTGCTACAAAGTGTCTCCAATTAGAAATGATCAATGAAGTGAGAAATTACAGAGAAAGCTACATTTTTTTTTTCTTAATTTAGGTGTCCTTTGCTGGGAATATAGTTCTAAAACATTTGTTCACATTGTTTTGATGACCCTTCTGTTATAACCAGATGGAAATAAATGTTGTGGGGCTCTTTTTATTTAAAAAAAAAAGAAAGAAAATTTTACATTGTTTCTTCCTAAAAAATGTGGGTTTGGGAGGGGGAGCAACTCTAGATAGGCAAAGGGGTCGGAGGGGAAAGGAAGGTGGAAGGAGATAGAGAAGATGGTAGAATGAGATGGACATCATTACCCTAAGTACATGTATGAAGGCACAAATGGTGTGACTCTACTTTGTGTACAACCAGAGATGTGAAAAATTGTGTTCTATATGTATAATATGAATTGTAGTGCATTCTGCTCTCATATATAACAAATTAGAATAAAAAAATTTAAAAATTCTACTTGACAGAATACAAGCTAGTCATCCAGAAGAATAGTTTTGTTGTTGTTGTTGTTGTTTTTACCATGTCTCTTAAATACATGTGCTGACTGAAACTTAGTCTTTTTAACCATAACTTGCTCTTATTGGGAAAATTTCCTATTCATGAGGTTTTATAATTAGCACAAAGTGTCTCCATCATTATTTGATGCACAAATAATCATACCTTTTTGCAAATTTTTAATGAGAAGAGCAGACATATAATTCACTGATTACACACATGAAAATTAATAGTACTGATAATAATAGATCTTCATAAAATATCGTAATTTATTTGAGAAGACTTTAACACAGGTAGTTCTAGATTAACACTAGATTCAAAAATAAACGTTTCTCTCTAGTTTTTAAATAATTATTATTAGGAGCTTGTTGTATATTACTTAATATATAGTCAATGAAAACGTTTGTACATCGTTTTGTAGATATTTACTAAGTGCCTAAAATGTGCAGATCATTGAATAGAAAAAAACAAAGAGACTGATAGGAGGTATAAAATTGTGGTGATGTGTGTACAAAGAAAGAAATTGAATAACAATGGAAGAAACTGAAATATACAAAATATTGCCAAAGAGAATAATTTGAGGGAAGGGAATATCATACTGGAAAGGGAATATAATAGTACAGACAACCTTATACTTGGTCTACATTATTAATTAAAATTATTTATTAATTAAAAATTAGTAAATTTTTATTCTAAGAACATTACACATGGTAACACATTCTTTCTACAATACCATAAGTATACCCAAATTTTCACTTCTATACTAGAAAACTGAGCCATAATTTAGAAGTTAATTAACTTACTTCTGGTAATTGGTCCAGGTGCAAGCCCCAAGAGGTATGCTTCAGAGCATCTACAACAGAATAACTTATACTGTATTTGGAATTTAATAGAGGAGGATATTCTCTGAAAATAATGGATACCTGGCTTTCAGAGGCTTCATAAAAGGCATTTATTTATATTAGTGAATTTACAAACTTCTAGGAACTTCTAGAAACTTAAGAGACATCATTTTCCAATCAGCCCAACAAAAATGGATCTGCTTTCCAAGGATATCTCACATTCCTTTAGATAATAATTGAAGATACATAAACCCCAAATGACAACCATTTATATGAGACAATATGTCAAAAGATGTGAAACATAAACCAGCAATATCTTCCCACATGTGGATCTATACTGGGAGATGGATTGTAGTTGTTAGAATGGTGAGCTCAGACTGAGATTAGTTGGTTAATGACATCAGAACAGGATGTCCAGATGACATATTCATAATAAAATGATTCATGACTATGTGGAAGAGTATGTTCTCTGTCTGTACCAGATCAACATGAGGTGTCTTACTGAATACAGCACCCCTAGATGTATGCATGGATATCTGAGGGTAATAAATCATATTTTCAAAAAAAAATCTAGAAAAGAAGAAAAATTAAAATTAAAAAAATGAATTATCCATAATCATAAAATCCCAAGAGTATTAATTTTCACAATGTATATTCTGTTTTTTTTAAATAGGAACTCAGAGTGAATATTTAGTCAGGTTAATAAAATGATCTTCAACATTCTCATTTTGTAAAATGTCCTGGCTTTAGGTTGTGATAATGTTATTATTCAGTTATGTGTTTTCTTATTTAGGAACATTTATATTGTATTTACTTTTTCCTTACTATAAATTATGCTGTAATAAGTAATACTCTATCAATATTCATTCAAATTTCCGAATTTTTCTTGGGTTGTGAGCTTATATATAGAATCAACGGAAAATATGTGAATATGTGAAAAACTTTCTTATGGTTTGCCATTTCTACATACACACATCTATGACCAATAATACCATCCAGGCACGTACACACACACACACACACACACACACACTTACAAGGAAATTAAATGAAGTAAATATTTCATTTTTCCTTTATTCAAGTTCCAGTAAGGTAGATAATTGCATTCTTACATTTGCATTAGACATTTTTCAATTCTTTTCCTTGAAATTTATTTTCAAATACATTATTGAAATAAATTTATGAACTTTCTACATTAATAATTATCTTTTTTTGAGACATGTATTTTCCCATATTTACTCTAATTTATGGTTTACATTTTATTTTGTTCTATGGTACAGATTAATATGCTCCCCACAAAAACCTCATAATCCAGCTAAGAAGATTAATATTTTATATTGGTAAAATTTCAAAAAGCTAGATTGAGCTTCACTCACAAAAGACTTAAACTGTGATGCAGACATTAGAGGAAATAGGATAATGAAGAGGGAAGTCAACATAGCTCCAACCTTCCTGCAGTGCATCAGAAATTTTATTTTTAATATTTAGCATACATTTATTGATGGGCAACTCTGGCTTAAGGTGATTGGGCACTGGAATTCTGAATAGGAATGGACTAAGAATACCAATAATAACTCAGTTCTTTGGGAATCTGTGGATTCCTTGAGAAGACAATATTTAAACAATAAAAGGAAATATACATGGATTGGATATGACAGATGTTATTCTGGTTAAATGGGTTCTCAGTAAGGCAAGACTCTGATGCAGTGAAAGGAAAAATAAAAGTAATTACAATTTAATAAATAATGTAAAGCTAAGTATGGTGGCAGACATAAAGGGTGATCTGGGTTTGAAAAATAAGAGCTCTTTCAGAAAAGAATAGAGAATAAAATGCACATGGCACTAGGTGTAGAAAAAAGGCTTAATTTTTATAAGGACCTTAAATATCAGAATCAAAGTTTTAGACTTCATCCTATAGACACTTGACATCAAATATTTTTAATAATATTAGATTTAGAAACTGAGATAATTCCCTATCAATAAATCACATTGTTAATTTTCCGTGAAATATATTTTAAATAATGGATCATTTATGCCTTAGATATTTAACTACTGTGCAATTCTGCTTTTATTATGTCTATTTATAGACAGAAACAATTTCCTTCCAACAAAATAATAAATGAAATGTATAAACAAAAATGTAGTTTAGTAGAGTGGAAGGTTCATGGGCTTTCAGAACAATATCTATATTAAGTCCTTGATTTATTAGCAATTATGTTTTTGATACTTAGAAAATTATTAGTCTTTAATATTCTCAAATTTTTATAATAATGCCAAGTATTGAGATTGTTTAGAAAACAAAATAGAAAATATAATAAATGTAATATCATATGAAGTATTAGCAGCAACTCATGTCTCTTTTTTCTAAGCAAGGCAACTTTCAAAAACAGCCACTGAATCAATTACTGTGAGTCAATCATTTTCAATTTGTATTTTTGTCTCATGAAGTTGATCTAATTAACTAATAGATTCCATTGGATCATTAATTATAATGTAACAAATCACAAGATTCAATTATAAATTCATTTTTAGTATGAAAAAGGCAATTTTTATTTTGGAAATAGTCTCATGGAATTGTTTAAAACGAAAAAAAACCCTGTTAATTTCATAAACATCCTTTCATTTACATGTTTTACCAAAGAACAGTTTGATATTGATATTTTAAATTTCTAAGCATAGAAATGCAACTTATAGGTTGTATATCCACATGTATATAATTGTTTTTATTTTTTAACACATTACATCAGCATAGAAAAATAAAAATAAAAATAAAAAGCTTAATTTTTATTTAATCATGTAAAGTAAAAATTAAAAATAATATACTTTTTCTTTTAAAAACTCTCATTTAACTTTGGAGTTTAGCAGAAGAAATGAAAGTTATAGCTCCTTTCTGCTTCTACTTTCTGGTTGGGCATCCATCTTTGGGGTTAAATCACTTCATCCCGTGGTGACAATAATTGTTCGATACATATACAAACGAACTTCCCAGAAGGATGCTGGGTGAGAACCGAGCCTGACTACACCAGGGTTCCAAATTGCTAGACTGCAAAGCTTGTGTTGGAATCCGATTTTCCTGCAATATTGAAGAATCATGGTTGTAGAACGATACAAAAGACAGAGAAGATCATAGCTAATGGATGAACAAATAGGGAGAACTGGAGATGCAATATGGTTTTTGCTCCAGCAATTCACAAATAGATGTCCACCCCTGGACCTCCAAAGAATTCACCCTAAAACATGAAACTACCACAAGGGCTACATAAACACGTACTTAATATTTTAACATTATGTGTTCTTTAAACTCTCTATTCATACCTATATATATATATATATATATATATATATATATATATATATATACACATATATACATATTTATAAATTATAATTACCTAGTATATGATTTTGGGGATGTGATTTTTAAAGAGGATATCTAAATTTCCAGGAATGCTTTCAATGAAGATTTAGTGTCAATCATTGTTTTCAAACATTGCTCTAGGCAGCAGGTTAAAGTGTTTAAGACAGGAAGTAGGTTTTGATAAGTGTGTATAAGATTTGGATTAAGATTTTTTTCCTTTAAAAATTAGGAGATAACAAATCTGGTTATTTTTTCCAGTCAACTTTGTGGCAATATCGCACAAATTTTTACTACTATACAGAATACCCAGTTAAAGAAAATGGGAACAAAAGATAGTGGAACAAATATTATATGTACATGTTCTCTCTCTTCATAGAACTATGGATTATTCTATTTAGATAGGTAATTAATTAATTTAAATAGAAAGAGAGGCTGAGCAATATTCCATTGTGTATATATTACTCAGCCATAAAAAAGAATGACTTTTTGACTTTTGCTGGTAAATGGATGGATCTGGAGACTATTAGGCTAAATGAAATAAGCCAATCCTAAAAAACCAAAAGTCAAATGTTCTCTCTGATATGTGAATGCTAATACACAGCAAGGGGGCATGGAGAAGAAGAACAAAAGTTAAGTGGATTAGACAATGGGAATTAAGGGATTAGGAATAAGAAAGATAGTGGAGTGAATCTGACTTTTCTCTATGAATACACCACAGTGAATTACCACATCATGTACAACCACAAAACTCTGGTTCTAATTAGAAAAAGATGTAATCTGTTTGTATAAATATGTAGAAATATACTCTACTGTCATATATAACCAAAAAGAATAAATAAAAATGAATAAAAAGAAGCAACAAATAAATAGGAAGACAGTGATATACCAATCTATTTATCTATATAGTATTATCTTGTTTGTGTGAAATTATCTCATTTAATTTTAATAAGAAACTATAAAGAAGGCATTATCATTTTACTTTCCTATGTGGGGAAGCTACATATTAAAGATATTGCATTTTATCTATCTCGTTCAGTTGGTGTCAGCACTGAAATTTTATTTAATATTTCTATGACACCAAGTGTACAGTCATTTTTGTGGTCTAATATGTTGCACTAAAGTGAAATTCTCAAAACTGGCTGTTCAACTTTTCTAAAATCCAATTTGAATTTTGAAGTCTAGGTGAAATATCAGGAACCAGTGATCATATTGTGTTTCTGATCTTCTTCTCTTACCTAGATGAAAATACAAACCAACTTGACATAAATTTGTGGTAGTTTCCCATGGTTGCTGGATGAAGATTAACGTAAAATACTGCTGGATCTCACTCTTTCTAGTGTCATTTTCATTATGTCTGCCTTAGCACACTAAAATGCAGCTATAATCAGTTTGTCTCCTTTTTCTCACACTTGTAGAACTCATTTCCCATCTACAGAAAGTGGCACCATATCTATTTGCCTGGAACACTCTCATCTTTTTACCACCCTAACCCTTGTCTTACCACTCCCCCTCATCTCAAACATTATGTGTGCCAAATATTTTTTCTGAATCCCTGAGACCAGGTTATGGATCCTCTAAGCAAGTTTCTATAACACGTTCAACTTTGAAAAGAACTTGCTACACTGCATAGTGACTGCTTATTTAATTTTTGTATGTCTGCTTAATCCTTGATTGCACAATGATAAAAAAAAAACTGTGCCAATCTTCTTCAAGATTCATCTCAAGAACTGAATCTGATATCCAGTTTCAATAAATACTTACTGAATAAATGACCTTTTAAACTGCTATCACCAAATAATTTCTTTCAGATAAGGGTCATCTCTGCTCAAAGTTTCTAAATTAAAAAAGGAAATAGCAATGAATTCCACTTCTATTATGAATGATCTTAATAGAAGACTTTTAGACAATTTAAACTAGAAGATTTTATAAACCTATAGTTTGAATTCTTATGTCACATTAAATATACTATTCGAAATGACTGCCACTTGCTTAGTTCTCTGTATATAATACACATGCTAGAATATTGTGTTGAATGTATATGAAATAGATTTTAACACTACAGCATAAATCTGTGATATTTAGATGGTGAAGTATCAATTTAAATTAGAATAAAATAAATAGATGTGTAACTCTGTTCTTATTCTCTTTTGTAATATGTAAAAATTGAAATTCATTGACCTAAGTGCAAAAAGTCAACTATGAAAAAAAAAGACGTAAGTTTGTAATGTAAATTAGACAGAAAATATTTAAAGTATGGTTTTCTCCCATTTAACTAAGTGTGGCTCTTGTGTTAGTGATTGAAAACTTAGAGCATAAGTTGGCCTGTTCAGGATCATTTTTTTGAAACCTCATTAAGAAGAGTCAATTCTAAAATGTGTGTGTTTTTTAAAAGATAAAATTATTTCTCTTTGAGGTCAACATATTTAGGAGGCAAGTGAATTGATGTCAAATTTCCAATGAGCATGTGGATTTTTCCTAATTAACAGGATTCACAAGGAGCAAAAAAAAAACCTAAAAAAATTTAAAAGTCAGATAATGTAGTCTACCATTAATCAACTAATTTCAATACAAGTAGCTGAGTCATTGATTCTTGTTATGTGTTGTACTGGTCTCCAACATTGATGAACTATAGTGAACTGAACTTCTAATTTATAGCATCCACTCTAGAATTCATGACTTTCAGCTCTACTGGAGAAAGCCTACTTGTCCAATTGAAGGATCTATTTTTAGTTTGTGAAATATATTAATGTTCTTGCTATCACTCTGTAATACACAAATACATAAATCAAGCCAGTGCACAAGTACATTTAGGAGAAAAATGTTATATTATTTTTTTCTTCTTAAAAACACATATTTTTTAAACATTTTTTTGTAGCTGTAGATGGACACAATGCCTTAATTTCTTTATTTTTATGTAGCGCTAAGGATTGAACTCAGTGCCTCACACATGCTAGGCAAGCACTCTGCCACTGAGCTATAGCCCCAGCTCAAGAACACTTATTTTAAAATCATCTTCTAATGACAAAGGTATATAGTCAGGCAGAATAATATTACAACAATGATTTAAAATATGCTTGTTCACTGGAAGCATTTACTGATTTTTAGTACCTGTACCAATTTTCAAACCTCAAATACTCATAATCTATAGAATAGGTCAAAAAATAATAGTAACTTTCAGGGATTATAGTGAGAATTGAATGAGGTAAGCAGATAAAAATGTATCACAATGATTTGCATATAGTAAACTCCCTGTACATGCTACTTATTAAATATAATTAAGATTAAATGTTAATATGGCGATTATCAGTATTAACATTGTCCCTTTTTGGAGGGGCTGGTAATTGGGGACTGAAATCTGGATGCTAATCATGAGTTTTAGCATTAAGTTATATCTCTAGGTCAGCAACATTCCTCTCTTGCAACAGTTGACCATTTAGCAATTTAATCCTTATTTTTCTTGAAACTAAGCAATTAATAATACTGCTTATTAAATGAGTGAAAAATACAGCTCAATCCCTCAGAATTCCATGATTTCTTTCACTGCACAAGGGCAAGGTTAATTCAAATGTTAACTCCTTTTATTAAGTTTCATTTATAACTATATCCCCCTAGCTTAGCAATAGATGATTTTATTCAATAGTTATATAACTCAATTTTCACCTACATCTATTGCTTATTAATTTCATCTTCTATTACATAATAAATTCATAAACTTCTTGTCACATTTGTTATTTACTAATGAAATACTTCATAGCCATTGTTGTCTGGGGTAGAGGTTGTGATAAGATCCTTCTCTTAGAAGATTTAGCATACTTAGATGTTAAGAAAAAAAAGGAAAAGAATATAGAGAACAGAAAATGATACTGATAAGAGAGGATGGATATATGCAGTTAAAACTTTTAGAATTTTTTGAAAGACAGATTCTCCAACTACTAGAACATAAAACTCATCTAGTTTATTTCTTAAAATAGTAATAACTATTATCTTAGTCCGTTTGGGTTACTACAGCACAAAACCAATGACTAGGTGGTTTAAACAGCAAATGTTTATTCATTGTGCTTCTGGAGGTTGGATGTTGAAGATCAAGCTGCAGGATGAGTTGGTGTCTGATGCCAAGTTTTGCACTCTCCTTATATTGTTATGTGATGGAAAACATGAGAGAGTAGGGGATGGAGAGAGTAGGAAAAGAGAGAATGTGAGAGAGACAGTGTGTGTTTTCTTGTATTTTTTCCTAGAAAGTATTCCAGAATACCTTACATTATTAATACCCCTTTCCAGTGTATAAAAACAAGCCTCAAATAAGATTGAAGAGCTGAATATATCCAGGACTGCACAAAATGTAATTTGGGGGAGAACTTATTGATAACCGTGTGGTCCCGGCCAGCAAAACCAAGTATATCCCTGTAATTTGGATCAGAAGGCAGCGTGTAGATATAGGTCAAGGCAAAAGTGACTTCATTCAAGTCAAGATGCACCTGGTTTATCTTAAGCTAATAACAAGTTGTCAAGAACATTCCCAGTGGCAGGTCCAGTTGTAAAGCTTCATACACCACTCTAACAGATTTTTCTATTCATAGTATGCTGGAAAACTAGGCAGGAAAACTGACAAGGATTACTCAGGGGTGATGTTTGGAGATTTAAGATGGCTGAGTTATGTTTAGCTGAATCCAGGTCTCATGGTACAGTCACCATCATGAGGGGTCCATCCTCATGATCTCATCTAAATCTAAAGCCCCCCAAAGGGCCCCTTCTCCTAACATACCATGGAGTTTGGTACTTTAACATACATATTTTGAAGAGACATAAATATTCAGTCCATAGGACTTGATAATTCCTTGGCCATTCTCCCCATTCCAACAAATCAAAATTTTCAAATGAGCATCTGAAATTTTTAAATATATAACTACTCAGTGCAATTCTCTCTGCTTGAAAGATTCCTCTTCTCACATCATTACTCTTCTGCTAAAATTAGTTACTCCTAGTAGAAAGTTAGTACCATCCTTGCTTATAGATCCTCTGACCCTTGCTCAATGGTAAATTATTCTTGTTAATTCACTGACTTCACCAAACCATATGTTCCTTCAAAGCCGGTGTCTTTGTATCACTGTTACAAGACAGTTATGTTTTGTAACAGTGATACAAGTATCTCTGAGTAGTTACACAAAGAATTTGTTGATTGAATGAATAAACTATCTTTCCCTTGGAGACAAATGACACAGACTTAGTCATTAAATAAGAAGTAAGATACCAAGGCGCTGAAGATGATGCACAACTCCACGAGTTCTCATCTCTGCTCATGTCAGGAATAAAGGAGCTGGTATAAATTAAAATGAGCTTATTAGAGGAATGTGCTACCTTCTGACTTTATATTTTTAGATGAAACTAATGTGAACTTTGAAGTGACTAGGTAACACCTGAAGCTTTAATTAAGAAAGTACACTAAGCTGGGAGCATGGACAGATGCCTGTAATCCCAATGGCTCTGGAGGCTGAGGCTGAAGCATTGCAACTTCAAAGTGAGCCTCAGCAACAGTGAGGCACTAACCCTAAATCAGTGAAATCCTATTTCTCTATAAAACACAAAATAGGGCTGGGGATGTGGCTCAGTGGTCGAGTGCCTCTGAGTTCAATCCCTCGTACCTCCCCGCAAATAGACTAGTTAGAAAATAAAAGATTTCTGGCCTTAGGGTTTGGAATGAGCCAAAACTTGTGTAGATGTGTTAGAAATACTGAGGTGTTGCAAGAAATCAAACATGTGCTTGGAAGTGTGTTGGCAAAGCAGTAAAAATATTCTTCTGCAGAAGGGTGTGTCCCCATAGGAATCCTGCTAGCAACCGCACTGGGCGGGGCTATCCACAGTTTTTATTCCCTAAAAAGCACTATTCCTTGCTCCCATGGGAAGAGTTCAGGGCACAGGATACACGACTAGCTAATTTAAAATTGGGAAGAGCCCAGAAAGGGGCAACAGTTGTTATTGGATTCCTGGTAGGTGATTTAAAATGAGTCCATTCTGACCACCTGGTTCCCTAACTTAAGATGGGTTCATTATACACATGAAATTTAAGACAGTAAAACTTTTATTTTCTTTTTCTTTCTTTCATCTTTTCTTTTTTTTTGCAGTAAATGTTTAACTTTGATAGAAAATAAAACATAAATCTTACAGAGGTAAATTAGTAACTCTGGGCCATGTTAACAAATCAGGAGAAGAACTGAATTTCCACAGCCAGTTTGGGGTTCCTCTCCTCCTGAACATTCTCCATTTCAAAAATGCAATCCTCTTTGTGTAACAATTCGTGCTTTCTTCTGGGTGTGCTCTGTAGAATTAGTTTAAGTTAAGCTGCAGATGAAGTAGGAATAAAAAGATTTGGTAATAAATAAGAGGATCGAATTTTAAAATACTAAGTTTGGCAGTGAGAAATTTTGTGGACTACTTCAAAGCATTAAATGTAATTAGCCTTCTAAGAATAGGCACAAATTATTTTTTTTTCCTACAAAAATATTGGGTAAGAAAAAGTGTGGGTCAAAAATATGAATTAGAAAAGTAGACAGGAAAGTCCTTGGAGGTCTGTGAAATTTTCCCCAGCTCTGAAATTGTCCTATGTGAGAATTGACTCTCTTCCTTTGTATAAACTGTTAGTTGTTCAGATATATGATGAGTGACATCAGAATAATTTAACCTCTTTCCCAGAATTTTTAAAAAATGTAGAAAGGAGAGGTCTAAGTTTGAAAAATAGAAAATTTATAAAGAGGAATAGATGAATAAAAGAGTAGGATGTTAAATAGAGCCAATGTATAAATATATTTTTCATTTCATATTAATGATTGAAAAATCAAAAGTCCTGGGACCTAATGTTAGCTTTCTTTCTAGTAATCCATATGTCCATGCATAAGTTTGTTCATCTTTCTGGGGCTGAACACTTAGGATTTCCTTTAAAATAAGGGTCCAATGATAGATAACATCACAAACCTTCCTGGCATTAACCTGCTAGTTTGTTTGATAGAAAATAATATTTATATACTCTATTGTCAGAATTGAGGAAGAGAGAGATTTCATCCAATTAAAATTTTTCAGAATTCAAAATTTAATCAATATCTCAAAATTAATGTACATGGCAGGTATTTAGGAGGAAATCAAATGAACTTCAAACTAACTAATTATATATAATATATAATTATATATTATATTTAAGCTTTTAAGGGTGTTATCTAGAGTTTTTAATTATGCAGGAAAAATTGATTTAATTTATGTAGCATAATCTCAAGATAAATCTAGATAGTTGAAAAAAACATTGATCATGTTTATATCTGGGTTGTACAATGTTGCTTGATGGGATAAACTGGGGAGATAAAAAGAATGGGGGAGTGGGAATTCAAACCACCTGATTGATTAATTTCTAGGTCCTTTTCGCATATTTTTGAATTTCCATACATTTTTTGTCTGTTTTAAAAATTGATGGAAATAAGAATAATTTTCTCATTTAATAGACATGAAAGATGGACTTTGGCTGATGATAGGAAGAATTGGGATGTGAACATCAATTGAACAACTCGTGAGCTTGACATTGCAGTTCGCTCTGAGATTGGATTACCCATTTTCAACATTCCTCAGTTTATATACTTTGGTTAAATGACATCTTGTATATGTACCAACATAAAACAGATTGAAACTGTTTTAAATGACCAGGGAGAGGGACTTCCTGTCCTGGAGCTCTACCCGTACTTGTCCATAAATAAAGTAATACCAAGGATCATTGGAGGTTGCTGCAGATGCAGTGGGAAAATCATAGTTCTGGGTGACTTTGAAGATCGTTCCTAGACATCTTTTATTCTTTAGTGTTGTTATTTCTCTTCAGATTTAATTCACAAAATATGTTTTCCCCATCATGATGTACTAGCATGTAACCTGATTATAAAATCTCACTGAGCTTCTATTTCCTAAATTTTTTAAAAAAGTATAAAATACAAATTTCTTAGCAATTTTGTGGCTAGTACAAGAAATGATATCTTACAGCATTAACTAACTTCTCTGGTGTATATTAACAGTAAACATTGAAAATGCAGTTGGTGTTTTTTATATATTCTTTACTTTTACAAGTAAAGAGCAGATTGAAGTTAAGATGAGGGAGACTAGTGAGGGTGGGCTAATTTCTGGATATACATTTCAAAAGACATTAGCTAATTTAAAATTGTGTGAGCAAATACTTACACAACTTAACAAGATAATGGAAGCAATTCAGATTTAGTAAGTGGTAGTGTGAATAAACCGATACAAAGCAAGACTATGGAGATTTTGGAAATGAGATAAAACTGGTAGGGAAAGAAGGATGCTGGCGTTCTTTGACAGTGGAAGTAGGACTTTATGATGACTGTTACATTCAGAAATAAGTCAATATTATTATGTGCTACTTAAAAATGATACACGAAAACTCAAACTCTGAAAACTGTAGGAATCCTTTGAAGATGTTGGCAGTGTTTTATGGTCTCAGAAAATGTTCCCTTCACCTCAAGACACTGTGATATACATTCTACATCAAAATTCTACCTCTTTCTAAGAAATCAAAGAACCTTTTGAGTCTCATCTTCTACACCTACAAAATGAAGATGGTAGTAGCCATACTGAGGGATTATTGTGCAGACTAAAACATATTCAAAGACATGGCACATATTAGCTAGCCAACCAAATAGACAGAACTCTAGGCCATGATGTTAACTACTGTTTTTGCTATCATGGTGTAACACACACTTAAAAGTCAACCTATAGGAGTCCCCATTTCACTCATTAACTCACTTCAAAATAAATCTAGTCATGGAAACTAAGCAAGGATTCAATGATGGTTATAACATGGTCTGCACTGCCTCTTAAATGTAAGACAGGCTTTTTGTTTGTTTGTTTATTTTGTACCAGGGATTGAACCCAGGGCACTTAACCACTGAGCCACAAACCAGCTTTTTTTTTGTATTTTATTTTGAGACAAATATCTCTGAGTTTCTAGGGCCCTGCTAATTTGCTGAGGCTGGCTTTGAACTTGTGATCCTCCTGCCTCAGCCTCCCAAGCCACTGGGATTACAGGCATGCACCAGTATACCCAGCATGATAGTCTTTATTTTTGTTTTATTTTAAAAATTTTAATTGGTTGTATTTGAGTAGAATGCATTTACAATTCACTTACACATATAGAGCACAATTTTTCATATCTCTGAAGAGTAGAGTCAAGCCATTCATGTCTTCATATATGTACTTAGTGTAATGATGTCCCTCTCATTCCACCATCATTTCTACCCCCATCCCCTCTCCCTTCCCTGCCCTCCTCTTTGCCCTATCAAGAGTTCATCTAATCGTCCCCCACCCCCAATCCCAATATGAATCAGCACTCTTAAATCAGAGAAAATATTCAGCATTTGTTATTTTGGGATTGGATAACTTCACTTAGCACAATACTTTCCAATTCCATCCATTTACTGCAAATGCAATGATTTTATTCTCTTTTATTACTGAGTAAATATTCCATTGTGTATATATACCACACTTTCTTTATCCATTCATCTACTGAAGGGCATCTAGGTTGGTTTCAATGTTTAGGTATTGTGAATTGTGCGTTTCTGTAATTACTAGAGATGTTGAACATTTTTTTCATATATTTGTTGATTGATTGTATATCATTTTCTGAGAAGAGTCTATTCCATTCCTTTGCCCATTTATTGATTGGGTTATTTGTTTTTCTGGTGTTAAGATTTTTGAGTGCTTTATATATCCTATAGATTAGTGCCCTATCTGATGTGCTTGTGGTAAAAATTTGCTCCCAAGATATAGGCTCTCTATTCACTTCACTGATTATTTGCTTTGCTGAGAATAAGCTTTTTAGTTTGAATCTATCCATTTATTGATTCTTGATTTTAATTCTTGAGCTATAGGAGTCTTATTAGGGAAATTGGGACATAATCTGACATGATGGAGATTTGGGCCTACTTTTTCTTCATTTAGGCCCAGTGTCTCTGGTTTAATTCCTAGGTCCTTAATCCACTTTGAGTTGAGTTTTGTGCATGGTGAGAGATAGGGGTCTTTTGCCATTTTTGTTAAGTTGATTACCAAGTATTTTATATATATATATATATATATATATATATATATATA
>NW_026000037.1:18415019-18424951 GCF_001458135.2 Marmota marmota marmota
TATTTTTTTTTTTTTTTTAAGGCTACTATAAATGGGGTAGTTTTCCTAGTTTCTCTTTCAGAAGATTTGTCACTGATGTACAGAAATGCCTTTCATTAATGAGTGTTGATTTTATATCCTGCTACTTTGCTGAATTTATGTACTAGTTTTAGAAGTTTTCTGGCATAATTTTTTGTGTCTAGGTGTAGAATCATATTGTCAGCAAATAGTGCTAATTTGAGTTCTTTTTTATTTGTATCCTTTTAATTTCTTTTGTCTGTATAATTGCTTGCTCTGGCCAGTGTTTGAAGAACTATGTTAAAAAAGCAGTGGTGAAAGAGGAAATCCTTGTCCTGTTCCAGTTATTAGAAGGAGTGTCTTCAATTTTTTTCCTTTTAGAATGATGTGGGCCTGAGGCTTAGTATAGATAGCTTTTCAATGTTGAGATATATTCCTATTATCCCTAGTCTTTGTAGTGTTTCGAACATGCAGGGGTGCTATATTTTGTCAAATGCTTTTTCTGCACATATTGAGATGATCACATGATTCTTACCGTTTTTGGTATTTTGGGATTGGATAACTTCACTTAGCATAATGCTTTCCAATTCCTTTGTGCCTTCCTCTAATGCGATGTGATGAATTACATTTACTCATTTCTATATGTTGAATCAAACTTGCATCCCTGGAATGAACCCCACTTGATCGTGGTGCACGATCTTTTTGATATGTTTTTATATCCAATTTTCCATAATTTTCTTGATAATTTTTGCATATATGTTCATTAGAGTTATTGGTCTGATGTTTTCTTTCTTCGATGTGTCTTTGCCTGGTTTTGGAATCAGAGTGATGTTGTCCTCATAGAATGAGTTTGGAATTGTTCCCTCTTTTTCTATTTCTTGAAATAATTTTAAAAGTATTGGTGTTAGTTTATCTTTAAAGGTCTTATAGAACTTGCCTGTGTATCCATCCAGTCCTGGGTCTTTCTTGGTTAGTAGGCTTCTGATGATATCTTCTATTTCATTGCTTGAAATTTCGCTGTTTAAATTGTGTATATCATCCTGATTCAATTTGGGCAAATCATATTACTCTAGAAATTTCCAATGCCTTCATTGGAAATTTTATTGGATAAAAAGTTTTCAAAATAATTTGTAATTATCCTTTGTATTTCTGTAATGTCTGTTGTGATATTTTCTTTTTCATCATGTGTATTAGTAATTTGATTTTTCTCTCTCCTTCTCTACATTAGCATGCCTAAAGGTTTGCAAATTTTATTTATTTTTTTTAAAACCAACTTTTTGTTTTTCTTAATTTTTTCAATTGATTCTTTTGTTTCAATTGCATTGATTTCAGCTCTGATTTTAATTATTTCCTATCTTCTACTGCTTTTGGTGTAGATTTGTCCTTCTTCATCTAGGGCTTTGAGATGTAATGTTAAGTAATTTATTTGTTGAATTTTTCTTCTTTTAAGGAATGAACTCCATGTAATGAACTTTCCTCTTAGTACCACCTTCATAGTATCCCAGAAATTTTGAAACATAGTATCAGTGTTCTCATTTACCTCTAAAAATTTTTAATCTACTGATTGATGTCTTCTGCAACCCATTTTTCATTCAGTAGCATATTATTTAGTTTCCAAGTATTGAAGTAATTTTTATTTTTTTATTTTATCATTGATTTCTAATTTCATTTCATTATGATCTGATAGAATTCCAGGTAGTATCTCTACTTTTTTGTATTTGCTTAGAGTTGCTTTGTGACATAGTATATGGTATATTTGAGAGAAGGACCCATGTGCTGCTGAGAAGAAAGTGTATTCTCTCATTGAAGGATGAAATATTTTATATATGTCAGTTAAGTCTAAGTTATTGATTATATTATTGCATTCTATTATAGTTTCTTTGTTCAGCTTTTGTTTGGTAGATCTCTCCAGTGGTGAAAGGGTTGTGTTAAAGTCACCCAAAATTATTGCATTGTCGCCAATTTGAGAAGAGTCCGTTTAATGACCTTAGTTGCTCCATTGTTTGGGACATACATAATTATAACTGTTATGTATTGTTGGTGTGTGGCTTCCTTAACAGTGTGAAATGTCCTTCTTTATCCCTTTGGTTAACTTCAGCTTAAAATCTATTTTGTTTAGTACAAGGATGAAAACCTCTGCTTGCTTCCACAGTCCATGTGAATGGTATGATTTTTCCCAACCCTTCACCCTTCACCTTCAGTCTGAGATGTCTTTTCCAATGAGATGAGTCTCTTGGAGCCAGCATATTGTTGGTTTTTTTTTTTTTAAATCCCATCTGCCAGCCTATGTCTTTTGATCAGCGAGTTTAGGCCATTAATATTCAGGTTATTATTGAGACAGAATTTGTATTCCCAGACATTTTTGTTTATTTTGGGTATTGAACTTGACTTGGTTTCTCCTTTGATTAATTTTTCCTTTAGTGTAATACTGCCTTCTGTTTATTTTTATTGTTGTTTTTCATTTCCTCTTCATGGAACATTTTGCTGAGGTTATTCTGAAGTTCAGGCTTTCTAGTTATAAATTCCTTTAACTTTTGTTTATCATGGAAATCTTTTATTTCATCATCAAATCTAAAGCTTAATTTTGCTGAGTATAAGATTCTGGGTTGGCATCCATTTTCTTTCAGAGCTTGGTATATGTTGTTCCAGGATATCCTGCCTTTGAGGGTCGGGGGTTAAAAAATACGCGGATATACAAATTTGTCTCCCCCAATATGTGATATGATTTCTCTTTTGCCACCTTTAAGGTGCTATCCTTATTCTGATGCTAGACATTTTCATTATAATCTGCCTTGGTGTAGATCTGTTGTAATTTTGTACATTTTGTGTCCTAGAGACCTCTTGTATTTGATTTTCCAATTCATTCTTCATGTTTGGGAAATATTCTGATATTATCTCATTGAAGAGATTGTGCATTCCCTTGCTTTGAAACTCTGTGCCTTCCTCTATCCCAATATCTCTTAGATTTGGTCTTTTGATGCTGTCCCATAATTCTTTAATGTTCTGATCATGGTTTCTTACCATCTTCACTGTGTGGTCAACTTTATTTTCCAGATCATATACTTTGTCTTTATTATATGATGTTCTTTCTTCCAAGTGATCTAGTCTGTTGGTGATGCTGTCTATTGAAATTTTATTTGATTTATTGTTTCCTTCATTTCAAGGGTTTCTGATTCTTTATTTTCAAAATATCTATCTCTTTTTTGGAGTAATCTTTTCTCTCTTATCTCTTTATTTGTGTCAGCAATAGTTGCCTGTATTTGCTGTCTTATCTCTTTTTTGAATGATTAATTTTTACCTGTAGTTGCTCTTAAATGTCATTTGCTAATTCAGAGATAATTTTAATTATAAACATTCTGAACTCCTTCTCTGACATTTCATCAACTGTGCTGTACATGGATTCTGTTATTGTAGTATCTTGGTTTCTTTGGGGAAATTTCCTCCCTTGTTTTTTTCATGTTGTCTATGTGTCTTCCTTTTTTGCAGTACAGATCTGAGGTATTGCAGTCTCTACCCTATATTCTTTTAGTGTCATGCAGATTATCTGTACCTCACCTTGGTGTTGGGCTTCCAGATCCTGTTGGTGTCCTTCAATGGATGCTACTGCAATTAAAGGTGGTGGCAGCAATAGCAAAGATAACTTGAGATAGCAGCAGAAGTGCCCAAGATGGATTCAACGTCTTTCAGAGGTGGGGCTGAAGGGGTGGCATTATACTGGCTTTGGGATGTCTGCTCCTAGATTCAGCTGCTTCTAGGCCTTGTCTATAATTTCAAGATAGAAGCTACTGTGTGGGGAAGGCTATGGTGATGGCTGCAGTGACAAAAGATGGAAGTGGGTTAGGCCTGGGCTCCCAGATGGAGGGGGTGGACCTGGGCCTACCCTGGGCCTGGGCTCCTGGAAGTCAGAGAAGGCAGTCCTGGGCTGGGGTCTGAGCTCCTGCGGGTATCTGTAGGCAGGTTGGACCCAGGCCTATTCTGGGTCAGGGGTGTGAGCTCCTGTGGGTGTCTGTAGGCAGGTTGGACCCTGGCCTACTCTGGGCCTGGGCTCCCATGCAGGTCGGTGGAGGCAGACCTAAGACAGTCTTCTTAATGGTGGTATTGTCTCATCCTAGGGCATCATCTGCTTGTCCAAGATTGATTTCATGGAAAAATGTATATATTGAGGACTTGGGCATGTTATGTATTTTCAAGAATCTAGAAAAAAAATTCATTTTCACTTGACAAATGTTTTCCTTCATCATATCAGTGTCTCTCATTGCATCAATAACCCATCACTATGACACAAATTCTAAAACAAGACTGCTTTTTTTTTTGTAAATTTTTGATAACCTATCAGAGACCTATTTATTATCTGTGTTTGTTAGTTTTTCATCACTATTACCAAATATAACTCAAGAAAACTTAGAGAAAAAAAAAAGTTTTATTCAGGCGCATGGTTTCAGAGATTTTTCTCCATGGATACTTAGTTCATTGTTCTGGGCCCAAAATGAGGCAGAACATCATGGTGGAAGGGTGGGGTGGAAGAAAGCTACTTTGCTCATGTCAGATCAAAATCAAAGAGAGAGAGAGACAAAAAGAGAGAGAAGAGTCAGCGGCAAAGTATAATCAAGTCCATACCCCAATGATCTACTTCCTTTAGCTATACCTCACCAGCTCACATTTACAAACCAGAACTTCACATTATTAATCCACCACATTAACTGACCCACAGTTGAGGTCACAGCTCTTATAATAATCTATTGATTTCACCTGTGAATATTCCTGCATTACCTAACACATGAGCTTTTTATGGCACATCTCACATTCAAATCATGAGAACGTTCATAATTTATCTGTAATCAGCATGTGTAAGTTTCTGTAGTAGAGATTGATGGTCAAAGTACCTGTAATATGTAATACTTTTATGTGTGATAACCACTGCCATGGGCTTTAGGTACTCTGATGAGACCTATATATCTTAGATTTTAATAAGAAAAATAATACAGAATTTTTCAAAAAATATTGGGGCTCTGAATTAGAATTATTCTTCAAATGTAATTCAGGACTCAAAAAAAAGAAAGGAATATATTTCCATGGAAAAACATTGTTTCAAGGAAAAAATAAATTATCATTTTTGTTCATATATATATATATATATATATATATGTATGTATGTATATACATACATATGGGCATATATATGCTCATATGTATATAGTAAACACACATATGTGTGTGTATATATGTGTGTATATATATATATATATATATATATATATATATAGAGAGAGAGAGAGAGAGAGAGAGAGAGAGAGAGGTGTTTAGGCTGTTTTTCCCATGTGAGATTATTACTTTTCCATGTGAGATTATTACTTTTCCATGTGAGATTATTACTTTTCCCATGTGAGATTATTGCTTTTCAAAAATTTTGAAAATATATTTACGCATATTTTCACCCTATATTACTACTTAATAATATATCTTGTACATGTTTTTCCCATATCATCACACTTTTTTTTTTTACAATATCTCTTTGAATTATTATCTGGTTGGTATTTGTTGAGTATAATATTTAACTATTTGGGGATTTAGATTGTTAAAACATTTTCCCTGCAATTCAGATACATTTTCCTCTCACGAAATATTAATTCCAGTCCTAGTAATTGCCAGTATAAAGAATACATAATGACTCTTTCATCAGCAAAGGATACCTGTGCTCATATTTGTAATTTGTGGTCACTTTGAACTGAGTGAATATGAGGTGGCTTGCTATGAAGCATGCTTTTAGCTACCTCACTTTTTAAAAAACTTTCTACAACCTACTTTGCCTTCCTGAAAATCCCTCTGTTAATATTTAACTACATTTTCTTGTAAAAACTCAAATTGACTATGAGAAAAGTGTTAAGTTCTTAACTGGTTCCATATAAATAATAAGATCTGGGGAAAATCTAGCTGGGAGAAAGGGATGTCTATAGTGAGCATAGTGAGTCTGAGGGATACAGTAGCCAGACGTTGGTTCCCTGATAGGGAAGTGTGCATTCAGTGGGAGACAGTCTTAATAATAGCAGCCCAAGTAGAACGAGGACCTCAGAAACCTTTAAATGGTATCGTTTCCCTACATATGAAGCCCAAATGCCACGTGGGCTCTGGAATTCAGGTTTGTCAACTCACATTGACTTTTTCATTGTGAAACTGACACTTTGCTTTTGAACAAACAGAGTTGCAGGAAATATATTTTTAAAAACAGTTATATTACACTTTCATCATTGCCAAGCAATATTAGAAAAGAGGATGCTCTCCCTTTTGAGAAAAAAAAGCTATCACAGACACTTAACAAGATTTATCTTTGCATAGAATAATGAAATCTGCTTTTTGGATTGGGAAATGTAATAACTCATCCAAATCCTGGCACTGGAGATGTTCCCCTGTTGAATCCCCTTCTGTTTCAGGCTGAAAAAGTAAAAGAATTGGAAAAGGGTTGAAATATTTAATATATGTAAAGTTGTAAAGATAATATATTTTTAATAAGCCTCTGTCTGCCCTGTCACTTTTTCCAATGATGGAACTATATCGCTTTCATTTCAAAACAGCAATGAAATGGAGAACTGATTGTGTTCAATTTATCATACATGTATTTTTTATTTTGCCAAGTACTCTTTTATAGATAGTCAATCCAAAAAGCATGAAAATGATTTTAAGCAATAAAAAGATAAGAAAAATATAATTGAGCCATTGAACCAGGTTCTAAAATCAAACTCATATTCAAAATAATTGTAACTAAGCAGTACTGACCTTCTACTTCAACTATCTCTCTCAAAAATCTAGGTTTTAAAACTCTAAATTATTTGATAGGCAAGACAAAGTCCTTGAGAAAAGTTCAGATCCTTATAGCTGATTTATTTTGCTATATCAAATAATCATTAAAAGTCCAAATAATTGAATTTCTTATTACTTATTCATGACTTGTTCATATTCTTTATCAGAGGATTTGGGTAATCTAACATGAAGCAGAAAATATTAGTTAAAGGAAAAGATCAGAGAAATGTTGATGAAACAGAATATCAAATCTGCTTTGAAATTGGGGTTAGAACTCTAATTTACAATAATATTCAGTCTGCAGATATATTCATAGCATTTTCAAACTGAATCAAAATTTAACTCTGATATTTGGGAGGCCAAAGAGAAACATAGAAACAGTGAGTTACATGATTCATAAGTTCTAAAAGAAAATCCATAACAAATTTTTAGAGGAATAGATATCTTCTTGGCACATATGTAGTTATTTGATATTAAGATTACTTTTTTTCTTTTTTCATCTTTTTTTGTAGTGGATATTGAATGAAGCAATAAGTAATACTCTTGTGACTGCATAAAGATTTGGAATGAAATATTTTATAGAGTCCCCCAACATTCAATTCACACTATAGGAAACTTTCATAGTACATGTCAGGGAGAATCATTTACTGAGAGGCCAAATTGTCCTGGCAGAGAGAATTTTGGTTCTTCAGGTTGATTCAATAACATCTCGATAATACTAAGAGGCATCAATACTCTTTGAACAATGTCCGTGGGCTTTACTCTGGGTAGAGAGAGAATCTTCAAGATTTGATAAGAGCTATCGTCGTGTTCTAAGAAAACCCAAGGTCTGTTACTGACTGATCAAATCCCACTGTTATTATGAAGTATAGTTCTGTTTGGGGCCTAGAGTTATTAAACATTTATTGAATGACCCAGGCTAAGCTATAATCGCAGAAAGAGATTGCATACAAAAATATTTAAATGCTGGCAAGTGCTAAAAGAGCACTTTACTGATTCCTGGTAGATGAATAGTGATTGTTCTTAACATGAAACAAGCAGTGATTATAAATAGTAGTTGGTAGAATGAGAGAAAGCTATGTCTGTTTGGATATGTACCATTTAGAAAGATACAGTTAAAGTTTAAGCACATATTTTACCTTGGATGAGATTATCAAAGTTAGACATATTTATAACATATTTTATGTCCTATGTATCACTATTTTTTTCACTTGTTGATGCTGTCTACCAAATTATTTGGTAATTTTTCCAAGGACTGGACTTTTGTCTTGCTTTGTACATCTCGAAACCCTTAACACATTAGATGCTTAATATTATTAAAGAGAGAGCAAGTTGACTTCTTGATCTGAGCCGAAATGTATTTTCACATTTTTAAGTCTTTTTTATATTTGGTGATACATTAAGAAATTGCCTTAGTCCTAGTCATGTGAGGCATTTTATGTGAAATTCAGCCATATGGAACACTAAAAAGAAAATTCGTCCCCCCTGCTCTTAAAGAATGAGTTTGCATTTAACTTCTGTTCTATAGACAGAAATTCAGTTTTATGAACCAGTTAAAGAAAAAAGTGCATGGTATGCTTTTGCAGCACTTAGATATTGAAATATGATTATTTTCTTTTCCCAAGGCTAAGCAGAGGAAGCACAGTAATATGACTTTTTTAATGTGACCGAAACTCTCATTTGAAACGTTTCCACTACATAACTCCACTTGGTTGGCTTGATGGCTCAAGTAGAGATAGGCTGTAGGTTAAAATGTGAACAGAAGACTTTTAAATATGTGAATAACACTGAAGTTGAGCCAGAATATCCCAGAAGAAACTGGTTAGTCCTGAAATGCCTCTACTATGATAAGCTCCAGTAGTACTGGGCATCCGAGGAAACCAAGGATCCCAGTTCACATCCACGTAAAGTTGCTGTCATTGAGAAGGTTAAAGGGTACGTGGGACACACAGTGACCAATGTCTATAATTCCTACAAAAGTAGAAACAGTTGGTCACATCTTGCCCTAGGGTTTTATTTTATTTTATTTTAGTTGTAGCTGGACACAATACTTTTATTTTATTTATTTTTAAGTTGTGCTGAGGATGGAACCCAGGGCTTCGCACGTGCAAGAGGAGTGCTCTACTGCTGAGCCACAACCCCAGCCCTTGCCTTAGGGTTTTTAATGAATGTGCTTCATTCTTCACTAAACTTATAAGTAAGAAATACCTCTTCCAATAAGTCACATAAATATATCTGTCAATATATTTTTCTAATTTTCTTTTGTAGTAAATTCAATAAATTCATTGTGTTTCTACTATGTTCAATGCATTATGCTATACTATATGCTGAAGTGTAACTGATCAGTAAATTACAACTGTGCTAGTTGGTTAATCAGGCATTAGGTAATATACATTCATTGGGCATTATATTATATAGGCCTTGGGGAAGGTATTATTGTTAAAAACACAAATGTGCTCTCTCTGTCCTCATTGTGTACCCAGGGGAATACAGTATGGTGGATAATTAAGATACATGTGGCAAACACCATTCTAACAAGCTTCAAAGAGTGAAGAGCAGTATTTATTTGAGAAACATCAAATATTCTACTTGCCTAAGTGTCTATTATATGAATATGAATATACTTACATAAAATAATATTTTTATTAGTATGAATAATATTTCTTAAGTTTTGGAAAGTTTCTTTTTCTAAACCTTTCTCCCCAATACATTTTCCACAAATTAGAACTATTTGTGCCAAGTTTCCTTTACAAAAATTATTTGTATTTGACTATGGGGCCTCATTTCTCCTGGGAGTTATACTCCTATTTTGTTTTGTTTTTCTTATTGTTCTTTTTATTTTTTTTTTTAATTTTTTTTTTTTTACTTTTTTATTTACTTTTTTTTTTAATTTTTTTTATTGGTTGTTGAAAAACATTATAAAGCTCTTGACATATCATATTTCATACATTAGATTCAAGTTGGTTATGAACTCCCAATTTTACCCCAAATACAGATTGCAGAATCACATCGGTTACACATCCACATTTTTACATAATGCCCTATTAGTAACTGTTGTATTCTGCTACCTTTCCTATCCTCTACCATCCCCCCTCCCTCCCCTCCCATCTTCTCTCTCTACCCCATCCACTGTAATTCAT
>NW_026000037.1:18429277-18506458 GCF_001458135.2 Marmota marmota marmota
AAAAAAAAAAAAAAAAAAAAAAAAGAAAAAAAAAAAAAAGGCGGGGCGCACTGAGCTTTCTTTGCCTTGGGTACTTACAATCCACTGCTGATTACACATTCAGCTTCTCCGCCCGGAGCGAAGCGAAAGAGGAAGCAGATGGGAGCAAAGCGCCCGCAGCTCTGAGCATCCAAGCGTCTCTTTTTTGATTTCTTTGTTCTTCCTCCTCCTTGGCAAAGTGGTCCGCTACAGATTAACGGTGAAAGCTCTAAGAGACTGTGCGAAATCTCTATTAAAGCCACTGCTTTGAGCACCACGCTCAGCACTTCAGCAACCCCTGTACGCAGCGGCCATCTTCTCCTCTTATTGTTCTTTTTAAAATATACATGACAGTAGTGTATTTTGACATATTATACATACATGGAATATAACTCATTTTAATTAGGATTCCATTCTTGTGGTTGTAAATGATGTTGAGTTTCACTGGTTGTGTATTCACATATGAATATAGAAAAGTTATGATTGAGTCATCAGAGTTGAGTACACATGTGTCCTAGACAGTAGAATGAACTGTACTCTCTAGGACACATGTGTACTCAATTCTGATGACTCAATCTCCATAGGAAAACCGTTTTCCTATGTGATATCTTCAAACTATGGATTCAGAGCAGGACAAATAGTTCAATATATGCCAATATCAGCATGCTCCTCAGAAATATTTTATCAGGAAGTGGGATAGTCAATTGTTTTCTGATGATGGGTACCTTGGGGTTAAAGAGCTCTATTCCTTCTAGTAGCAAGACCAGGTTTGTTGAGGAGTGGGTGCATAGAATGAGAAGGTACACCTGACAGCGTACAGAAGCAAAGATAGAGCCTGGAAAAGGAGCTCCAGGAAAATCATAGGCCTGAACCAGCTTATTCCCAGGGGGAACGTTGAATTCTCTCTTTTTTCAAGGTTTAATTATTGAAAACTATTGGAATTATTATATTACTTAATAATTCCATAATAATAATGAAATTATCTGATAATAAAATAATTTAATAATTTAAACATAGAAAGCAACAAATGGTGCTTAACAACCAAACTAGTGCAATTGGATTCCTTTCACTTGTAACCAAAAAATTACAGATAATATTCCCCCAAAATGTCTTATTTTCTTCTTTCTTCCCTCGTAACATAATCATCAGGGTAAAACACTCAATAGAAAACATAAACTGGAAATTATTGTTTATGTTGCTGCGGTTACTAGTATCAATAAGATTTCAATATTTCATTAAAATTATTCTTAGAAAATAATCTGCATAACATTTGGTAATTTATCTCTTAATCTCTCGGTTTTTTACAAATGAAAATAATTTTGCATCTTCATTGATAAATGGAGTTTTCTTCTTTATTGTCACCCCAGATGGAACTTTCAGTTTATTATCAAGGAATGAGAGATTGACATATAAACACCTTCTTATAGAAAGAGAGGTAGAGAATTAATGGGTGAAAGTCATGCTTCTTTTCATACATACATCTGTCAACCTGCAATAAGATCACTGCTTTAAAAATGTAATGCATGCCTAAAATCTTGAATAGACATATACTCTGCAATGAAATGCTTGAGTTCTTCAACACACTGCTCACCTATTTCAGGCAAATTCTGTCTCACTGCAAACTGCATAAGGTTTTCTATGGCAGGATCTTTTTCAATCAGCATTTTCACCACCATCCCAAACATTTCACATTCTTGTCGGTTAACCTGTTCAATCTCTTTGATTTTTGATATTATTGTTTGAGACCAACTGGTAACTTGTCTTCAAATAATTCTTTGTCCTCTGTTGTATTTGACTCAGATGCTTATGGCTGGTCAATGAATAATGGTGGTATGGACCCTGCATCAAGCTCAAAAAATTTAGGCAAATTACTTTTATCTGAATTCTCAAGCTTTGCAGCAGCCTCAGCTAATTCCTTTTCAGTTAGACAACTGGGTTTGTGTAACACCTTTCATGATGGAACTGCTGATAAACTTGAGGGTGAAGTGTCTCTTGATGTTTTCAAAGACTGTCCAGGTCTTTCTTTACTTCTTTCTGGCTTTCCTTCATGCTGCCATTTGTACGAGGCACCAACACACAAGGGCTCTCTATGTTGAGATTGATGGGAAGAAGATGTTCTGCTTTGTTCTGGAGAGTGGCTTCTAGCACTGACACTAGAGCCAGATCTCCTATGTGGAGAGTCCTTTTGACCTACAGGGGCTTCTCTGAAGAAAGGAGCATCCCTTTTATGAAGAGATGGATCTCTCACATAATGAGTAGAAATTTTCTCTTCTGAAGGCATCTCTTATGTCCCTGTACTCAGACTGTCAGTTTGCATAATAATTATCTCTTATCCATCTATAGCCAGATCCATCTCTTCTGTGCGGTGGACCATTTCTTCGATCATGAGAAAAACGGTGGCCTTCATCATAGTCTTGGTAACCAACATGACAGCAATATCTACTGTAGCTTCCTTCACTAGGTCTGTCTAGCAGTGGTGACTTTTGGCACAATATTAACTATGGTAGCCATAACTGGGGACTCTAGGAGGTACTTCTTATCTTGGAAGTCTTTCATAGTTATATTGTTCCTCAGACCACATTTTATCTTTTATTTAAGTCACTTTGTTCTAAAATCCATTGTGTCACTCCACCCTTAGTTGCAACGGCAGAACTGTTGCATGACTCAAATGCAGCTGGAGACTCCAGGAGCCTCCTTGGAAACCACCCTCCAGCTCCCTCAGGCATAGCAGGCAGCTCATGTGTCTCATCACCTTTAGCAAAAGCAAAATACCTATTCTGCTTAGCTTCATTCTTTTTGAATATGCTATTGTTCTGGCAGTAGCGCATATATTAGTGATAAATGATAAGTGGGGGAGACTTTAAGAAATGTTTCTCCTTAAGGTATACAGCTTGCACTGTCCACTGTGGGCTTGTTTCTTCTTTATTTTATTCTGGTTTCTGTATTTATTGTAAAATGTCTTCTGAAGGACAGTGGGTAGATAACTCTTTCCCAGACTTCTTTTTATATTTGTAAGCTAATGATCAGTCAAGGATGCTAAAGGAAAATAGAGAAACAAATAAAGAACTGGCCTCCAAAGTGACCTCTCTGAACCAAATAGATGTCCTGTGATAATAGACCATTAACTGTATTCATTTTCCAACTTAATGTTCCAAATCCTAGATATGACCCATCCACAATTTTAGGGGGATTAAAGTTCTGAAAAATAAAAGCCTTGATATTAACCTAAAAATAAAGTTTGCTAATTTTGTAGTCAACACAATTTTAATACATGTAACACACATTGCATAAAAATGATTATGGTCATATGTTGAAGCAAATTTTTATTCTTGAAAAAAACCTAGCTGGTCATGTTGTATGATAATTATAGCATGCTGTTAAATTATTTTTGCTGGTATTTCTGGAGGATTTTTGGATTCATATACACCAGTGTTATTGACTTACAGTTTTCCTTTAGTGTCTCTGTCTGGTTTAGTTTTAGAGCAATGCTAGTCTCATACAGAAAGTTTGGAAAGATTCCATCCTCCTCAATAATTTAGAAGACTTTGAGGATTGGTGCTGATTCATTTTTAAGTGTTTGGAAGAGTTCACTAGTAAAGGTGTTAAAGTTTAGATCTCAAATGTCCCTTGAAATCCCATATATTAAAGGCTTGTTCTCAGGCTGTGGCTCTACTAAGAGGTAACCTTTAGGAGGTGGGACTCAGTTGGGAAGTTGGGTGGCTGGGAACATACCCTTAGAAAGGATGTTAGCATTGTATCTAAGTGTTCTATCTTTGCCTCCTGGTTGACATGAGGTGAAAGGTGAGCAGCTTCCTCTGCCACACACTTCCTACAATGATGTACTGAGCAACCATAGACACAAGTCAACATGGCAAAGTGATCTTGATCTTGGACTAAAACAAGAGTTAAAGTAAACCTTTTCTTCTTATTAGTTGATCATCTCAGATATTTTATCATGGTAATAGAAAGTTAACATAGAAGTTATATGAACTTGAAATTTAATTTGTTGAGAAATTTTTGATTACTCATTTAATCTTCTTACTAGTTTTTGGTCTGTATTTGGGCTTACTACTTATTCATGATCCATGCTTGGTAGGTTGTATATTTTTAGGAATTTATCCACTTCTTCAAGATCATCTGATTTGGGTTCATTTATTCATAGTAGTCTTTATGAATGTTTTTTATGTCTTTAGCATCAATTTAAATGTCTCATAGTTAATCAAATTTATTATTTATTTAATTTTTAGTTTTGCTAGTTTTTTGTTTCCATTTTTCTTTTTTTCTAAAAAAATTATTTTGTTATTGTTGTTTTCTTATTCTTTATTGTAATTATTTCTGCTATGGTGTTTGGCATTCTTGTCCTTGTATTTATTTGGGCTTTATTTAATTTTATTTTTTAATTTCCTGAGGTAAAAAATTAGGGTTTTTTACATCTTTAATCTTCCTTTTTTTTGAAGTAGGCTTTATATATGTACAACGACAGGAGTATGTCTTTTATATTTAGTAATCATATTAAATATAAATGGATTATAAACACCAATTGAAGAAAAATGATTCATAAAACTGGATTTAAGAGATCATGTTCTAACTCTATTTTTCTTATAAGAGATTAATTTTAAATTCAGACACTAATAGGTTTAAAATGAAAAAAGGGAATAATATAACATTCAAATAGTAGCCACAAAAATTATTATGGAAATACTAGCATCAGACAAAGCATATTATTGATTTTTTAAAAAATAAGTATTTTATTGATAAAAGAGTGAATTTATCAAAAAGATAAAATAATTATATATTTATGTATGGCCTACTTTAGGTCACCAAGATACATAATGAAACATTAACATGATTGAAGGAAGAAAAATTCTCCAATAATAGAGAATAATAAAGTAGCCAGAAAGAAATGATTTAAGAAAACAGAACACTTGTACAATACTAAAAATGAAGTAGACCTATTGAACTAAACAGCAGAACATAATTCCATATCCATTGTTCATGGAACACTTATTAGATTATTCATAAATATACACAATATAGATTATTCATAAATCAATTCTTGGACTATGGGTCTTGCTCATTGCAGCATGCAAAGATTTTCCCCAACCACAACAAAGTAAAGCTAGAAATTAATAACAATCAAAAGCAGAATATTTGCAAATATAATGAAATTCATATGCTTTTTAAAAAAAAAATAACTAAAAACATGTGCCGCAGCCTGGCTGGCTGGGCAAAATAAGCGGAGGGTGACGAAGAACTTGTGTAGATTGATACAGCAGGAGTGGAAGCCGTTTATTGCAGGACAGGAGCAGTATTTATACATTCCACACAGCTTATCTAATTAGCATAAACTAGATACAGCAGCCAACCAATCAGGAATCTCCACACTTAATGGCTCGCTTTTGTTACTTCTCAAACCACTCCCTCTGGCATTTTGCCAGGCACCATCCAGACTTGTTTACGAACTCTAACATTCCCCTGGCAAAATGCCAGGTGTTATTTTGACTTGTTTACAGACTCTAACAAACATGGACACAATATCTTTATTTTGTTTATTTATTTTTACATTGTGAAAGGATTAAACTAAGTGCCATACATATGTGAGGCAAGTTCTCTGCCACTGAGCCACATCCCCAGCCCCAATCAGACATTTTTAAGTTGCCAGTGGGTAGAGAAAAAAATCACAAAAATCAAAAATTATTTTGGGATCAAATTTAAGTAAAATTGCAATAGTCCAAAACAGTGATAACAATATTGAACTCAGGAGGCTGAGGAAGAAAGATCAAATGTTCAAATTCAGCCTTAGCAACTTATGGAGGCCCTCAGAAAGTTGGGAAGATCCTGTCTCAAAATAAAACTTAAAACATGACTGAGATGTGACTCAGAGGTTAAGTACCTCTATGTTAAATACCTGGTAAAAACAACAACATTGTGCCTATTAGAAGAAAAAGTAGGCCCCAATCTCCATCATGTCAGATTAGGCCCTAACTTCCTTAAAAAGACTCCTATACCACAAGAATTAAAATCAGCAATTAGTAAATGGGATGGATTCAATCTAAAAAGCTTCTTAGCAAAAGAAACAATCAGTGAGGTAAACAGAGAGTCTACAGAATGGGAGCACATTTTTATCCATTCAAGTTGAGCACTAATATAGATATATAAAGAACTGAAAAAGCTAAGCACCAAAAAAACAAACAAACAAACAAATAACCCGATCAATAAATGGGCAAAGGAACAGAAGAGACACTTCTAAATCAACAAATATGTGAAAAAATGTTCAATACCTCGAGCAATTATAGAAATTCAAATCAAAACAACTCTAAGATTTCATCTCATCCCAGTCAGAATGGCAGTTATCAAGAATATAGACAACAATAAGTGTTGGTAGGATGTGGGAAAAAAGTCACACTCATACATTGCTGGTGGGACTGCAAATTGGTGCAGCCAATATGGAAAGCAGTATGGAGCCAACCTAGATGCCTTCAGTTGATGAATGGATAAAGAAAATATGGTATATATACACAATGGAATATTATTCAGCATTAAAAGAGAATAAAATCAAGGAATTTGCAGGTAAATGCTAAGTAAAGTTAGTCAATCCCCAAAAAAACAAATGCCGATTATTTTCTATTTTATAAGGGTGCTTATTAATAATGGGGTTTGGGCAGAGAGCATGGGAAGATTAGACAAACTCTAAGAGCAAAGAGGAAGGAGGGGAAGGGAGGGGTCAGGGGGATAGTGGAATGAAATGGACATCATTACCCTAAGTACATGTATAAAGACACAAATGGTGTGACTCTACTTTGTGTACAACCAGAGATATAAAAATATGTGCTCTATATGTAAATATAAATTGTAATACATTCTGCTGTCATATATAAAAATTAGAATAAAAACTATTTTAAAAAATGGATAAAATAGGATATATATTTTAAAAAATGAAAAATAGAGAGATTGATAATTCCCAATTTCAAGACTTCTTCTACGCTATTTGAACTAGTTATCAAATCTGTAGTATTGGCACCAGAACAGTCATATGGACTGATAAAATAGAACCAAAAAAACATTAAAAAAAACTATGGCCAAATCATTTTTATAATACTGAGAAGAAAAGTTCCCCATTTGATCAGGAAAAAAAAGTTTATTTTTTAATGGTGCTAGAACAACTGGCTTTTCACATAAACAGAATAATTCTCTCCTGTTCCATGGGTCTATGTGTCTGCATTTATGCCATACCATGCAGCTTTGTTTGTTTGTTTGTTTTCTTACTATAACTTTATGGTATAATTTGAAATCAGGTACCATGATGCCTCCAGCTTTGCTTTTTTAATCTTAAAGTGGCTTTGGATATTCTAGGTTCTTGGTCTTCCAAATGAATTTCAGGACTGTTTTTGCTAGTTCTGTGGAGCATGTCATTGTTATTTTGATGGGTATTGCATTGAATCTTCATATTGTTTCTGACACTATGGCCATTTTAACAATATTAATTCTGCCTACCATGAGCATGGGAGGTCTTTCCATATTCTGAGGTCTTCTTCAATTTCTTTCTTCAAAGTTCTACACTTTTCATGATAGAGGTTTTTCACCTCCTTGGTTCAATTTATTTCTAGGCTTTTTTTTAAAGAGGATATTGTGAATGAAAATATTTTTCTGATTTCTTTCTCAGCAGATTCTTGGTTGGTATAGGAGAAAACTATTAATATTTGCATGTTAATTTTGTAACCTGCTACATCTGTCCCTTGACAAATGTTCCAAAAGCGTATATTGAAGAACAGACAGTCTTTTTAACAAATGGTGCTAAGAAAACTGTTTACCCATATATACAAGAATGAAACTAGACTCTTGTCTCTCATCTTGCACAAAAGTCAACTGAAAATGGATCAAAAAAGTCAGAAGTTACATCAGAAACAATGCAACTGCTTGAAAGAAAACATAGGCTCAACACTGCAACATATAGGCACAGATAATGACTTTCTCAATAGGCTCCCCAAAGCTCAGGAAATATTGCCAAGAGTTAAGAAGTGGGAGGATTCAAGATGTGGTTTAAGGGAAGTCTGCATTCATGTTTGTTTTGTGGCTCAAGATTTGAGCAGCAGAAGTACTGCTTCTCAGTGAGGTGGGGGAAAGGGTGATTCCAGTAAAATTCAATATTGGACAGTTAGAGTGTCTTAGAGATTCAGAAATGTAGGCATATCAAAGAAGAAAGAGTACATTAGAAATGAGCAGGTTGCTTCAACAACAGCTGTAGTAGTGTTGGTTCACCACGGAGGAAGTAGAATACAGAAAGAAACACAAATTTAACACAGAAAAAAATCTCTGACATCAGAAAAGCAGCCTGATTTTAGCTGATACAGAGGCTGCATTGTGCACTGGTGCTTGGAAAGTGTTCTCTGTTTTCTAATTGGCCCTGGAGAGCTGAGATGGGAGTCAGCTTGAGGTGTCCACACTCCAGCTGATTTTATGGGAGCCAAGAGATCACTGCCATATCATCCTGGCAAACACATGCCATGTGGCCTAGAGTAGACCTAGCAGAACCTGAGTGAAAAAGACACAAAGACAATTGTACCCAGTGTGATTCAAGCCAGAAAAGCGAAAGGAAATCCAACTGCCTTCTTCTTAGAGTCTGGCATATCTCATGTAAAGTAGGTTGGAAAACTGAACAGGCAGCTGTGAACAACTCAAGGAATAATTCTGGGAAGGCTGTGTTCTTGGGCAGCAGGAAATGTATGGAAATGGGATCATCATGTTGAGTAAAAAAAAAAAAAAAAACCAGAAAGTCAAGGTTCCTATGATTTCTTTCAAATATAGAATCTATAGAGAAAAAAAAAATAAATGTGGAGATGGTCTCATGAAAATCAAAGGGAGATCAGTAGAGGAAAGGGTCCAAGGGTTAGGAGGTGGAGAGGGAGGGGAAAGTACTGAGAAGTGGTATTGGCCAAATTATATTTTTATATTGTGTTAGGGTCCGTAAACAAGTCAAGATGGCACCTGGCATTTTGCAAGAGGGAGTGGTTTGTGAAGTAACACCAGCGAGTCATTAAGATGATAGAGATTCCTTAATGACTGACAGCTGTGTCTAGATTATGTCAATTAAGTTAAGCTGTGTGTAATCATTAAGATGATGATTCCTTATTGGTTGACTGCTATATCTAGTTTGTTAATTAAGTTAAGCTGTGTATTCAGTTATGTGTATATACCCCTCCTGTCCTACAATAAACGGCTTCCACTCCTGCTGTATCAATCTACACAAGTTGCTGGTTACCCCCCGCCCCGTTATTTTGCTGCAGCCGGACTGTGGCAATATTGTGTGCATGTATGAATATGTAACAACAAATCCATCCATATGTATGACTAGAATGCACCAATAAAATATGGGAAAAAAAAGAAAAGAAAAAGAGTAAACGCAGACCCCTGCTATGTAAATATTAATTCAAGCTGTATCAACATCTTACATTAAGGGCTAACATTAAAAATCTTGGAAGAAAAGAGAAGCAAATATTCATGACCTCAGATTTGACAATGGATAGAGTTGACATTAAATACATGAACAAGGATAAAATAGACTAATTAAAATTCGTAAAATATTAAAACTTTTCAATAAATAACTATCAAAAACTGAAAATATAACCCCGAGAATAGGAGAAAATATTAAAAATTTGTATATTACTTTTGATAAGGGATTTTTGTTGTTGTTGTTGTTTCAGGAAATTAAACCCAGGGGTGCTCTATTACTGAGCTACATCCACAGCCCTTTCTATTTTTTATTTCAAAATAAGTTTTGCTAAGCTGCTTAGGGTCTCAGTTTTCCAGGCTGGCCTCAAACATATAATCCTCCTACCTCAGCCTCCTAAATCACTATGATTAAAGGCATGTATCACAGTATGTAGCTTTGTTTAAGGGTTGTGATATCCAGAATATATGATTAAATCTTATAATTTAACAATAAAAAGACAAACAGCTATAATATTTAAATAGGCAGAGTACTGAGTAGGCATTTATTTAAAGAACGAATGCAAATGGCTTAGTAACACAAAAACTTACATAGTTTTTTCATAGGAAATACAAAGGTCGAAATTAATAGGGCCATATACAAATATGGTTTTAATAAGGAAAATAGAAAAGGTCTTTTATGAGAATTTAGAAGATCACTTGTATATTCCTGGTGAAAATAAAAGTAAAATGGAGCCACTGTGGAAAACATTTTGGTGGCTCCTCAGAGAGTTTACCATAGGATTCTTACATAGCCCAACATTTCCACTCCTAGTTATGGCCCCAAGAGAAAGGAAAAGACACTCATACCAATACTTATACATAGGTATTTAAAACAGCATTGTTCATAATTGTCCCAAAGTGGAAACAACCTAAACAGCCATAAAAGGATGAATGAATAAATAGTTTAAGGAACATACATGCAGTGCCATTTATTCAGTCATTAGAAAGTACAAAGTAGTGATGCATGTTCAATGAACCTCAAAATGTTATGCTAAGTAAATGAAACCAGACACAAAGTTTTAAGATAAAAATATTGTGTGGATACATATCTTTGTTGTAATGATTATATTTAGATGATAAATGCAAAATAGGCAAATCCTATTACACATTACCCAAGCATAGTTGGAGGGGGGAATAGGTAGTTATTACTTACTGGGCAGGGGATGTTTTAAGAGGAAAGGAAAATACGGAGGGCTGATGATTGTAACAGATCATGAATATAATAAATTATGAATATTACAGAACTATGTGATAATATCACTTAACTATACATAGTAACATAGGTAATTTTATACCCTGTGAATTTCACCTCACTACAAAAAATGGAAAATAACTAGGAAATGTGCATCTTCATTGTGGATTTTAAAGACATAAGTATATATCATGAACATATCAATATATTAAAAATATATAACTCATAACTAATTGCTGTTTAAAGAAGGAAATTTTGGCTAACTTTTAAAACATCAGTATATTTCATAAGGTTAGTCAAAATAAAGAGAAAAAAAATACTGCCAGATCTTTCAACACATTCTGAAAACTTGATGCAGTTCAGCATTTATTCATGGAGAAAAAAAAACTCTCAGCCAATTAATATTAGAAAATCCTCAAAAAAATAAAGGGCATCTAGTAAAACTTCAACACTCAAATCATAACTAATGACAAAATTTTGCAATTTCTCTCTGATTAAAGAAATCTAAAAAAGAAGGATGTCTCCTCTTACCAGTTTTTACACTTTTACGGTAAGTTCTAGTCTATACAAATATATAAAAAATAACACAATAAAGATCAGTGTAAAATTTGTCCCCATTATTATTATTTTTGTATATAAAACATCCTAAATTATCTGGAAGTAAAGTAATGAATCAAATGAATGAAATTGGTAATCCACAGGATAAAAATTGATATACAAAATCAAAGATATTTATCTTTATTAGACATAAAGCAATTGAAAAATTAATATGAATAAGCATAACACTTGGAATAGAACCCATTATCAAAGAAAACTTTGGAACATTTTGACAAAATAGTGCAATCCTACAATACTGAGCATTGTACAACATCGCTAACACAATCAATGAGAAACTAAGTAAAAGGAAAGAAATAGCATGTTGGTGGATTAGATGACTAATATCTCTAAAATAATTCCAAGTGAATGCAAGTTAAAGCCAAGATGAGAAACCATGACACACCTATAAAAATAGATAAAAATTCTGCTTAGCATGGTGGTGCATGCCTGTAATCCTAGCATTTCAGGAGGGTCCAAATTTAGTGAGAGCTATCTCAATATAAAAAAAAATAGCATTGGCAATTTAGCAATACCCTGTATCAAAATAAAAATAAAAAAGGGGCTCAGGATGTAGTTTAGCAATAAAGCACCCATGGCTCCAATCACCAGTACCACAAAATAAATAAACAATAATAATAAAATAATAATAATAAAATAACAGAATAAATAAAATTCAAAATGTGTCAGCATAAAATGTTGATGAGGGTATAAAACAGTTGAAATTCTCATATATTACTTGTAGAGCTCTAAAATAGCACCACTACCATAGAAAATTATTTGCAAGGTTTTCTCAAAAATTAAAGAATTATCTGCCCTCAGACTTGTTGATTATGCTCAGGATTATAGTCATAGGAAATCACAAAAATACGTCTACAAAACTCCCTGCATAAGAATGTTAATAACAACTTTATTGGAAATATTCAAAGTTGTTTGTTAATAACACAATGATCTCTATACTGGGTTAAATTTGAATAATGAACAATGAAATATTATTTCTAGAAAAATGAAAGCAGATGACTTATACATTCAAAATACAGAAGAACTTGAAAACATTATATTTAGTGAAAGAAGGCTGACCCCCAAAATACATAATGTTTAAGTGCATGAAGTTCTGAAACAAACAACATTGATCAATTATGACTTTTATCAGAATGGTAGTTATTTGAATAGCAGGTGCTTTGCTATGAAGATGAAAAAGGAACTTTTCTGGGGTTATAGAAATTTTCTGTTTTCAAGGGGATATGACTTGTCCACATTTGTCAAAATGATCAAATTCTAGGCAAAATTCTTTATGTTACTATCTGTAAAGAGTACTATAAAATACTTTCCTTTGTTAATTTTATTTACTTCTAAAATTTGTTCCAATTGTTATTATAATGCTTTGTTTTGACACCTCTGAATATTTCTCCTCAGAGATAAAAGTGGAGATTGAGGGCAACAAGCTTGAGTTTCATCTAGGAGGATGATACTTGACTAATACATGAATCAAGCAAATTAAGGATGAATAGATTCAGATTAAAAGAATGTAAGATATATTAAACCACTTCAGACCAAAGTTTACATGATTACCCTTAACCAACCATGTCACAAAGATTTCTAAAGAAAGGTTATGGATTTGAAATCGGTATGTTTTTCTCAATTTTCTTCATAATGTGGATGTTGATTAACTGTTAATTTGTGTGTGTGTGTGTGTGTGAGAGAGAGAGAGAGAGATTCATAGTCAGAAGAATATGAGCATGTCTTCTATATTCTTCATCTCACTCAAGTTTTCTAACATCCACTTAGTCATTTAAATAAAAAACCTTGGAGTTCTTAAATTTTCTGTCTTCTTCATCTCTTACATCCAATCCCTAACTAGTTCTATTTTTTCCTTTAAAATATGCCTCTTTATTACTGTGACTATGTTCTTTGCTTAATATCTTGTCCCCCTTAACTTGGCTAAAGCCATACACAAATTCTGGCTTGACCTCATAGCTTGCACCCTTGTTCTTCTCAAGTTCATCCTTCACTGTCATAGTATTTGAAAAAAAATAATAACAATCTGATTATTCAAGCAATAATGCATAGGTTTAAGAGTGAAGGCTTTGATAATAAACAAAATTATGTCATTTTCAGGAAAATATATGTTAAGCAAAATGAACCAGACTCTGAAAGGTACAGGTCTTATGTTTTCAATCCCAGGTGTGGAAGCTGGAGGTAAAAAGGGATTTATGATAATAGAAGGGAAACTTGGAGGGCAGAAGAAGTGAGCCAGTGGCAGGAGGAGGGAAGGGACAAGGGATTAATTGATTAATATAGTATGTTCACTAAATTGCTTAATATAGTATGTTCACCTAAAAATATGTCACAATGAATCTCACTATTATGTGTGATTATTATGCACCAATAAAAGCTTAGAAAAAGAAAGGAGGCTTTGTAGCTTGCCATTCTACACTTGAATCTTAACCTCTGCTTACTAAGCTTGTTAATTATGGCATATTAAATAACCTCACTCTGTATTCAATGTTATTTAATGAGTTGCTACAATTAAAGTGCATACAGTGAGGGTACCATTTACTTATTAGTTCTCACTCTCTATTGTCAGAAATAACAAACCAAAATCATTTTAATACCTTAACATTTTATTTGGTACATATTTCACGTTTCAAAATGGTTTAATTGAATAAATGATTGTGAAAATCTAAGATTAAAAAAAGCAAGGCAAATGAACTCAAATGATAAAAAAACAATCATTTAAGAGTATTAAATACATGGTATAGAGTGATTCCTAAAATTATATTTAAATCAAAGACGTTACTGGAAGAAATATTAACTTATTGCACATTTAAATATTTTCAAGTTGAGTTTATAAAATGATGAATAGCAAATGTGTTGATGGTAGGGTTATGAGAACTGTGATTATTTTCCAATTGTCTGTAACAAGTCACTTTCTTATAAAGGCTGTGTTTCTAATCATTCTTACAATTAGGTAACAAAGGAGTTCTACAGCACACTGATGGAAAGTACAGGTTTTAGAGGCCAACAACAGAGGTGTGTTCTGGATGCTGTTCACTAGCTGTATGACCTTGGGCCAACTATCAGAAGACTCTGCCACAATTTATTCATTGAGAAGACAGGAATAATGATGATGTCTACATTTTGCTTAAAACCAAGACTTCACCTCACAGGGAAGTAGTCTTTACCTCAAAAATTCAAGTTTCCTATCATTTCAAAGATGACTTGCTGATTGGGCTTTGGCTTGGTTTCTGAAAAACTCGATTATTTTTCAGAGCTCCAACAAAGTTGTTTCAATTTCTCTGTGTGTTTTCTTTCTTCTTCCTTTTGCTATTTCACAGTTTTCTTTCTTTCTTTATTGTTAGTTTCTGTACTCAGAGCTTCTTATTTGGCCATTTTGCTTAAATCAATTCATAGCACTATTTTTAAAGCATAACACCATAAAAATTGAAGGATAAGGAAAATAAATTAGAAAAGAGGAGAAAGATAAACAAAATAACAAACTGGAATAGCCAGAAGAATGACTTTTTAATTTTTTCTCCATGATTTTATTTAAACAAGAAAATCTTAAAAATTTTAAGAGTTATACTGTTGAGATCCAACTGTCAACAATGCAAATATGCTCTAAGAATGTCTGACATCTCAGCCCTTACCTCTTTGATGTGAAGTTCATTGGGATCCTTTTGCTGTTTTATTGAAATTGAGTGAGAAAAACTATAGCCAGAAGCTTGCTCTCTCTCCAAATTTTATTACATGAATACTAGGGCCTATTTGGAAAACATTAACTCAGAGTCATAAATTGACTCGACTTTGTCCCTTTAACAAAATAGTCAAATACTAAAAATCTCTTCTTAAAGAAAACTGTGATGATGAATGATTACTGAGAAATAATTTTTCCCTAAATAGGTGTCAATTCTTAGATAAATTCTAAGAATTTCATAGGAGAAAAAATTAACACAAATTATCATCTCTGCTCCACATGTACAAATAAAGTCTGGCAGATGTGAAATTTTATGACTTAATGACATCAAACCTCCTCCCTCACTTAATATCAATCCAGGTTCTGACCTTCATGTTTTTCTCTGCTATTTCAAACATTTTTTGACTAGAATTTTATAACCCATTCCAAAGTATCTTCTGCACCCTACATTGCATTTTAGTCCTAAATTAGATTTTGTGTTTATGAAAGTCATTGAGTTGAAAGGGGTCAATCAGAGTTCCTTATTGTAGAAGAATTATGGACTGGAGTCAACATTAAGTTATCTGCTTCTGACATTTTGGGAGATTGCTCTTATATCACACCTGAGAAAAGGGGCTCCAAACTGCATTTCACCAGCCTCCTCATATTACTTCATAACAATCATCAGATTAAGATTTGATAAAGAAAGCCTGTAAAAGATGACATTAAATTTGTCATGATGGATGTGTCTGAGTGTGCCTTTAGTTGTTTCTTATTAGAAAAGTCAGTGAAATTCCAGTTTTCCCATAACTGTCTTTGTATTTCTCTGGGGCGATACATATAATGCCTTTTTTGATAATTGAATTTGTCATTAAATAGTCCAAATTTTGCTTAGGCTTCCCGAAATTCTTAGCCATGTTCACTGGGAAGTGACAGGACCAGTCAGTTCTGGGGTCTTGATCTGTAATGTTGGACACTCAGGATGCTGAGGCAAGAGGATCTTAAGTTCAAGGTGAGCCTGGCAACTTGGTGAGATGCTGTCACAAAATAAAAACTAAAAAGATGTGGCTCAGTGTACTACCCCCTTAAAAAAATGAAGAAAAAAAAGTGGTATAACAAGTGGTAACACGAGTTGATAAGACTGGATAGAGCCCCTCATGACTGGTTTTTCTTTGTAAAACAATTTCAATATAGACCTTTCTACTCCATGAAAAAGCAACATTTACAACATGGCCTTATCAAAATATGAAGTTTAACTTTATTGTTCATTATGAATAGTATATATATATTTATATAATATATATGTATACATATATATACACACACATTTTTTCATGTTTAAAACATTTAGATTGAAATTTAATAACATGTGAAATGCATTTATTTAATCACATTATACAACAGTTGCATTATAGTATGAGTGAAGAAACACACTACTTGACGCATAGTATATGGCTGAATGAATGGGTATTTAAAAGAGGGAATGATTGGCATTGATCCAGGGACATTGAGTTGGAATATGACCAATTTTAGAAACAGAGAGTAAAGTTTAGTCAAATCTTAAAGTAAATATAGAGCTCTTCAGAACTTACAGATTAGGGAATGACATAGTATAATGATGAAAAGTTCATACTATTTTCAGAGATCAGTGACAGATGGGAGGGAAAAATGTAATGGTTACAATAAGTAGAAATCAATCTCTGTTTCTCTTCTTCTATAAAAGAATTCAAGCTATTTTTATATAGAGATATGTTTAGATTAACATATAGGAGTTCACATTTGTAAGTAAAAGTGCTCCAAAATATAATACATCTGACTTAAGTAAATCCATCAATAGTTAGGGGAGTATATATGTGTCTTTGATGTTCTATTGCACCTTTATTGCTTCAAAATATTATTGTAAATAGACTACTCTTAACACCTAACTTCGCAAAATTTAAAACATAGCATAAAGCAATTTTGTCTGGATGAAATATTGGTTTTTTAAGTTTTGAATTTTACAGAAATTTGACAGTAAAATTATAAAACAAAAAAATCACACTTAGATACTTACTTTAAAGAAATGAAAATCATATACTAATTAGTAAAAAACATATCATTTATTTTACAAATAGACATATAATTTATTCATTTCAGTTGGTATAATGAGCAGCAAGCAGTAACTGAGACCCTCAATGAGAGTTTTATAGACAATGTTTTAATAGGGCCTAGATCCCAGAGTCCTACAAAATGACATTTCCCAAACCTAGCTACCTTAAGCTTCCAAGAACTGATACATAACTACATAGAATAAGATATTTATTTTCAGACAGTGAAAAACATTTGGTTCCCAAATCAGGCCTTTTGGTAGTAAACAGCATGCAAAATCTCCCTGGTTGATTTTGAAGAAGAAAAACTTCCTTCACTGAAAAGAAATCTACATCCTGTCCAGAATATGTCCTTGGATTTCTCTCCTATCTCTGTGGGTGAATATGAGAGTGGGAAATAGAAAGAACAATTAGGAACACACACACACACACACACACAGAAAAATAAAAGGCATCCAAGGATGGTGGAATGTGATGGACATCATTATATAAAGTACATGTATGAAGACTTGAATTGGGTGTCAACATACTTTATACACAGAGATATGAAAAAATTGTGGTATATATGTGTATTAAGAATTGTAATGCAAAAAAAAAAAAAAAAAAACAAAGGACCAAAATTTTATGTATTGTGCAGAGGTCAGGATTTTATATATAAGAAATCCTACAGGTCCACGAAAAATTTATTAGAAGTAATAAGGAAACTAAGCAAAATTTCGAGATATAAGATAAATATGCAAAAATCAATTGATTCCTGCCAGGTGTGGTAGCGAATGCCTATAATTCCAGCATCTTGGGAGGCTGAGATAGGAGGATAGTGAGTTCAAAGCCAGCCTTAGCAATGACAAAGCACTAAGCAACTCAGTGGGACCCTGACTCTAAAGAAAACACAGAATAGGGCTGTGAATGTCATTCAATGACTGAGTGCCCTGAGTTCAATCCCCAGTACCAAAAAAAAAAAAGAATCAATTGATTCCTACACAATTTAAATGAACAATTAAAAAATGAAGTTAATAATACTTTTCTGTTTAAATCATCAAAAAGAGTAAAATACTGGGCTGGGGATATAGCTCAGTTGGTAGAGTGCAATTCTCTGTCTCAGCCTCCTAAACTGGCGGATTACAGGACTGTGCTACTGTGCCTGGCTGCCCATGGATTTTCAATTGCTTCAGCATCATGTTTTGAAAAGTAAATACTTCCTCCTTTTATTTTCTTTTGTTCCTTTCCGAAATATTACTTGGGAATATTTGTATTAAACTGCATCTGTTTCCTGTATTCTGTTCTGCTGATCCATATGTTCTTTTTTCCCCACAAATATTACACTGTCTTGATTTTTGATGCCTAACATATGTCTCAACATTAAGTAGAATTATTTTTTCACTTTGTTTTTGTTATTGTTTTCTAAGTCTCTAACTTATAATATTAATTTTATAATACATTTGTCTATATCTATAAAATCCAATTGAAAGTTTTACATTGCTGGTGGGACTGCAAACTGGTGCAGCCAATTTGGAAAGCAGTATGGAGATTCCTGGGAAAGCTGGGAATGGAACCACCATTTGACCCAGCTATTGGCCTTCTTGGACTATTCCCTGAAGACCTTAAAAGAGCGTACTACAGGGATACTGCTACATAGATGTTCATAGCAGCACAAATCACAATTGTTAGACTGTGGAACCAACCCAGATGCCCTTCAATAGATGAATGGATAAAAAAAATGTGGCATTTATACACCATGGAGTATTACGCAGCACTAAAAAATGACAAAATCATAGAATTTGCAGGGAAATGGATGGCACTAGAGCAGATTATGCTTAGTGAAGCTCGCCAATCCCTAAAAAACAAATACCAAATGTCTTCTTTGATATAATGAGAGCAACTAAGAACAGAGCAGGGAGGAAGAGCAGGAAGAAAAGATTAACATTAAACAGATACATGAGGTGGGAGGGAAAGGGAGAGAAAAGGGAAATTGCATGGTAATGGAGGGAGACCCTCATTGTTATACAAAATTACATATAAGAGGTTGTGAGGGGAATGGGAAAATAAACAAGGAGAGAAATGAATTACAGTGGATGGGGTAGAGAGAGAAGATGGGAGGGGAGGGAGGGGGGATAGTAGAGGATAGGAAAGGTAGCAGAATACAACAGTTACTAATATGGCATTATGTAAAAATGTGGATGTGTAACCAATGTGATTCTGCAATCTGTATTTGGGGTAAAATTGGGAGTTCATAACCAACTTGAATCTAATGTATGAAATATGATATGTCAAGAGCTTTATAATGTTTTGAACAACCAATAAAAAAAAATAAATTAAAAAAAAGAAAGTTTTGATAAGAATTGCTTAAACTTAAAGATCAATTTGTGGAATGTTAACATTTTCACAGTAATATTTTCTAATTTATGACATGTTGTGCTTGTCTGTCAGAGAGTAACTGATAATTACATCATTGATTCCTTTCATTCATATTTGTAATTTTCAGCATATAGTTTCTGTAAATGCATTTTACAAACATACCCAATGATTTTACTTACTTTTAGGTATTTTTAAATAGTATTCTGATTTTTTTACTTTGGTTTCTAGAAGTTCTGCAGGCTCACTGTTAATATATAGAAATGCATTCAATTCTTACATGCTGATTGTGTATCTTGTAGACTTGCTGATCTTACTTACTTTATTTAGAAGTGTTTTTTTTTTATAGTTTCTTTAAGATGTCCTCCATAGATACCCATGTTTTCTGCAATAAAAGCAATTTTATTTCCTACTTTACAATTTGCAGAACTTTATTGTGGCCTTATTGAATGGGGTAGAATTTTATTTAGTACTTTGTTCATTAACATTAGGGAGGAAGGCTACTCTCATTTGTTTCCAATATCACAGCAAAAGCATTTAAATGTGTACTCATGTATGATATTGGCTATAGATTGCTTGTTTTTTCAGTTGGTGGTTGTTTTCGTATATGATCATCTTCAAGTGGGAGGAGTTCTAGCCTACTGGTAAGAGTTATTGTCATGGTTGAATGTTGGATTTCAACAAAATTTACATGGATCCTTCATCTTCAATTGATAGGGTTATTTGATATTCCTTCTATTATGTTGATATGGTGAATTATATTGATTGGTTTTTGAATATTGAGCCAGTCACACATAGGTGAAATAAATTACTTTGTTATTCAGTGTAATTATTTCTATAGATAATTGAATTGGTATTTCTGATATGTTTTTGAAGATTATTGTTTTTATTTCATGAGATACAATTACCTGAAGTTTCCTTTCATGTTATTTATGTCTAGCTTGGTATCACAGTAATACTGATACCATACAGTAAGTTGGAAAGAATTCCCTCCTATTTTGTGGGAGATACTGTATAAAAATGAGAATTATAGGTCAGAGTCTAATAGTTTTCTCCAGAGACCTATCTCTGGGGAGTCAAGGTGTTAAGGGCTGTATTCCTTCTAGAGGCTCTAGCTGAGAATCCGTTTCTATGCCCTTTCTATTTTCTAGAAGCTACCCACAGACCTTAGCTCATGTATCCTTCTTCCATATTTAAAACCAGCAATTTCAGGTTATGCTTTTCTCACATTACCATCTGGTTGTCTCCCATCTGCCTCCCTCTTCCACTTAAAGGAATCTTGTAATTAGGTTGAGTCCACCTGTACAATGTGGGATAAACTCCAATCTGATACATTGTTTCTATGTTAAAAAAGAAATCTCAACAAACTTGTGAATCTTCTTTGTATGCCCCTCAGTTTGACGCAAGTGGGCAAGGGGCTTCTCCACAGAAAAGCACCATCTCAATTTTGACATTCTACTTAGATGGCTAAGATTATAGATGAGTCACATGTTTATTCTCTTCACAGTGAATTTTATGTGACTAAATGCTCTAAACTTTTTATTTTTCTGTGGCATTAGCAAATGATTGTGTAACCATATATTGTGGGTTTTTTTTTCCATAGAACAGGCTTCCTGAAAGTGAACCTCCCAATTTTAATAAATTTTACAATCTGAGTATCTATTAATTTCTTAAATCAACAATTTCTGATTCCATTCAGCTTAATTAGGTCTTATCAACATATTTTTTCTCATATTTTGCTCTAAGTTACAAGAAGCAACCAGATTATAACTCGACTTAGAAATCTCTGCTGAACATCCAATTTCACCCTTATATATTCAGCTTCACACAATTCTAAGCTTTCTACCAGTACACAACTAGTGTGGTATTTTCTCTAATTTCTCATAACTTTTTCTTCATTTTATTCTGAGCCTCACCTGTAGTACATTCAATGCACCTCTTTTTAATAATAATAAGTTCATGACAATTTAGGCTTTCCTCAAGATTATATATGCTTGAAGAATTTATTTCCCGAGTCTCTTATTTTTCTCTATTATTTTGAGTTCTCAATAGCAGATCCTTTAATATCCATATTTCTACACACATAAGGTAGGCTTTTTCTATCAGGGTAGTTTTCCGGCCTCATTCCAGTGCCAGATTTCAATAGCACTGCCACATTTTTAGGTATTTCTTATAGCATCATTCTATTGCTATTAGGAAAATCTGTATTGGATTTACATTGCCGCTTTAACCCCAAACTAACATGAATTTAGTAGCTAATGTCAAAACAAATTTATCATCTTACCGTTCTTTAAGTCAGCAGTCTGACCTTTCAAGGCCATTTTCTTTTATGGAGGCTGTAGGGAACAATCTGTTTCCTGGACACTTTTTGGCTTCTTTGGCTAACTTCTTTGGCTAAGTGGGCTCATGGCCCACTTCCCACATTTTCATCAGCCACTTCAATTTTCCTTATGCTATCATCTCCCTTCAAATTTGATGGCTATTTTTATTTCATTGAACCCATGTGAATAACCCAGAAGGGTCTCCACATTTTAAATTAAATGTCGTGTTACCATAATCACTTTCATCTTCACTCTATGTGCTATGCAGACTAACAAATTCATGGGTTCCATGTTTTAGAATTTTGACATGTGGGGGGGAGCTGTTATTATCCTTACCTAATATTAAAGACAAACCTGGATATATGTACAGAGTTTCTATGATAGTTCTGTTCCCTTAGAACCTTTTTAAAGAAAGCTTAAGAAAAATTGGGCTGAGAAAATACAAATTAAAGCTGGAAACAATTTTTTTTCTGCCATTCTAAGAACATGCAAATCTGTAATGGATGGATGCTGGTTAACTAGTTTTGAAAACTAGTTTGTTTAAGCAAGCTACAAATATGAAAAACATATGTTAACCCTCAAACACAATAAGTCACATCGTTATGTTCCAATCTTGTGTTTCTCTTCTTTGGCACTAAGCTACATTGGCTGGGCTCGTCTTCTTTCAAATAATCACACTCTCTTTTTAATCCCTTTAGCTAAGAGAAGCTTATTATAAGCTATTTTTTTCTTAAGGACTTGGATTTCTATCCAGTTTACATAATTAAATTAAAATAAAATTGTTCTGACCAAACAAAGTATATTTGCTGGTTGAATTTAGGCCGCAGGCTGCGCCACAGGCTTAAAAACACTCCAAGGACCACATCGGAGGCAACATTCTTTGAACTGGTGTAAGTTTTATGAGAGTTTTGCCCATTTGTCTTCCAATTCTTAAATTTCAATAGCTATAAAGATGAAAAGCAAATATATAAGATTACTCTGTGACTTTCTAAAATTTCACTTTCCTTTTCAAATTAGAAATGTTAGAAAAAAAATAGTCCTTATCAAGGTGCTTTCTACAGAGGTCCTATTTTCCACACATGCTGTCTTTTCTGTCTTTTCTCAGCATCTCAGAGTCAATCAAAGATAAAGTGTAAGTCAGAAGTTATGTAAATTACTGAGCTGACATTCTTTCTTTCCAAGTTCCCCTTACTTGGAAATGATTACATTTAGCTATAGAAAACTTTGCAAATGACTTTTAACTCACCAATTTTTTAAATATAATTCACTTACTAATCTAATAAAGAAATGGAAACCACACATTGTAAGAATGAACTGGAAATCTTGAACAAGCCAATGGCAATGTGATCTTTCCTGAAATATGTGGATAATGATTGACAAAGGAATAACATTGTGTCAAATTCTGTAATATATTACTGATTGGGGTATTTTTACAGTTATCAGAACGATATGCTTTGATTTCCTCTGATTTGAATATTTTGCCAGTAAATTTAGGGCATGCTATCACAAAAAAACACATTCATGGAAGTCTACTTTAGACACATCATTATCTGATTAGTGTGCTTTTCCACTTTTTATCTTCATGTCTTTGTCACTCAAACTTAATTTCTCATTTCTGAACTCAGATTATCATTACAGCAGACCAACTCAGACCAACCCCTGGATGGTCTCTTAATTAAATCTCTCATAAAACATGTTAAATTTAGGCTCTATTCCAGAAAATATCCCCATCTAATTTAACCAACTGCTTCCTTCATGTGAGGCATGAATAGTTACCTGGAGAGCATGAAGCTCTTAAGTTTTGATCAACCTGAGTGCTAATCCCAACTCTGTATTCATCAGTCTGTATTTGTAGCATTGATCTCCTGTAACATGAAATGCTGGTAGTATCTTATAAGGTCACTGAGGAAATAACTAGGTCAAGTGTGGGCATCTCTCAGGAAGCCAGCAGGGTGCCTTGATTATAGCACTTATTCAAAATATGTTAGTTTCTTTTCTCTCCACCTCACATATCTGACTCAAGGTTAATGTGTTCTTAGTTGTAATACCTATTGCATTTTATATTGAATTATGCCTTGTACTACAGATTATTAGAACAAGGTTCACTAAAAATATAGAGTTTATTACAGTTATATTAAAGTTTTAATTACACTTATGCCAAATTACAGTCTTAATGTCATCTTAGTGTATGCATTTGTATATATAAAGGTAAACAAAGATAAATATCTTATGTAGATAGATGATATGTTATTGGATTACGCATATATCTTAGTTGTTGATTTACTGTCTCTTGAAGTTCTTGGGCAGTTCTCTTTGTTTATTTCTCCTTATATCATTGTCATTGCATTGAGTCTCATACCCAGCCCTATTTGGTATTTTATTTAGAGACAGGTCTCCTTGAGTTGCTTATTGCCTTCCATTCACTGAGGCTGGCTTTGAACATGCAATCTTCTTTCCTCAGCCTCCCAAGTCACTGGGATTACAGGTATGCGCCACCATGCCTGGCTTCAACTAAATTCTTAATGACAGACTCCCTATCACCAAGTTACAAAAATAAAGATATGCATAGGCCTTTTTACTTGTTAGAATAAAAATTATGAGCCATGAGGTGGTATTACACATCTCTAATCCCAGAGGCTCAGGAGGTTGAGGCAGGAGGATCTTGAATTCAAAGCCAGCCTCAGCAATTTAGCAAGGTTCTAAGCAACTCAAAGAGATGCTGTCTCTAAATAAAATATTTTAAAATGGCTAGGCATGTAGCTCAGTGGTTAAGCATCCCTGGGTCCAATATCTGGTACCAATAAATAAATAAATAAATAAATAAACAAACAAACAAATAAATAAATAAATAAATAGTAGTATACCATAATAAGTTCCTAACTTCCTCTGATACCCATCCATGTATTATCAGACATATAAATGAGCTGTGAAGCTACAGACAACTTTCTTAGGGCCAGCAGTCAAAACCCTCTTCCTTGATTTTAATATTTCATATTTTCTGAGATATTGAAACAAACTGTTTTACTTCTGCCTACCTTTGGAAACTTCACAGATAACCATAAAAATAGCAGTGACTTAAATCTCCTTTCTACTGCATGGCTTCTTTGGGAGATAGATATTATTTTCTCAGTGATGGAGATGGGAGAACTTGTGATGCAGAATAGTGAAATAAAATTAGCAAAGTTAAGAGCTAGAAAATGAGAGAGCTAGGCTTTTCATCGAAAGCTATTTGGATCTAAGACACATTCCCTTCTTTCTATCAAACAGACTCTTCCCTCTGGATTCACCTGTTCCTCTTGGCTTTAAGACCGTGTTTATGTCTCCCTGTTTAAAATGACCCTCCACCTAGATAATTATCTGCCAGATGTATTAAATTTATGTAAATTTCTAGATTATTCCTCTTCAGAATTGACTTCTGCTTTGGCTGCCACTGTTTTGGCTCATGAAGCAAGATCTCCAGGGAGTAACCACAAAAAAGCAGATTCTCAGAGAGCACTGGCAATGGGTAGTTGTAACAGCTCAGATATATGGCCCCATTGCTGGGGAATTGCTATTTGACTGCCAGTCACACATTACAACAGATTTTAGTTAAATCAAGCTCTGACATGATTGGAACAAATCCCAAATGAAACATCTGCCAACACAGAAATTGTGTCAAACTCCTAAACAAGGAGGAATGCCTATAATGGGTGTAACATCTGAACAGTAGTAAAATCAGTTTTCATAAACTTTTATAAATTGTTCAATGGGTTTTTGTTGTTGTTGCTGTCATCAGACAATATTTTTTTCTATCCTTGCTTAGTTCTCATGTAGAAATTGTTTTCTAACTGTACATAAAAGAAATCCATTGGGGTTCCCAGAACATGGGATGAGATTGAACTCAATTTAACTCGTTGAATATGCAGGATTATTGAAGAAGAAATGGATCCCACCTGTTAGGCATCTGAACACATTCTGGACCAGTTAAGTTTTGTCTAGTTGGCATCATATTTCTGGAAGAAAACTGAAGTTCACACATATACAATAAATCGTGTGCTGAACTGCTGAATTTTTTCATTTTTTGTTTAATTGTGTAATTATATAAACAGATCCCATGACAGTGAAAGCCAAGTAAGCCTTATTTGGCATTGCTGAGTATCTATCAGTGAAACCAGTACAGTTTAAATGGCTTGGTCAAATGGAAACTAATATCCCACAATATGAAGTTTGTAAAAGTTGAGTTCTGATGCTCATTGCATTTAGACTGGACTTAAAAACTAGATTTGTATAATGGATTTCAAATTTCCAGGTGTAATACACAAGTACAGCCATGTCTAGAGAGAAAAAAAATGAACCCTTCTCTTTTCATGTCTCTAGATTTAGAAATAAGGAAAACTTTTTCAGTGATTTTTTCATTTTTGTAATGTTAGATTGCTTGGCCTTCTGAAACTAGGCACTACTAAGAGGAATAGGTATTTTTAGTTATGTTAAACTAACGATTCCAGTACAAAGATGTAAGAAATAAATATCCATGATTATCCCAGGTATATGGGAGTTCAGGTCATGAATCCATAGAATCTCCACCATGAGATGGCAAGAAAGAACAGTGGAGAACAGCACCTACAAGCAGTGGTCACAGATGATAAAAACACCATCACTAAAAACATGTGCTTTTGTAAGCAATTGACTTTAAAAAGGTTAAGATTTACTGAAGGTTTTACCTTACAAGATTTATCTCCTTAGCATTTTCTTATCTATCCCTTTGAAAAAAAAATTACCAGTGGTTTATGCCTCAGTTTCCTTGTCTGAACAAAAGAGCCTTAATAATAATTATTCTAACAATGGTATAGTCATTTACATGGTTTTATGGCAGTCACATGAGCCATGAATCTGAATTCAGTGAGTTCTTATTAATTTCTTTTGACATTTACTGAATATAAAAAGTCAGAATGCCTTTATGCTTTTTATGCAATATTATCATTTTTATTGCATTAACACTATTTTTATTGAATGTCATAATGAGTTCAATTTTAAACATCAGGCTATAAAAATAAATATATGGACTCAGGTCATTTTTGATGTTCCTCAAATTGTGTCTGAGTTCTTCTGAAATATTAAAATAATAATAATGATAATGATGATAGGATTCATCACCAATTAAAACCCAACCTCCAAAACCAACAGATAACATAATCAAACAAAAAAAAATGAATTTGAAGCAATCAAGGAAATGTCTGCATTAAATTAAGCTTTAGTTTTTTTTTTCATTTTTATCCACTTTACAAAATTTCCCATTGTATACAATTATGCTTCTTCAACTGCAAATTTGAAGAATCAGAAGCCAATGTTTATAACTGTTTTACACACACAGGAAGTTACACAAAATACATTAAATTCTGAACTTTTTTGACAAATCACTCCTGCCTTTATTGTGAATACTTTTTTTAAAGAAGAGCTTAACAGCTCATAAAATCCCTTACAGTTACATATATTTGGATTAGAAATAGGAGCACTTGGTTCAACAAGATTGAAAACAGGGAGGCTTTACTCCTCACACTGGGCAACTGTCTATCCAGGGAATTAGCAGACAGACCACTTTCTGATGCAATCTTATCTGAATGATTTTAGGGTATAAACATAACATTCCAGTAGAATATGCCCTGTTGCTCTCCCATGACAACACAATACGCAAACTGAGAAGGAAAAGAGAAGTATGCTATTAAAAGTTTAATCTTAGCAGGGCACACTGGTGCACGCCTGTAATCCCAGCAGCTCAGGAGGCTGAGACAGGAGAATCGCAAGTTCAAAGCCAGCCTTAGCAAAAGCAAGGTATTAAGCAACTCAGTGAGACCCTGTCTCTAAATAAAATACAAAATAGGGATGGGGATGTGCCTCAGTGCTCAAGTGCCCCTGAGTTCAGTCCCTAGTACCACCCCACCCTGCCAAAAAGAAAAAGAATTATATCTTGCATTCTTAATATAGACACTGCTGACCCAACTCTTTCAGTATGTGAGAGGTAAGCAGTTCAGCACTTGCTGCCTTAGAAGGCACATAGATAGTGTTAATTCTTAATCCACTCAACATTCCCTGATCTGTTACCAAATCTAGTTCTCTACTGTTCCTGCTTAGAGAACCAACAAGATACATTATTGTGTGAAAAGTTTGCAGTAAAATAAGTGTGTGGCCTCTCTCCTAAAATAATAATCATTTATTTCATAATATGTTCACATTTGTTCCTGTATTCTCAATGTCTTTTCATCACAATCTCAGCATTCTCTCTACATCCAACATTCCCTCTCTCTGATCTATTTTGCATGTCAGCAGATTAATCTTCTATTATTTATCATTAGGATTGTCTTCACAGATATTTACATTGAGCAGAGAGAACAGATGAAGCTAAATTCCACAAGTGCAGAAAGAGAGGAAGGCCTCAAGTTGACACAGGAGGAAGATGAAGAGAACTTCCCCATCCCCACACCAGAACCCTGAAAAACTCTCTCTAACATGTACCATGTTAGCCTGTAACTTAAAATCCAGTTTCTTCTTTCATGGAAGAAATAGTGTTGAATAAACAAAAGAGAATAATGGAAATTAAAATGCAAATCTTCCTAGGGAAAACCTCATAAATTTTCTGGCTAGAATTTTTATTACTTTATTTATGAATTACAAAGTTATATCCAGAGTATGCCCATGTCATCTAGTATAGTGTATGTGTGTGTGTGTGTGTGTGTAGATTCATTCTAACAGACTTGAAATATATAAAATTATCCTATATACATAAATACACACAATAGTTCAGTCATTTTAATATATAGCTTTATCATTCATATTAGTAAGGTTCTCAAAAAAAAAAAAATGAACCAATAGAATGTGTATGTGTGGACGCATGAGCACGTGTGTCTTTATCTCTGAGACCCTGTGAGCCAATGTGTGGTTCAAGTCCAAGTTTAAAGGATTAAGAATCAGGAGAGCAGATGGTATAAGGGCTGGTCTAAAAGCCACCAGATCAAGACCTAAGAAAAGCTAATGTTTCCATCAAAGTCCAATGATGGAAAAGACTCATGCCTTACCTTTGCATTCAGGCAGGAGAAGTTCCTTTTTATCGAGCATTTTTGTTCCCTTCAGGTATTTAGTTGACTGGATGGGCGACCCATAATTGAGAAGGCCATTCACTTTACTCAGTCTACCAACTGAAATGTGAATCTCATCCGGAAGTACTCTTGCAGACACACCCAAGGTAATATTGGGCCACGTATCTAGGAAAAGCTATCACAATAAGTCAACCATCCACATCACTTTTATAAAGTGCAGAATAAAGTAACTCCTTGGAATCTTATTATACATGTATAGACCAGGTAGACCACTCCTAGCTAGGGTAGGTAGGATTCTGGAGGCAACATCTTTGGAGAATGTCACTGAAGCCATTCTATGACAGGGGATAATGAAAAGGTGAGTAGGAGAGGAGGCAGGAAGGGCAGGAATCCCATCCTCTTCCACAGAATATTCCTGCCTTTTAGAACATAGTCAGGGCATAGTGCTTTCTTAGCATAGACTTAATGAATTAATGTGTCATCTTTGAAATTGTTACATTGATTGCAAAATTAAATGAATAAATGAATAAAGTAAAAAGTCATGACTATCAAACTGACCAAACCTCTTTTATTTCTTCTCTAGAATATTTTATCTTCTTCTGTTTTTCCCTGAGCTCATAGATGGACTCAGTATCTTAAATCACCTGAACAGGATGATTGAATATTCATGCTTTCTTAATATCTCCATTATAAATTCAATGAGATTAATTATATACCTGTAGCTGATGCCATATTACTAATTTTCATATTGAGAAATTTATTAGGGTCAAGTTAGTGCAAGAAAATTATTCCCTAGCTGATGTAGATTTCAAGTTGAAATGTTAGTTATTATGCATGTTAAAATTATGAATAATATTCATAGGTAGACTTACTTCTTAAAAGGGTTATTCTTAGTTTCCTTCCTTACAGTCATGGTTTGATAAAATGGTAATGAGTCATTTGACAGGCAAAGTGAATGTTTGCCTTAATGTAATATCCAAAGCAATTACTAAAAATTAGTACTGAACCATTTTCTCTTCAAAGGTCCAAGAACACTTTCCTATCTGTTTAGTTCATGTCAATCTTTGTTTGCCATAAAAGTTATTTTATTTTCCAATATCAGTGTCACTACTTCCATAGCCTGTATTTCCAGCTCTGTATTGCTGGTTATATCAGTGTTCTATTTTCAGCTTTTTAGGGAAGAAAGTATTCATCTTCTTTAAAGTGTGCCTTTTACCTTCACTTGCATTCAACAAGAAATGTTATGTAATTATATGATGTTATGTAATCATATGCAATTAATTATATGATGTAATAGCACTTATAAGGCATACTGTGGGGAAATAGAATTTTAACAATGGTAGCCTTAATTTACAGGTGGATACCCTACTGTTTTTCAATTAATCTGAATGTAAATAAGGTATAAGGAGATTCTGAGCAGATAGAAAACCCTCACACTAACAAACCCAAATGTATTTATAAGTTCTATAGGGAAAATAATGTCCCTTTGAGGAAATTTCCTGAATCTCACTTCCAACTTGAAGCTTTTTCACAAACAGGCTCTGGTTTCATTACATCTCAGTGGCAGCTTGTTACATACTGCTAACTTGAGTCATCTCTAAGGAGGGAACACATCAATGTTTCCGAGTGTGCATGTATGAGCCCAGAAGACAGTGAGGTCACAAATATTCTGATATTCTCAGCAGTGTGGGGTCCAAGTGACCCAGAAACTTCATGATAAAGGATAACTAGGAACCTTGATATCATTGAGGCAGGGGAGTAGAGTGTGTGTAGCAAAGTCTGCATACAGAGAGGATGGGAAGATCTCTCCAAGTATCTGAGTGGAGGCCATCTGCATTGAATTTCTTGTATTGGTTATATTCCACTCAAGTCAGACTTTGAATGGCAGTACTGGAACCTGAGAGATTTAGTTAGGCAACTAATAAGGAGTCCAATAATAAAATTCCTTATCTTAGCATTAAAACAGTCGAGCAGTCTTGACTACTAGATAGGACATAGCAAATGTAACTAGAGAGATCGGGAAGTAAATCAGGCACAGGAATTATTTGCAAGAAGTAACCCAGCACATTGTCAGTATGTGGTCCAATAAGCACTTTCCAATTTACTTAGTGTGATCCAGATTTTGTTCTGTTCCTTGCACACAGTGGCCACCACTTATCTTTAAAATGCAGGAAGGCCTTTCAAAACTCGAGGCAGACAATCTCTAATAAGAGTTTCCATGAATCCCACAGAGAAATTAAAGAAAAAGAATAGAAAAGGAATCATAGTCATGTGTAGAAAAACTACATGAGAAACACACTCGAATTTCAACCAGTCAAATGAAGTGCAGGCAAATGAGGTTGCATATGACAAACCTACACTTACAATGTAACAGCAAGATTTACTTATGTTATATTTGTAAGGAAAGTTTTTTTCAATTTAGAGACCAAAAACATTTAGACCAACAACATTTAGACTAACAAACCATTTAGACAACTTGACCAATATATGTATAGAACATGGATATTTAGAAAATAAAAGACTGAGTTAAAGATGTAGGCAGTCAACCCATTGATGTGTATGAGACGGACTGCATGGCAAGTTTCACATGTTTCTCTTTTGACTTCATCAAAAGCAAATCTTGGAAGAGCTGTATTCCACAATTTATTAAAATTCACTAATGCATCACCTTTGTTTTCATAAATTCCCATTGAAGATAAGCAAGAAGGTAATGATGTTGGATAACTTGAAAAAATGTCATCCCTGTTCACATAGTACTTCTGTCCTAGTCTCAAAGATTATTTGGTTTATATTTATTCCCTAATGCCTGTAATATTTTCTCCATCAACAAGAAGAAGTAATCACACCAACTATCATCCATAATATTGATTATATTAGGAACACAAAAAAGACACAAAGGATAAAGGGTCAGAGGACACCCCAGATGAAAGAGTAGACTGCAGAGGGAAAGTTCATACATATCTACTGACTCTTATGCAGAACTGGTTGTATACAAAACAGAGCAGCAGAACATGGGACAGGGAAGTGTATTCATATTCTTTTGAATGACCTTGGCGGACTTCATATATATAGTCCTCAGGGTTTGGCTTTATGGATTTGACATGCAATTATACTATATTTAACTTGTTTGAGATGCTGATTTTTGAATTATCATTTCCATATTGATCTCTCTGTCATAGAGTTCTAAAAAATCTTCATTTGCAAAGCAAGAAAGGAAACATTCACCTTGAGGATGTCTTCTTTGCTTTTTTAATGAAGTCCTATCTGAATTTGAATTTCAAATATTTTCCTTCTTTATCAGACTGATTTTCAAATATGCTACTCTTCATTATCTTTCCCAGTGACTAAAAATGTAATGACCCAATATTATGTGAAACCCACTACATTAAGAAGTTAGTGATGATTTTCAGAATGAGTTTGATTTAGAATCTCTTAGGAAAGCCAGGCTTTAAATGATTCATATTTCCCATTTTCCTTCCCCAATTTCTTTAAGGAAAATAGGTTTAAGTGGTTGCCTTTGTTGTGTTGTTCCCAATGCCCAAACCAAAGGCTTATTATGTTTTTAACAACTCTTCTAATAAACTGATGGCTTCTAAACACTTGGGGTCCTCCCTAGTCAAAGTGTAACTGTAAACTGCCACTCTTTCTGTCATGGCCATGATTAATTAGTAAAAAAGCTGGAAATAACAGTGATCTTTATTATCAAAGAGATTATTTTAAATTCTAGATCTACCAATTTTTTTGTTCTTAGACCAATTTCTTAATTTGATAGTCACTTTATTTAGTAGAATTTTTTTACCTGCCAAGGTTGTCATGATGATTAAATGAGATTATGTACAAAGGCATCTGATAGAAGGAAATGTTAATTACCAATGAACTTATTATGAATTATGTAAACTTATTAGTGGTCATGGAAAGACACGTTAAATGCAAGTTTAAAGTGATATCATAGGATAGAGAAAACAAGTGAACTATAGTTAAGCAAATAAAAGAAGAAAATTAGCCTGTGTCTCATAAGAGAGAATCACAGGTAATTTAGGGAAATTTTAAAGTAAAGACTTATTAATTATACAAGGGATTGGAGTACTAGGATGTTATGTAATGAGAAGTAAAAAAACTCTAATAAAAAGCTGTCACTACCAGTGGGATTGGATAAAGCATTCATACCAGAATCACCTCTCAGGAATAGATCTGGAACTCGCTGTCAGGTATGACGAGCTGTGGCCTCCAAACAGAGAAGTCACTGTGCTGTCAGGTGTAGAAAGTCCCAATAATCTGCCTCTTGGGACTTGATAAAATCTGCTCATGAAGTTGAAAGTTTAAAATGATCTTGGGGCTGGGGATGTGGCTCAAGTGGCAGCGTGCTCGCCTGGCATGCGTGCGGCCCGGGTTCGATCCTTAGCACCACATATAAACAAAGATGTTGTGTCCACGGAAAACTAAAAAATAAATATTAAAAAAAATTCTCTCTCTCTCTCTCTCTTTAAAAAAAAATTAAAAAAAATTAAAATGATCTCATAGAAGAGACAGTATACTGATAGGCCACCCAGGGAGAAGTGCAAGGGGAAATTTACAGGGAACTTTTTTTTGTTGATTTCCATAAGCTGTGAGTTAGTTACAGAGAATCATACTGTAGCAGACACAGAAAAATCTGTATGTGTCTCTAGATCCTGCAGGAGATGAACACTGGATCCAGGAATCAAAACCCCTCCTTCTTTCACTGTCTAGTAGCTTCTACTAACAAAGTTTAACATTGCATTAGCTGATAGAGGGAAAAAAAAAAAACAACCTGTAAGGCCCAATTCCTTTTTTACAGAACAGGCAAAAAGAGTGAATAGGAAGCTAAAAGAAAGTAAATAAATTGGGGGCCCATTAACATCACATTGAGTAAAATAATAATAATAATATTACAGATGAATATCAATGGTCAACTTTATTTATATAAATAATTTCTATATTTTGATTATTTATAAATATATAACTGTAAATGAGTGTGTATATGTGTGTGTATAAACTATATATAGTTAGTGTGCATAAATTTGTAAATGGTTATATATAAAATTGTGCAGTTTTGTACAATATATGTATAGTTTATAGTTATAAAGTGGAAGTCATCATATAAGAATATAAAAAAGAGACAAAGATGAAATTAATTATTTTGTCTCCTAAAAATTTAGGGATTCAGAAAATACATTGGTATCACTTAAAAAGAGGTTGCAATCATAATATGCAGTATAGAAATAGGTGAAAATAATTTAAGTTTATATGAGAATTTTCATTCTCCTCTTATCCTCCCACAATGAAGGAATATCCAAAGATAAATTGCTATTTCCATAGCAGAACACCAAATAGTTATTTTCTAGAAAAAAAAAACATAAACCTAAGTGTTTATCAGTAGATGAATAGATAAAGAAATTGTGGTATATATCCACAATGAAATATCCTTCAGCCCTAAAATTTAAACTCTTTAATTTACAACATCCTTATTAATCCTGAGCTTGGAATGCATTATGTTTAGCAAATTAAGTAAGGCAGAGAAAGACAAACATCACATGATCTCACTTCCATGTGGAATCTACATAGGTAAAACAGAATCAGAAAATGGAATGCTGGTTACCAGGGTTTGGGGAAAGGGAAGAAGTTTGTGAAGATATGTTCAAAGAAAACAAAATTCTCTTTAGACAAGAGACATGTTAAAGATCATTGTGTGACATTGTTAGTTGAGAACAATGTAAGCCATACTTGAAAATTGCTGAGAGTAGATAACTGCTGTCACCAAAAAAAAAAAAAAAAAAAAAAAAAGACAACTCTTTACGGTGATGCATATGCTATGGTAATTGGTTCAATTGACTATTCTTTGATGTATAGATATTTTTTTTTAAAAAGTGAACCACTTTGTCCCCTATATGTATATATACATATATATCTACACATCCATATATTTGTGTGTTTGTGTATATATACACACACACATATATGTATATATATGTATATAATTAATTGAAAAAAATGTTTTTAAAATAAATAAATAAAATATGCAGAAGCAGAAACTGTTGGAGTTAAGATGATTTTCTAAAAATATAAAAGCTCACCACTATTGTGGTACTGCATTCTGTTGGAAGCAGGGTATGGACTATGGATTTTGTTTGAGCCTTTAAGGCAGGGAAGCTGCTTTTCTGGGAACTCCTGGGTGAAATTTCCCCTTTCGAAGCCCAGATAACTCTGGCGAGGTGTCTTAGCTCACAGCCCAAGGATCCAACACAGCTGCATGGAGATGGACCTGACCTGCCTAGCAACAAACAGCCTGATCTCCCTACTCTTATCCTGTTGTCCTGAAGAATGTCCTTACTGATTCTCTTTGATGTGTACCGCTATAAATGAAGCATTCCAGGGTCTTCTCTTGGTTAGGATCAGACCCATCAGGTCTATCCAACCCGCCAATGCTCCCACTTTTGAACATATAAATATTTTTGTCTTTATTTTGTAAAAATTAGTTTTCTAGATTTTATTTCCTGCTGCCTGTCCCACATCTCTGACAGTTACCCACTCTGTCCCCATGCAAGACATGGGCAGATGTATTCTTATTTGGGGGTTATGGGGGATTGAACTCAGGGGCAATCAACCACTGAGCCACATCCCCATCCCTAATTTGTATTTTATTGAAAAACAGAATCTCACTGAGTTGCATAGCACTTTGCCATTGCTGAGGCTGGCTTTGAACTCTCAATCCTGCTTCAGCTTCCCTAGCCGCTGAGATTACAGGCATGTGCCACTGCGTCTGGCCAGAAGCATTCTCAAGTCAAGAATATTTATACCACTCACAAAGAAAAACAAATAGAAGGTATTTTTTAAAAGTGGGAAAAAATCCAACTAAATTCCTGACTTCAAGGAAAATCAAAATAGCAAGATAAAATATTTGAATTGAGAATGTGCTATATTGTCAACAAAACATCTAAGAAAATATAAATGACGAAGAACTAAGGAAGAAATTGATTTAAAAAATTTTTAAGAATTGATCTTAAAATTTTACTATTTAAATAAAAAGTCTTCTGGAATGAGGGCTTAGATAAAATAGAAGTGAGATAATTATTAACAGATGGTATTTTTCAAATATCATAAGCATGCTCTTCTGCAATACAAACTTGACACTATGCTGACCCAGAAGTGAGGTCTACAATCCCTCTCCCTGTATCTGGGTGAGGTTATGATTTGTTTAGATCTCATAGCAAGTGTCAGAAGTGAGGCCATGAACTTTCCCTAGTAGGACAGGAGAAGTAAGGCAGTTTTCTCCTTCTTCACTGAAACCCTCAGTCCTGGACATCTGCACCTCAGGGTCAGAAATCTGGACACTTTGAAAGCAATACAAAGATAAAGCCAAGTCACATGGAAGTTGCCCAGGTAAGTGCTCCATTTGGCAATTCTATTATTTAAGTCTTCCCAACAGTTTTTGTTGGAGTTAGTGGCTTATACTGCTTCTCCTGTGCTTCAAGTTGATGAAATTGACAAACATGATGTTTGACAATGGAAGTTCAGAGGTAAGCCCCAGTTTCTTTCTTATTTACTTATCCAAAAATCATTCTTTCATCTCCTTGACAGTCATATTATTTGTAGTGACTCTAATATTATTCAAACAATTATAATATCACTTTCCAGATTAAGAAAATTCATAGGTTTCAAGGATATTTCTGGTTTCTAAAATCATTACTGCTAATTTGTGAGAGAATTTCACAAATTTGTCTCCTGCATTTACTTAATTAATCATGTGTAATACTTTTATTTACTCCACTAATATAGCTAATTATATTGATTTGAACTAGAAAGTTAAACCTGTTTTGTATTACTAGAAGAAATTTTACTTCACCATGATATATTTCTATTTTATGTAGTTAGATTTGTTAATAAATTTTGTTAACATTTTTGCACCTATATTCAGAAAAGTAATTAGTATTTTCCCCATACTATTGAATCATACTTTGATATCTATGTTATGTTGATCTTAAAAGCAGAATGATAATTATTCTTTTTTTTAATTCTCTGAGGAAAATGATCTAAATTGTTGTTAATTTGATCTTCAATGCTTAAAAAAAGCAGTAAGAACATCTGTATCTAAATTTATTAAACTATATGTTTTACTAAAAAAGGAATAATTTAGAATGATTCAAAACTCTATTTCTTGGGCTGGGATTGTAGCTCAGCGGTAGCTCGGTTAGCACGGGCAGGACCCGGGTTCGATTCTCAGCACCACATAAAAAAAAAAATAATAAAGGCATTGTGTTGTGTCTATCTACAAAAAATAAATAAATAAATAAATAAATAAGATTTTCTCTCTCTCTAAAATTTTTTTTTTCTTCTGGAGTCAGATTTTTATTTTATTTTTGTAAGAATTTTTTTCTATTTTATTTAAATTTTACAATTTATTAACAAAAACTTTTCATGATGATTTCTTCATATCAATTAGTGTAATTTATAAGACCTTGAATAAGTTTTCTGTTTTTGATTTTTGTATCAAATATTTATAACTCACCCCTATTCCTTCGCAGTGAGTAAACCCCATGATAATTTGTTGATTTCATAAGACTTTTCAAAGAATCAGTTTCTGATGTCATTGATTTTTCCGAACTAATTTGTCTTAATTAATTTCTGCTTTTCTTCTGTATTATTTCCTTCTCTTTTCTTTGATTTTAGTTTTTCTTTCTTTTCTAACTGCTTTAAAGAGGTAGTTAGAAAGTGTATTTCTCACGGCTATTACATGTCCCTATTTAAGAGCCTGTATATGTAAATTTGTGTTTTCTAGAAGTCCCTGGAATGTTGATTTGCTGCAGTAATAGTTTGGTTATTGTCACTAAACATCACCAAACTTACCTGGTACACACCCATATTTATGCGGTCCACGTATTGTTCTACTCATAAAGGAAGGATGTGGAAATCTCAGTTTGCTTCTGTCTAGACCACTGGGTATTATTCTGTTTTGACTTTAGTGAGATTTTATAGTTGAACTTTGAGTAGTCTTCCTTTGATCAATTTTTAAATAGTTGCTCAGAAAATAATATTATCCTAAGCTTTCTGAGAGCTAAAATCGCTGTTTTTCAGGAATACTTAGAAAGTGACTAAGCCATTTTTATTGACAGTACTGACATAGAAAAGAATGGGCAGTAGAGAGAATGCAAGGGACAGTAAAGGTCAACAAGAAAGCAAACCCTAGGACAGCCATCTACACGCCCCAACATGTTATAAGACAGTTCCTGTTCCTCAGCAAGGGTGTTGATTCTCTATTTTGCTGAAAGCAACTGCATAATCTGTTCTCTGACCTGAGCCTACTGTCAGAGAATTAAAATATCAAAAACCAAATCAAGAGAAGCTTATCAACTTCTGTTTAAAAGGAGGAATGCTGAAAGACTTAAAGGCACCCTTGCCCCTCCCAGGCACAGTGCCCTGGGAGTTCTGAATGTTACTTTCCTTTTTAATAAAATTCCCACTCACTTGCTTACCTCGGTTGTGTCTGTGGTGTTCACTCTTCAACTCCATGGAACACGAACCACTCCAACTCCTACAGATAACAGTGTGAATTATGGATATCTGACATGAAGGAAGAAGGATAGGAAGGAAGACCAGTAACCCACGAACAGACCTTTGAAAATTGCTATATATGCTTCACTCCCGCTCCAAATTAGATGTCTCACCTAGATGTCTCCACAGTTAATTTTCTCTGTGATGTCAAATGTGCTAAAATCTGACAGAGCTACTAGATCAGGGACTACACTGACCCCCTGCTCTAACATTCCTCAACCCCTTTAGGCCAGAAAGAGGCTTCATGATTAGAAAGGCAAAGAAGCTTGTTTGGGAGCAGCTGAAGCAGGCTCTACAAAGATTCATACAGCAAAGTCAGGGTAACTTGCCTTCCAACATGCACTTAAATTCCTGGCATTTATCTGGTGGTCAACACTGTCTATCAATTATAAATCAGAAGAAATGAAGATGAGGAGGAGAGGGGAGGGAGAGATCCTCTAGTGTTCAACTTGATTTAGTTATTCAATTTTTTGTGGCACTGGGATTGAACCCAAGGCCTCATATATGCTAGACAAGTGCTCTACCACTGTTCCATGTTCGTTTGAACATAGTTTCCATATAATCACAAGATCACATCATTCAGGGCACATTTAGTCATCAATGTATGAAAACATGGCAGAAAGCTTGCTCCTTATCCCCGATGCCAATCCAATAATGAGGACATAGTTGTGAGAAAAAGGAAAAAGAAGGTTTATGGCTTTGCTAGGAAAGGAGAAACACAGGAGACTCCTGGCCCAAAGGTTGTGATCCTCCCCATCATGGGGAACAGGGGTTTTGTAAAAAGATCAGGAAGGAGAAGATCAGGGAGGAGATGGTTGGGAAAAAGAAAAAAAAAAAACATGTAAGTTTGTAAGCCATAAGGAATATAATCAAAGCATCAAGTGAACCCCTGTTACAAAAACAAGTCCATCTTTTCCAAAGAGATATCTATCTGTATACACCCAATAAATATCTATATAAGTTGAAACAGAAATGAATGGGGGAAAAAAAGGCAAAATGAAACCAAAATCAAACATCGGTTAAAAAGTGATGAACTTCAATTTGGAGGGATCCAATTGGACCTGTGAAGGTTTTTGTTAGAAAAGCCTAGGACATAATTAATTCTGCATAGCTTAGATAATATTTTTTCTTTAGTTAATTCAGCACTCTCAAAAACACAAGGTGGAATTTTTAGTGCTGACTATACATCATCCTGACTTCTGAATTTCTATTTATCCTGTTTTTTTATATTCTTTTAGAGTTCCTACCACTGCATTTGTTGAGTGGCTTGGTGTTCAACTGACAGAAGCTTCACCTCTCTCAATAATTTACTTCCTACCACTCATTCTCCTTCAGAAACCACAATAAATGTGTTTTTTTTTCCTGCTCTTCTTCTATTCCACATAGAAGGGTCTTTTTCAGCCACTCTTTCCAAGAAGATTTGTGCAGAATCCTAGTGGAACTTAACAGGTTTGGTTTATTTGACAGTGTGTGGATTTATCATCAGAGAACTAAAACTGTCTAATTCTATACTGTCCATCATTTTCATCCTTTAACTATCTTCTTGAGGATTCTATCTTTAATGAATAATAACCAGGTAAGAGTCAGATTTCCCAAAAATCCTTAATGCAGAACTTGGCTAAAAGTTTACTTAGAACTTAAAACTTAAATTATTTGTCTTAATGTGTCCTCATTCTTTGCTCTGTCTCTCATGACTTACAGATTGGATTTATTGATGGGTGCCCTCATTGTTCCATAAATGAACTATGGACTTTTCCCTGGAGAAAAGGATGGAAAGAGAGTGAGCTGGAGTGAAGAATGGATCTGGAAACTCCCCTTTGCCAACTTTGGGAAGGACCTTTTTGCAATGGCATAGTAGGTAGAACAGATACCTTTCTTAGCCCCAGAATATGTTTGGAACTCATTTGTTCAATTTTTATTGTCTCTAACTGAACATTGAATTCCATGTGGGCAAAGGCTTTATCTTTTGTCCACAGCAATTAGCATGGATAGATTACATTTATATATATTAACTAAAAAAAATTAATAAAGATGAGTCATGTTAAACACAAAATTTCATCATCATTATTTTCCAAATATTTGTTCACACATAAGATTGTGAATTTCTTGGGAACTATTAATGCATATACCAACATATGTACCACTCTATGATTTATAAAATTTTGAATGAATGAGTAGATCTACCAATCTTATTTTCAATTTTTTTCCTTATTCATTTTTCTTCTCTGTAGAAGTGATTTCTTTCTCCCTACCCACTCTCCAATACTGAGGATTGAACCCAGAGGTGCTAAACCACTAAGAAACATTCTCAAGCCTTTTTTAGAGATAGGGTCTCCTTAGGTTACTGAGGCTGGCTTTGAACTTGCAATCCTCCAACCTCAGCCCCCTGAGCTGCTGGGATTACAGGTGTGCGCATTGTGACTAGCAAAATCATTTATTTCTTACATTTAAAATTTAAGAGCACTTCATGTAAATAAATATATCAAATGAGAGCAAAATATAAATGTATATTTTTCACCCTTTATAATCTATATGTTTCTTAAAGATATATTTGCTTTCTCATGTGGTAATCATTTGTCAAAGTGTAAATTAACAATCATAAAAACTTCTCAAGTATATTTGTTGGTAGTACTTGAGATGATAATTAGTTTATACAACAAATACTTATTCATGATTGACTATCTGCCAGACCCTGTTGTAGAAACTATATAAAAAGACCAATCCTGGAAAGTGTCCATCTGGTCCTCACAAATCTTCCATTCTAGAGGAAGAAAGACAATAACCAAGTAAGCAAAAAATAACATAAATAAATACCTATATAAATCTGTAAGTACATGAAGTAAAAAGAGTATGATAAAGAAAGAAGTAGTAGTGAGAAAGTGGCTACCTTAGTATTCAGGAAAGATCTCTTTGAGAATGTAGACATTTGAGTAGAAAGTTTATTTATGTGAAAGCTAACACCATGAAGAGATCTGAGTGCACTTACACTGAGTTACATCTCCAAACATTCTGTGTGTGTGTGTGTGTGTGTGTGTGTACATGTGTATGAGATTTAAGGTATTTTTGGCTGTAGGCACAATATACAACCAACAACCGTTTGGAAAGTCATACAAATAGTCATACATTGTGTCTCATACAAATAGTTCAGGATAGATAGAATGGTCCCAGAATTGAGTTATCCCCCAGAAATACCCTCATGGGCTGAAGACCTTTGTAACTTTAAGTTCTGTCATTCTTGGTCGGTTAGTTGTCTCTTTTTCAGATGCCAGATTGGCAGCAGCATCTCTAATCAAACAGACAATAAGTCCAATCTATAAGTTATGAGACACCAAGCAAAGAATGAAGGCATTCTCTCCCATGTTTTCCATTTTATCAGCAAAAGAAAGTTTCCAGACTTCCAAGGACAGACTTCCTCTGAGATCCCACCAGCCAAAACTGGAACTTGTTACTTTTCCTTAAACGAGGAGGATGTGTCTATGATTATTAGTGCCTTTTTATTAGCAAATGGACTGTGTAAGTGCTATTTGTGAGAGTATGCATGTGTGTTGGGTAGCCAGCAATAAGGTCTATCATAAGTAAATATATGCATTCAATTCTACAGATCTAGAACATCTTAGAAACCATCTTGAGTCCACCTTAGAAATCCAACAGTCCTCAGTTTACAGTCAAGAAAGTAAGACTTATGTTGTTCAGAATTGTTAGACTCCTAGTGTCTAGCAAGATTGTATTTTTACTGAAACCTGTTGCTTCTCAGAGTTTTTTTTTTTTTTTAAAAAAAGCAAGTCTACCCTTAGTACCAAATTCCCCAAAGGGCAAGACAATACTAATTTACATTATTCCATTATTATAACTCTCATAACTCTTTGAATTGATAGCAATAATTTGTAAAGTTGATACTACTTAATAAATTAAATCTTTAAATATATGTATTCTTTCCACTTTCAGTAGTATTTTTACAATGGAAACTTTTTGATATATAATTGTTGAATAACTAATACTAAAAATGATGTCTTGTGTAGGGTCAGAGTAGAATTTTGGTACTTCTGAATCAAGGGAAAGTAACATTATATTTTACATATCAACTCCAAAGTTTTATTTTGTTTATAAGTTAACTGATATAAAATGAAAATTTAGACATTTACAACAATATTCAAGCTTCAAATACGTGGACTTTAGGATCATTAATCTAGCAATCCTCACATAGTAAAAGTGCTAATGGAATAGCATATAGATAAGGAATCATTAAGCAATAATTTTAGTATAGAATGAATGATACAAAAATAGTATTTTATGACATCTGATAATTTGTCCTTTCAAAACTCCTTGCTGGTGGAGTAATTCTGGTATGAAGAAAAATATATTACTTTCTGGTAATCAGCTGTTAACAGTAAGCTCTTAATGAATCATACACAGAGCGAAGATAAAGCCTGAACATTTCAGGACTGAGTTTTAGGTAAGTGTTTAATCTATTTTTAATGTGGATCACAAATGTAATGCATTGTCTGCCTTTTAAAATAGTTTTTTCTCCCAACAAAAAAGTCTTTTTTCCCCTGTAATTACTACCAGCTAAGCTGAAAGATAAAAGAAAAACTACTTTAGACTAATCTTGTTTAGGTCCCTAGCTTAACTGAATAAGCAGAAAAGAATAGGCAAAATTATCCCCATTTCTTCATTTCATCATTTTGATGTGTATTATTCCTTTATCCAGTATTTTGTCATCTATATCCATACAAGTATACTAGGATATTTTGTTCTGGGATGCAGAGCTTAAGGAGAAAGAAAACACAATCAAACAATAAAACAGTGCATGCATTCAACTAGCTAATGATCACATAAATAGATTTTTATGCCTCAAAAGGAGTGTGATGAAAGAAGAGAGCCCTGCATTCAGTGTGGTAGCAAAAGACAGGAAACTATCTCAGGTGGAAGTTTAAGGAAGCCTCCCAGGGAAGATGTAACCTGAACATGAGTGAAGTTTAGGTAAGAGCAAGGACAGGGGAAAGTCCTGTAAAATAGTTCTCCTGCATAGGAGAACTTGGTGCCTGGGGAAATGAGCAACCATGTTAGTCAACAATGCTAATTCTCCTTCTTCCAGATAGCTTGGGCAGCATAGTGGCAAGTTTTTATATAGAATATAGTGAAATCAGGAAAGTTCTTATTCAGAAAATTCTGCCACTGCCAATGAGTTTTGTAAGTTTCAGAAAGAGCAGAAACTTGGGGTGTCAAAGTAGGGTGGTCGAGAGTTGGATGCAAAATAAAAGGATAAAGATGTGATAACACCATGAAAACCCAGAACAAATGAAAAAATGTACAGCTTTGTTTTTAAATAAAATATTTTGTCACAAATGTAGCATCAAAGTAAATAGTGCATGTACATAGTAACATACACATATATGTATTTGCACTTGTATTGTGCATAAATTCTGTCTTGATTTATGAATCAATGAAGTAATGTACATGGCACGATTCCTGAAACTCGTAAGGGCTACACAAGTGTTTCCTCTGACTAGTACTGGGGCCACACTCTGGGTTTTACACAAAATTCACTTATTTGACCCTCACAATTACCATATAAAGTAGATTCTGTGATTGCTCCGTATTTGGAAATGATGAAACTGATGTGTAGAGAAATTAAGTAATTTCCCTAATGCCACGATGAGCTCTTGATGGAGACAGAATGTCAATCCGGGCAGGCAGTTTTCACACACAGTTCCTAACCTCTGCAACACTAAGGGAGATTGCTGCAAACAATGCAAATGTTAAGATGCAGTCCTTCCTTATTGTTTTATTTTTCCAGCATTCTCATCTCTTTTGTGGGTCACATCCGGGCAGTTTTCTCTGACAGCTGTGACTCTGCTTTGTATGCAGACTTGGTTAGACTGTCAAATAAATGTCATTCAGGCTCTTCTCCATCAGGAGTCCAAAAGGATGCTAAGCAAGAGTCCAGGGGACATAAATTAATGGATTCACTTTTCCCACCAGGGAATGTGGGAGATTCAGTTAATGCACATGACGTAGGAAAGAAGCTCCCAAATCACGTTTTCATTAGTGTCAGGAGATTGGGCTTTTATTCACCTACTTTACAATGAACCCCTCAAAAGTTTTACATATTTGATCTCCAATGAAACCCAAAGGTCCTCTGTAAGGCACATATTATCATTCTATTTTTGAAAAGAGGCCATTGGGAGTCGTATGCTTTAGTTTGCATATAATTCCAGCAAGAAATGGGATTTAAACTGTGCCTGTGGTCTTACTTTCTGCTATCCTGCTTTTTCCCACAGTGAGAGTCGCCTTGCAGTGACCATTATGGTGGACATATGACCACACACTATGGGATTCCTGTTCTTACTAAGGTACAGAGATGAGAAGAAGCAGAACCATGAAAATGCATACAACTGTACAAAAATTACCGAACAGAAAAGAATTATAAACATCACATGAGGGAAAAATACAGATTTGGAAGAATTGGAGAGCTATAAAGGGTTTATCCTCTAGCTGCAAAATATGCTGCTTGAATTAATAGCTAAATAATCCCATCAGTAAAAACCATCTTAGAAAATTAGAAATTGTAGTCAACACCAGTAATTTATCCAGCACAAGGGCTCTCTAAGAGTCATACCAAAACCAGAAGCTAGCTTGGCACTGAGAACCCTTTATAAATGGAATGCCCAGGCTCCACCCCAGACCAGTTGAATCAGAACCCCTGGAGTGAGGCTCAGTGATCTGTGTTTAATAAGTTCTCTGGGTTCATCTGATGCATGCTCGAACTTGAGTACCGATCGAGTTGAGGACAGAGGTCTGCAAACTTTGTGAAGGGCTAGATACTGAATGATTTATTTGGGAGAACCATATGGTCTCTGTGGCAATGACTCAGTTCTGCTGTGGTTCTGTGAAGACAGCCAAGCTGGCTTATAAGTGAATGATCATGACTCTTTTCATACAGTTTTCTTCAGAAATGATTATTTTTAATAATAACAACTTTTATTATTATAACTATTATTATTTCAAATAATTTTATGTTGCCAAATACCATTTTTTTTCCAATTGTGAGAAAAAGGGAAACATTTTTAGCTTTTGGTTTGTACCAAAACATGCAGCAAGTTGGAATTGGTTTGTGGTTTGCTAGTTTCTTTTATAACGTCTAGAAACAGTGTGGACACTTATTCCAGAGGAGTCATTCCTGAGTGTCTCAGCTGTCACTTATTAGCGTTGAGTCTCCAGAGCATGGCTTATGCCAAGCCTCAGTTACATCACGGAGTTTATAGTATTTTTGGGAGTTTATAATATTTCTCATCAGGCTTTTTCAGACCACATATGTAAAATAACTGGCATATGATTGGTGCTCAATACACATGACTTCTTGCCAGGCTTTTCATAATATTTCTTTTCTCAAGTAAAATTCTCAGCTTTATTTCTACAAAAATGACGTGTGAAGCTGGGCACAGTCACTTACATACCCGTAATCCTAATTACTCTGGTGGCTGAGGCAGGAGGATCATTTGAGCCCAGAAGTTTAAGGACACTCTGGGCAACCTAGGTAAAACCTGTTTCTACAAAAAAATAAATAAACTCAGGAAAATTAGAATAGAAACAGAGTAGATAAAGGGAATTAGGGAAGGCAAGAGAGGAGGAAAATGGGAGGTACAGAGGAATGAAATAGATCAGCTTATTATACTATATGGATGTACAAATATATCACAATAAATTCCACTATTGCATATAGTTATAAAGCACCAATAAATTTTTTTAAAAAAAATGAAATAAATAAACCAAAAATTAAGTATGTTCATATTAGATTCCATTCTGTCAGAACACGAGTTACTCTTGGGACATTTTCTCCTTAACAAAGGTCCTTGCAGATACAGTGGCCTACCTTTCCTCAGAAGGCTGCTGTCTGATCCAAAGCTTTCAGGCCTGTGTATCCACATGAGACCCAGGTCCCGGATTATAGCATTTTTAGTGGAGACAAAGACAATAACAGATGGTTCAATTAAGAAACAGCCAGAAAAAGGCCGTTTTCTCTTTCCCTTCAGTCCCCAACAGCAACTAAGCCAATTGGGCCACAAGCAAAGAGATTTGCGTTTGGAAGAAAGCAACTGTGGATAATTTTTCACAACTGTGAATAAAGTTGAGGGTGTGCTGGTCACCCCTGCTGAAGGTAAGGACTGGCACTCTTCAGGACCTACAGAAAGGCCCCACTTTCTGTATTATCTGGCCACTTATCTTGCAAGGAAAATCTCCCAATGAGCTGCCAATCATGACAGGTCTACCCCTTGACAAAATTGTGACTATAGGGGTATATCTCCCATATTCTCTTCCACATGTTTTTGTCCACTCATTTCTTGCACCTTTTTCCAGCACTAGATCTGTTTCCACCAGCTCTAGTAAAAATAAGTGCTTCAAAAATGATATGCTATTTCATTTTACAGCTTGATATACATTTAAATTAACAAAATTTTTTACCTGGGAAATTTTGTAATGGAAGTCCTGTTCTAAGAGCAGAGGTTACTACCATATGCCCACATGCCACAAATTTGCTATGTGACCTTAAATAGGTAACTGAATGATCTGGCATTTTCCTCATTTTAAAAAGTAATAAGACTCAGGATAAGAGGATTGAAGCTAAATGGTACTAGAAAGTGTCACCGAGAATGTGTTCAAGGAGAAGTACACCCATCTGTGTTGGAGCCAGTTCCCAGGGCTCCCCAAGTACACTGAGCACAACTGCTAATTCCACATTCTCTGAGGGCAGGTTGGAAGCTGGAGCTCAGCCCCACAGGAGTGTTTTATACCAATGCTGGAAATCAGGGTTTCTTTTAATTTGATTTGATTATACTTTAATTTCTAAATTTATCTATCTGTAGAATTGGTTCTCAAACATTTACTTTAAGTTTAAATTTTCACCAGAGGTTGTTCCCTATATTTTTACTCCTCAGATTTAGAAAGAAAGGTTTTCTTTCTGATATTTAGGCTTGAGCAAAAATTATTCGAGCCAAAAAAATATCCCCCAAAACGGCAGATATTTTCAAGAAAAGGGGAATTTTTGTTATTATTAATTTGTGACACTTTTAGATTCTATTTTATAATGAAACTCAATATCTTCAAGAAGGTTATGTGAATGATAAAATTAAGTCTGAGACAAAACCAACAGAGACTACTGATTTATCAGCTTGAGGTTTATAATTCATAAACCTTTGAGCAGGAATTGATGTTTCTGGGAAAGGAGGAATTTATAATGGAAGAAGGATGCTGCTTGGTAACTCTTGGTAGGGTTTGGGAGTTGGTGAGCTCTAATTGTTTTCGGATGCAGTTGTTGATCCTGGTTGGCTAGAAATGTGCAAGTGGAGGGCTGGAGTTGTAGCTCAGGGGTAGAATACTTGCCTAGCATGTGTGAGGTACTGGGTTTGATTCTCAGCACCAAACAAATAAACTAAAGGGCCATCAACATTTAAAAAATATTAAAAAAACTAAAAAGAAAAAAAAATGTTCAAATGATACCAAGCAAGGTTTTTCTAACTGAGAAGCACGGTGACAATACTACGGCACTGGGTTTCTGCAATAAAGACAAAGCTTTATTACACAGCTGACCAATGAGCAATGAGATCAGGAGACATAAGCTCCGATATGCCCCTCCGATCCTTTGATAGTGGTAAAATTCCTTAGGAGAGGAGAGACTAGAAGCCACTTATTGATTGAATGGTGAGAGGGGAAGTCAGAGGTTCTTTTGAATGGGCATGGATGATCATAGTGTCTATTCACAGGTCGCATGTTTCTTTTGAGGTGTAGTTATGTTCTATATGTGAGACTTTGAGATTGTGATGTCAAAAATTCACTGACCTGCCACCCCAACAGATTTTTCTGGTTGTGTCCTTTTTTTTTTTTTTTTTTTTTTTGGTATGTTTTTTCTTTGGGGTAGGTAGCAGGGACTGAACTCAAGGGCACTTGACCATTGAGCCACATTCCCAGCTCTATTATATATTTTATTTAGAGACAGAGTCTTACTGAGTGTCTGGCTTTGAACTCAGGATCCTCTTGCCTCAGCCTCCCCAGCCACTGGGATTACAGACGTGCACCACTGCGCCTGTGCAAAGTTATGTCCATTCTTGAAAAGCAGGTTTTGAACCATTCTTGAGTTGATCCTGGGGGATTTTCCTGAAAGATAACTTGAGAAATATTTTATTTGAGGAATTTATGACTGAGTGTGCTCGGGCCTTAAATCAATTTCACAAGTAAGGAAATTGAAGACATTTTTTTAAAAATAAGGTATTATGATTGGCTTTAAGGAGAGGTGTTTCTACAGTAGCCAATGGAGGAATTTTGTGTGGTCAAGCAGTAATAATGTGGCTTAGGAAGTAGCTGCCTCGGCAGAAATTTCTCAGAAAACATACCATTTTGTAATAAGTGATGAATAGTATACTAAACTAAATGGATTATATACTTACATAAAAATGTCTGACAGAATCTTTTGATCATAACAAAATCTTATAAATTTTAGGTTACCAGATGGAGCAAGAACATACTTTAATAAAACTGAGAATGTTAAAAGTATAGAAAATTTATTTCATTAATGTAAAATCAAAAATTGTTATATAGTAAAATGACTTTTATTAATTTATAAATTTCACTCATCCCTGGACAGAAGCTAGGAAAATACTTTCATTTTAGAAATAAATTCTTAAGGCTCACATGATATTACTTTGTTGAAGTTTTAGAGTAATACAAATCACTTGAATACATTTTGTTAAAAGATGGTCCTAGGCTCTGCTTGAATACTTCCAGTGATGGGAAGGTCAATATTTTTAAAAGCAGAATATATTTTTTTGTTCCAGCTCTATTGAGGTATAATTGACACACATCATATGCAAAGTATATAACATGACATTTGATGTATGTGTATGTATACTGTGTAATGATTCCCCCAAACTAATCAGCATATTTATTGTCACCCATTTTGAGGGTTGTGAGTGCAGTAGATACTTAAGATCTACTCTCTAAGAAAATTTCAAGTAAATAATAACTGCAGATATATGAAATCTATATCTGCATATTTCATATCGAAGGATTCAACCAAAAATGGATTGAGATATTTGAAAAATAATTTTTTCTGTGTCCTGTGGAGTTTAAGCCTATGATATTTGCATGTTTACATCAGAACTGAAAATATGCAGACTTTCATCTTATTCCTAGATACCACAGTATAACTACTACTTACCTAGAATTTATACTGTATTAGGCATTCCAAGTAATGTAAAGAATACTTAAATTGTTTAAATAGATATATGTACATTATATATAAAAATTATGCCATTTTATCTAATGACCATGAGAGTCTGTAGATTTGGGCATCTGCCTGGGGTCATGGAATCAAGCCACCTGGATAGTTAGGGATGACTAAGTATCATCAACTCTAGTGACAATACTATGCATCAGATCACCAGAATTTATTTATCCTATAACTGAAAGTTTTACCTTTGACAAACATCTCCTCATTTACCCCATTACCCAGTGCCTTGAAACCATCATTCTACTCGCAGTGTAGAATATTTGGGGATTACAGAATTTTTCTTTGGTTGAACCAAGGTTTTCTTCATTTTGCATTATGTTGACCTGCAGAACAACAAAGCAACCTCCATATATTCTGCCTTCAGTATGGGTAGGCAGACAGCTGTTTAGTGTGATAAATATTCATGACTCTCCCAACTCTCAAATTAAAACATGGATTATGAGACCTCTGAGAATTCTGTCATCCAGAGCAGAACAACTAGTGTGTTCACATTTCTTTGAATTAGCAGAGCATAGCATTACAGAATGTCTGGAGCAGCCCTAAAAACAGTTCAGGGGATGAGCTCTGTGATTAATATTGTTAATACTAATTGTCAAGACAATAGAGATGACATAAGTTAATGTTTATCTATCAGCTCCTCTACTGTTAGCAACCATGAATCCCAAAGTCAAATACTTGCCTCTGTCAAAATTTGTTTCTTCTCACTTCATTCTCTAATGACTTTATTTAAAATTATATAACCAGCAAGTCTAAAACTGCATCTGAGGATGAAAGTATTGTTATCTTTGCCCTGAATCTTAGAAAATCTGATTTCCTAAAATTGTGGATATGATTCTCCATAGGTAGGAACAACTTTGTTTTTCTTCAATTTTCAATTTTCAAAAGACATGACTTCTGGTTAAAGCCTTCTTGATCTTTTCATGAATCAAGAATGCATCAGAGTAAGGCAGTTCAAAAATTTAAAAATATAATTGCTTTATGATCAAATCATCTTATGCCTGGGTATGAGTCCAAATCAATTGAAAGAAAAATCTCAAAGAGATATTTATTCACTCATGTTCTTAGAAGTATTCTTAATAATAATCAAGAGATAGAAAAGAGCCCCTGTTTGAATGAATGGATTAACAAGTATGCAATATTATTCAGCCTTAAAAAGAAAGGAAAGAATGACATGTATTGTGCATGGTAGAATTTTAAGGACAGTATAGTAAGGGAAATAAACCAGTCACTAAAGGGAAACATGATATGATTCCATTCACAGGTAGTGTCATCACAGTTATAGAGACAGAAAGTAGAATTGATGGCCAGAGACTGGGGAAAAGGATCACTATGCTTTGAACGTCTCACAAAACTCATGCTGAAATGCAATACCTATTGTGAGGTATTTAAAAGATGGAAACAGAATATGGGGTTTGGAGTTGAGACGATTGGGAGGTAATTAAGGTTAAATGTAGCTCATAAGAGTGGAATCCTAATGCAAAGGGACTATGACTTTGTAAGAAGAGAAAAATAGCCTAGGACTAGAGGAGGAAGAGTTAGCACACTCATCTCCCTTACCATGTGTTGCCCTGCATCACCTTGGAACCTGCAGGAAGTCTCCATCAGCAAGAGGGAACATGCTAGATAAGCCCATCTAACATTGAACTTCACAGCCTGGAACTATGAACTGAATAAACCTCTTTTCTTTTTTAAATTACCCAATTTCTGATGTTCTGGGATAGCAACAGAAAAATGGACTGCGACAAGGGGGAAATGCAGCAGAGAGTTTCAGTTTTTCAAGATGAAAAGAGTTCTAGAGATGGATGGTGGTGACAACTGAGGACAATGTGAACGTCCTTAGTAGTACTTAACTCTACCTTTAAAAAAGTTTTAAGATGGTAAATTTCGTGTTATGTAGCCATTTCAAAAATGAAAAAAAGACATTTATTTCAACATAAGGAGATTTCTTGCAAACTATTTGTATGTGTAGGTTCCCCACTACAGCATCACACTAATGCCTTATTCTACAGTAGCAACGAAACCTGTACCCTCTGCCTGTCCCGGGCATTGCTTTGTCTCCTCCTTCCTCATCTCCAATCTAATGACTTCCATATTTCATGCTGTCTTCATAGTGACTTTGGGCAAATGGTCAGAATGCTTACAGACCAGGCATAGAAATCAAACAAGGAATGCTACTTCCTTATTTTGTAGCCATGTGATGATTTGGGGGGGAAAAAAGTTGCACTTATTTGATTAATTCATTATTCACTATGATATTCATGTTTTTTTCCCATCAAAATCTCAATATGGAAATATAGTTAAAGAACACCATATATATATTTAAAAACCAGAAACAGAAACTTTCAGAATTGAAGTTGGGAGCAAAGCAAATGCTAGCATCTTATAGAGAGGAATATTAATTGACTATTTATGTCCTTGTGTATTTGCATTTTTAAAAAAGTGTCTTTAATATGCTGGTATATTTTTATGTATTTAAATGTTAGATATTAACACATAGAGATCTCTGTAAAAAATAGTAAATACAAACCAAGCTCTATTTTGCCCAAAGATTTAATATTATATTAGTTTTCATTTGTAATATGTATTAAATCTAATACCCCCCAATAAAACAGTAAATGTAAATTGCTTCCCAATTTGCTAATTCTACATAAAGGTTGAAGTCAGTAAATGAAAACAATTCTTCCTCTCTAAATAGCAAATGATGCAATTAAATAAAATTAACAAACCAGTATGCAAATTGTAAAATTAAATATGTATCTTGATAAGATTTTAAATAATGTTCAGTGTAATATATTCACTCTATAATGTACTTACTTTGTTTATTGTTTCCTGTCTGTTTCTTATAAATATTTCATCGCTTTGTTAGTTAATTGCAGTGTGCTTAGTGATTTTTAAACACATGCATTAATTAATTCTCTGCAAGCAGAAACATTGTGCCTATTATTAAAAATTGCTGAGGCATTCTCTACTGTGTGGTAGTAGCTACACAGTGGGGGAAAAATCTCTCTATGAAAAGTAAAAATAGTTTACTCTGAATTTATTATAACTCACATGTGACCTAGTTTCAGAAGGGCAAGCCCACCAAAATCTCTGCACTACTGATGATGTTCTCAAAAGGCAGATATTTGTACTTCAAGGTGTGGGCAAACATATTTTTTGAAAGGGGTGATACTTTTAGATGTGTCGGCCAAAATCTGTGTCACAACTACTTAAATTCTGATACTGTGTCATGAATGCATACAAGGTCAGTACATAAACATATGGCTGGGCCTTGTTTCAGTGAAACTTTATTTTTAAAAAAGGAAATTAGGATTTGGTGCAATTTTCATGAATCAGAAAATATTATTATTCTTTTAATTTTCTTCAAACATTAAAAACAAGCCTTCAAGCAAAAATGCACTCAACCCGATGACGGTGATTAAAGTGATGTTAACAATGGCAAGAGGGTTTTGGTAGAGTGAAATGTTGGCCTCATTAAGAATGTAGGGTCCTCGTATGTGTACAGGTGGTGTTCTTATAGGAATTCACAACACAAAAGACCCAAGTATCCCAAGATTCTCTGTCGTCCACAGGGTCATGCCCATCCATTCTTCTCTGTAATCAAGACAAAAAGTAGGGATGACATTGCTTCTTCAATATTCCTATTTAATAATTAATTATATTTATGTTGAATATATACATGAGAAAATATACATTTTTGTATATATTTTCTCATGTATATATTGAAATACCTCTGTCACATAGGAAATAGGGATATTTCCTATGTGACAGAGATATACTACCTGCCTCACGGGTGTTACATTGAAAGAATCTAAATTTCAGATAGATAAAAAATGAGACAAGAAGAGCACAAGCAAGCCTGGCACATGAACACCTAATAAAAATTATTTAATAACAATGGTAGTGTGATTGAGTGTGATTAGTATTTTATTCATAGTAACTTTCTCCTCTTCTTCATCTCCTTCCATGACTAATAACAGAAGAATCTGGTCTTCTCATTACGTATATGGTAGGTAGGAAGTTCTGAGATGGCATTCCCAGCTTGAAACCCATCCTTCAGAGTCATGACACTGCACTATACAGGTGATCCTGACAGTTTTATCTATGTGAGAGCTACAAATAAATAATAATAATAATAATAATAATAATAATAATAGTAAATAAATAAATAAATAAGCAACAACAAAAACTTTCCTTTAACTTAAGGAAAAGTTTAGAAACATGTATATCATACCAAAATGTGATTTCAGAATAGGGTGTGTCAAAGCAGGTACTGAAGGTGCAGAAACAAGACTCGTAGCATTGTAACACAATGTGGATCTATGATATGATCGTCTGCTGGATCATCTCCTGTACATGTTTGCGAATTCCAAACTTATGAAATGAGATAGTTGTTTTTCTTACATATCGAATTAAAGAGAACAAGTTGTAACTTTGTCATTGCCTGGATGGCACAATATAGTGAAAATGACAATTTTATTTTCCTTTTCTTAAATAACTAAAAAAAAACAGAGAAGTTGAAGTGATCTTAAAAACAACCCTGATTGCAGTTGTACTGTAGACATGATATTCCAGGAACATCAGTCATATCTTCACAAACTTGGACTTTCAGGTCCCTACCACAAGTGCTATCTCCAGGAGGAAATCTTCCTGTGTCTTACGAGAGGAGCCCAGGGAGAACAGGACAGTCACCACTGAGTAGCCTGTAAAACCACCATGTAAAGAAATTGTCTCCTCCTGAGAACTCAAAACACCAAGTGAGTCATTTCAGAAGTCTAGGGATCTCTCAGTCATAAGACAAGTTTTGTTGGGAGTTAATTTTTCACATCAGAAAGTAGCAAAACATGAATTATAGACTTATGGTATTGTGGATGTTTAAGTCAAGATACTGCAGAAGACAAAAATAAGTTTCAGAGAAAGAAAAAATGTGATTTTTTTCCTCAATGTTGCCAAATAGGTAGACTCAAAATGAGGTAGGAAAATACAGAATAATTTTTGTTCAGCTTTCTTCCCATTCCTAACATATTGGTTAAGATATTTTCTGTATTTTTCATATATTCTATCTTAGTTTTGATACCTTTCTCTACTCAGCTCTATTTCAGGGGATAAGAATAAATGGTCTCTCTTATACACATATTCAACATAAATATAATTAATTATTAAATATAAATGTGATTTTTGTACATTTGTATGCATGTGTATATTTACATGTATGTCATATAACAAAATGACTAAAAACTGAATAAGATCAGTATATGTAATAATTAAAAATAATATTTTTTTTGACTACTAAGAAAAAGAAAAAGAAAATAAAAACTTGGGCTACCAAAATGAGGATGGACCAAGATGTAAGTATTATGAGTTCTGATAATTGTTATTTTAAGCCACTTAAGATAACACTGAAGGCCATAAATATTATATACGAGAGGATATTTTCTCATGAAAAATGCCCATGTGCTCTAGAAAACTAAAATAGTATGGCTTTTTTGTGGTTGTTTTATACAGCCTAGATGGTTTCTTGGAAGAGGAAAAAATCTGTAGGGTGGTCAAATTGTTCATGTGTATTTTCATGATTTCTTATGACCCAATTGAGAGGACTATGATCACATGGCTGTGAACTTGAAGAAAAACAGCAGAATTCACACAAACTGAGAAATCAGGAGAAGTATACTTAAAAAATTAAAAGGCAACATTTGCATCACCCAGAGTAACAGAAGGAGAGGAGGAAGAGAATGAGAATGAAGGAATGTTTGAAGACATACTCGCTGAAAACCTACCAAAGTTTGCAAAACACAAACTTGATGATCCAAGAGGCTAAGAAGACGTCAAACAGAATCAACCCCAAAAGTCATGCAGGGAAATATTATAATTGAACTCTTCAAAACTAAAAATGAAAAGAAATGAATGCAGCCCAAGGAAGGAATGGGACACTATTAGCAGAAGAACATGATTCAAATGCCAGAGGGCTTTTTCATCTTAATCCAGGAAACCAGGAGGAATTGACACAATATTTTTTCAAGAGTTGAAAGAAAAAAAATTCTGTTATCCATGAATTCTGTATCCTCCAAAAATATATTTTAGGAATGAAAGAGGAATGGATGAATTCTAAGGAAAAGTTTTTTTTAAAGCTTCTAGCAAATGTATCACAAAATATTGGCTAAAAGAAATTATTCATACAAAAAGCAAATGAAAAAATGAGGAATATTTGAACATAAGGAAGGATGAAAGAACAGAAAGAGCAAAAATATGGATAAATACAATGTATCTAATTCTTCCCTAATTTTATATATTTGATAATGAAAACAAAAGTACAACACTCATGCTTAAAACATGAAATTTAAAGTGGGAAAAGAAAAGATTCTAAATAGAAATGTGGTTTACACAATTCTCACTATGTATTTTGATTACAGAATTGATCTTGATTTAGCAGCCTGGCTAATTCTAAAACACAACCATCTTCAAGGAATAATTTTGACACAAATTTGAATCTCTCTGTAGAAATGATCTGTTATAGCCTCATTATCCAACATCAATGCAAATCTATCATTATCCTTTTTTGAAGGAGTCAAAAGTGCACATATGTGCCCCTCACCAAGACACCATTCACAGAAGTTTTTCTTTGCTCCTGCCTACCCTATCCCTTACAGATTATCTGTATATTAAAGTTAGTTAGAAATTATCAAAACCCTCCCTTTTCTAATGCTTCCTAGTCACAAATTATGGGAGAAGGTTACACTTAGAAGGGTGTTTTCCATTGCTATGCTTTGGATATGAAGTGTCTCCCGAATGCTCATGTCTTAGGCAATGCAGGAATTTTCACAGGTGAAATGATTAGATTATGAGACCTGTAACCTCATCTTGGATTAATCCATTTGATGGATTAACAATTTGAATGGACTACTGGGTAGTAACTGTAGACAAATGGAGCACGTATGGAGGAAGTAGGTCATTGGGGCTGTGGCCTTAGATTGTACCTGGTCCCTAACTACTCTCTTTCTGCTTCTCATCTGCCATGAGCTGGGCATCTTTTCTCTGCCACACTCTTCTGCTATGAGGCTCTGCCTTAACTCAGGCCCAGAACAATGAAGTTGACCAACCATAAATTGAGACCTTTGAAACCTAGAGACTCAAATAAACTTTTTCTCCTTGAAGTTATTCTTGTGTATTCGGGGCACAACCATTAAGAGCTGACGAACACAGACAGAAGTGTTGATCCCAACAACCACCAAACACAAGCCACACTAATCAACATGGAAATTGTGATTATCCATGTCTTCTCTAGATGACTGGATTGCAATCCTCACCAACATAGGTGAAGAAGATAGGATGCAACAGCCACACTTCAGAGGAGGCTCTTCTGCATACACTGGGCAACCGAGACCTGTCTGGGACTCACATACCTTCCCCTGAAAAATCATATTAAAGATACTCCTTTAGGGAAAGGAGTAAGATACTCATTGAAGGCAAACTCAACAATCTTCCAATACCCTAGCTAATAATGTTACTAATGAAGCTTTTTTTTCTCTGCCATTACTACTCCTCTTCTCCTTCCCCTTCCTCTTCTTCTTCATTGTCTTCCTCTTCCTCCCCCTCCCCCTTCCTTTTTACCTCCCCCCTTCCTCCTCCTCTTCCTCCTTCTCCTTTCTTCTTTCTTCATTCTTCTCCCTTCACCTTTCTCTTTCTCCTGCCTCATCCAGTTGCCATCCCTCAAGCTGTGATGGAAATCTCACTGAATCATAGTGACCTGGATACCTCCCACTCACTCCCTTTTTACCTTCCTTGAATCCTCCTTTATTTTCTATGTGATTCCTGTGTCCAAGAAGTGGCAGCCAGTTTAAGAGCAGTACCCAGAAATTACCCCTGAAAGGCAGTTGAAGAAAAGCATCAAGTGCCCAAGGAGGGGAACATATTCGTAGAGGAGGTGTGAGAACTGAAACCTGAGAGGGGGTAAGCAGCTACTTGGGTATTCCTCCACCCAAGGCAATATGTGAGATCCTTTAACTGCTATAAATATAAAGAGGAGGTAATTAGAATTACTTGCTGTGCACTTCTTTGCCAAACTATGGTTCAGGTACAGGCTTTATTGGCTACTGAAAGCCACAGCAAATGTAAGCTTATAAAAATCAATAGATGATTTAAAAGCATTGAATGACTTAATGAAGCAGTGGCACTACAGCTTGTATAATTTGGTAAGTGTGTATCATTTATATTATTTGGGTTGCTTATAGGAAAATGTGGGGAATTTTTTAAATGGATTTTAAAACTGTATGCAGATTTATATGTTAATTATTTTACCCTACTGATTGTTTAATGGTCTGGATGTCACCACTGGGTTTTCTCTGATGTTAAATGTTGGCATAATTGTTAGGATTGGAATGTTAAATAAGAAGAATAGTTGCTCATCACCATCAACCATTATTGTATAAGTATGAATTAAGCTCTTTGCATTATCCAGGCTTTTAACAAGGACCTAAGGGAATCAGACCAAGAATAAACAAGCTTTAAGTCTGCTAGAGAAAAGAGATGTGGGGAGGAAGGAGGTTCCTGGACAAATAACTCTGTGTGGGCAGAAGGTTATGTAGACAGTTTCAAAGCAGATACAGAAACAAAGGAAGGCATGGGCAGTTTGAAGGGGTGCCAAGGAGGGTATGATTGGGGATGATGGCCTCCTTAGACTTGCTCCATAGTGTTCATGAATATTCTTTCTGTTCATTTGTATGCTCTAAGGATCAAGTTCTTTTCCAAGACTCTTCTATATGGAGAAGGAAGGATAGTGCAATAATGGGTAAGTTAAGTTTAATTGGGCTTAGTGCCTGGATTGTGTTGAGCAAGAATGTTAATACAATAGTCCCCACCTCCTTGTCTGTGATTTTGCTTCTGTGGTTTCAGTTAGCTACCATCTCTACTATAGTGTGAACACATTAAGTGGAAAATTCCAGACATATTTTATATGCTAGATAGCTTCCACTATAGGATATTGTTATGTTTTATTATTGCTATTAATTCCCTAATTCATAAATTAAACTTTAAAATATATATCAAGATAGATAGATAGATAGATAGATAGATATAAGAATTATATATCTATCTATATATTTTTCCATCTGCAGTTTGAAGCATCTTTTGGGGGTCTTAGAACATATACCCTGTGGATAAGTGGGCATTACTGTGACCTTTGTAGAGACTGGAGTGTAGTGAAAACAATGTTAGACAATTTCATAAATGAATGTATATATGTATCTATGTAGAGGAAAATAGATAGATTGATAAAGTAGATAGATATGTACATATCTTAACTGTCACAAAGCCTATGGAAATAAAACACAGTATAATGTCAGTTTATAAGGAGGCTTAATCTGATATTGAGTGACAGATATGCTAATGGATGTTCTCCTAAATTTTTGTTATTTGTAAATATTTCATCACTCTACCTCCGATCCCCAACCCCTGCCGTTCTCTTCATTTAAAGAGTACACCTTATTATGGTATTTACCTACAATTTTAGGTCTACTTTTAATATTTTTGTGTGTCATTTTTAAATTAAGGAGTTGGAGCTATAGACCTGAGGAGTAAACTTCTGTTCCTGTCATTCTTCTTCCTCAATTGTTAGCATACTTTCATTGTACTCAAAGAGAATGCAGAAATGACTAGTAATAAATGAAGGTGATGGTGACATGGAATGAGGGTATTGTCCTCCACTGCTGTGGATCACATGAAATAAGCATGCACAAACCCACTCCTGTAATACTGAGCATGCCTTCTATTGTGCATGGTAAAAATAAATAAAAAGATAAAAATACAATTTCAGAAGTCCCATGGTTTAGTGCTCTAAAAAGACATGTTCTTTCTAGGTTCACAGTGATTAATGAGTGGGGGAATAAAAACATGAACATCTTTCACAAGAACTACACTGAAGGGAAAGTTACTTAATTTTTCTGTGTCTCTGAAATTTTATCTGTAACATAGAAAAAGCAATACCTCACTGAAGTAAGTGTATGTATGTGTGTGTGTGTTTCTATGTGTGTGTGTTTTAGTAAGCATTTTTCCTATGGATTAAAAGTACAAATTTAGCTGTAAAGTGACTTTTCAGAGCTTGTTTGAGCTCTGAATTTTCATTACCATAATGAAATACCTGAGACAAGTAACTTATAAATAAAAAGCCTTTAGTTTTACTCATGATTCTGGAGGTTTCTGTCCAACATGAGACTATCCATCTCTTTAGATCACTGGGAAGGGTTGCATATTACAAAAGGAATGTTTGGCAGAACAAACCACTTATATCAGAGGCCAGGAGGCCAGGGAAAGTGACATAATAAAAAAAAAAAAAGACAGAGTCCCACATCTCCTATGAGGTCATATCCCCCATGACCTAAAGAGCTTCCTACAAGGTCTCACCTCAAAAAAGCTTCATTATCTACCCCCAATAGTGCCAGCCTGGGGCATGTCTTTAACACATGGACATTCAAGAGGCACTCATCCAAACCAGAGCATTCTATCCTTGATCCCCAGAAGTTCATATCCATTTGACAAAGTAAAATGCATATTCCTATGCCCAAGAGTTCTCAAAGTCAGAAATATTCTAGAGTTGTCTAAGAGTCCAAGTCTAAAATCTCCTAAAAGAATCAAGGCAAAATCAACTGTAAGCCCATGTAAAACCAACAAATCAACTTCTATACCTCTCATATATCATTGGTGGTCAGACAGGCACAGGATATATATCCTCATTTCAAAACAGAAGAAGAGGAAAATAATAAAGAATGATAGGCCCAAAGCAAGACTGAAATTCACCAGGGCAAAAACCATTAAATCTTAAAACATCATATTCAGAATATGGGGAAAACCCTGGTAGGATGTAGGTCCCCAATGGCTTGGACAGCCCTGCCACTATGACTTTGCTGGATATAGACCACATAGCCACTCTCTCAGGCTGGCTTCACAAGCTGCCTAGTGCTTTCCTTGGTAGGCAATGCATGTGGCAGGTACTTCTAACTTTCTGGGTTTCTCTTGCAGCTTTACCTCATATCTGCACATTGTTAAGTTGGGAACAGTTTGCAGTGACTCCAACCCTGCAACAAACTGCCTGGTTTCCAGGCTTTTCACTGAAATCTGAGTGGAAGCCACCTTGATCCAATAACTCTTTAATTCTGTATGTCTGCAAAATCAGTATCATATGGAAAACATCAAGGTCTGCCTGTGGCAGGAGTTAAACCTGTGAATGCCTGAACCATGGCTCTAGTGGCCTAGGAATCCTTTGACATATGAACATGGGGAAGCAAATCTCAATGTGGTTCTGAATGCACATGACACTTAGGGATTCTTAGAGGTGATTCTTCCCTGGAAACTATTTGAAATGCATTTGCCATTTTAGGCAGCATTTCTGATTTCTGTGATTTCCTCAAGTTATCTTTTCTGTGGCCTTGGTGCAAAGCACTTGGCTCCTTTTGATTGATGCTAATCTCTAGCATGACTGTGCTCTTTGTGTCCATACCTTTACAGGTGCACCTTTTCCAGCCAACCTGCAAATTTGCCAAGTCTTTCTGCTCTGCCCATTTTTGTTACTGAGTCTCTCTGCAAATTTGACTAAAAGCATCCAGTAATAACTGTATTGCAGCTGAAGTGTTTAGCTGCCTGCCTTGCAATCTCTACCAAATAAGCCAGTCTATTACCTCTAAGCTCAGTCTCCCACAAAGTCTCAAGGCATGGACAAAACGTGCCCAAATTCTTTAACACTAGGTGATAGAGTGGCTTCTAGTGAATTCCAGTAGAATCCTTATTTCCATCTGAATCCTCATCACTGTGACCTTTACTATCCACATGTCTATCAGTATTCTGATCTTCTGAAACTCACCTGAATCTCTCATTAGGCTTTGCTTGTAATATGCTTGTAATATTGGCCGGCCTCCAATCATTTTGAAATTCTTTCCATAAACCCATCCAAAGGCTCCTTCACATTTCAGATATATAGTAACCATTCCACCCATCGGTACCAATTTCTTGTATTACCTTTATGTAACAATAAGAAAACATCTGAGACAATTAACTTACAAAGAGTTTTACTTTGGCACAAGGTTCCAGTACATGATTGGATTACACAAATCTCTTAGAGTCTCTGGGAAGGACACCACCTTATGGTGGGGGGTGTAGGACAAACCACTTATATCATGAGTCACAAGGCACAGGAGAGAGACAAGAAGAACTGCGGACGCACAATTCCGTTCAAAGACATGCCCCCAAAGGACGAATGACTTCCACAAGGCTCCACCTTCCAAATTTTCCACCACTTTCCAATAGCACCATCTTGGGGTTTAAACATGTAATGCATTGGCCTTGGGGATACTCAACCAATGATAGCAGAGCTTGTGGGTTCATTTCTCAACAAATGAGCATCAATTCTATGCCAGGCAGTGTGGGAAACTGTAGATTGGAGATGAGAGAAATGCAGTTTTGGTCTTGGGTCACACCTAATATCCTTATTTTCTAGGATTGATTTATTAACTTATAAGACATATTGAGATCCATTTCTATTATGTCTGGAGTTGAGCAAACAGTTCATTTTGGACAAAATGAGGGTGAAATTTGTAACAGTTGTTGTCTCTTTCTTCTTTTGCTTGTCTGTTTCCCACCTAAGTCCAGGAGGTTTTGATGGATGAGCTCTATTATAAATGTTCTCCAGTAGGTGTGACCAATGATGGTGGTGATGCTGGTATTGTTGTTAGTAATAGTTGTGGTGTGATATTTTTACTGATGTGGTTATAGTGGCCACTTCTATCAGCACTTTACCTGCATTGACCCATTGATCCTTAATAACCATCAGAGAGCTAAATACTACCATTAACCTCATGTTATATATAAACTACCTAGGCCCAGGGCCAGTCATCTAGTTAATGCAAGAGTTGGTTTCAGATACTATTAGCATGACCTCAGAGCCCATACTAAACTGAGGTTGACTACAGTATGACCTTTGATTCTTGGTATGGAATAACCTGGGAGCCTGACGGAAAGTTAAGCTGATGGCCCCAACCCTTCTTACTGAACGAGCAACATTGCTGGGAATGGTGCCCAGGAAGCAGACATTCAATCAGTTTACCAGATGATTCCCAGAATGGGCCCCTGCCTATCCCACTGGTGGCTGACTTAGCTTTGACTCCCGGTGCCTTTAACTTTGGCCTTGCTAATCCAAGTATGGCCTCCAAGCAGCATGGTACTTCAGTAAGAACCAGATGGCTAGGCCTGTGACTCAGAACTGGCAAGGTAAGGGGCATTTGAAGCTAACAGTGTTCCCAAACTCAAAATCTTTTGTAGTGATTGAGATAATACATTAAACTCTGTTAGCTTTACTATATATGTCATATATAGTCAAAAAAAAAAAGAATTCCACATTTAAACAATTCTATTATATTCTCAAAATTCTCAAAATATAATTCTCAAAATATAATGGTTATATTTGTAATTTAGCTTAAGGGGATGGAGGAGACATAACTTGAAACCATGCTTCCCTTGACTATTTTGAAACTCTGTTCTAGGGGCTTCTCTCCAAATTGTGTCCCCTTTTGATAATCATTGTTCTGATAGACTCTCTGACAGTGTACCCATGTGACATTTAAATATGGACTGCCTCCAGTTCGTTTTTATGTATCTTGCTGCTTTTTCTATTTTGCAACTCCCTTGAGGTTTTCTTTTTTAAATTAAAGTAGTAGTCTGCAATTGTTTGCTGGAGATAATATAAATAATAAATAAGGAAATAAAGTGATTAAAATACGCCTTACATCAGGCATGAAAATAATGTTCTTTTTTTAAAAAAATTCCCTTCTCTTTTTCCATGGTGATGGGTAGAAATGAATGAATTAGGCCCAAGCAAACTGACTGTAGGCCATTGAGTGATAGTAAAGCAGAAAGGTATGTGTACAACTGAACTCATTTGTTCTCATAAACGAACAGAGCCTATTAAATATGACAAAGTGATTTTCCAATCCATTTATAAAACTCCTAAGAGGGTGAAGTTGCAGCATATCTGTTTTTCTTTCTAATATGAGGCATGTTTTTTCAACAATGGCCTAATAACTCAAGATGTGATGTTGGCAATTTTTATCAGCAGTGTGTTACAAAATATTATCGTCAAGCCCCAAAGAGTCATGAAGTTCTTAGCTGAGTGGGAAAAGCCCAGAGAATGCCTCCAATTATAGTTTATGTGTCTGGTTATTATTTAACTGAGAATTATTAGAATGTGCAGAGTTGGTTACTTCATATTATCTTAGGACTTAACTACTCTAACATTAGCTAGGGTACCGAATAAGACTCATGGGATTGGAGAAAGGCACTATACTATATAAATATTTGATGTTAAAGTTACAAAATATCTGGTTATTTGAAATTACAATTCTAGATGTCAAAGGTAGAATAATTCATAGGAATGCAGTTTAATCCTATCTTATTTCAGATGAGACAAAACAAGTTAAAGGTTCAAGTAACTAGTTTTATCAGACACCTACTGTGTCATAAAGGTAAGATACAAAGAGGAATTAGATATACTATGGCAAATGGGAATCAGAATAGACCTCTGATTTAGAGATATAAATTTATGAATCACAGGCATATTGTTAAAATAATCATACTGTTACATTGTTGATGCTGCTGATGTCTACTGTTGAACATTCTACTTGTGAACTTGATCCACATACAAAATTAAAATCATAAATACAGTTTTCACAAAAACAAAGACTCTGTTAATGAAACCTATTTTGATCATAAGTACATAGAGTATCTAAGACACTAGACCTAGTCTTTAGGAAACTGTAGCCACAGGGATAAAGAGGTTGCCTAGCAACATGTGAAGACAAAGCTCAATTCTCAAGACATGGGTGAGTGAATGAGCCGTGTGATGGGTGGAGGTGATTGATGGTGTGGTTCACTGGTTAATGCTTCCACTGACAAAGCTGGATAAGCTGTCCCCTTCTCATGCTGGCTGAGAGTTTGTATGTTTGGCCCTCCTGCTGTTCCATCAGAGCCAGGAATAAATGCACTGGCATTATCTGACTTGATTTCACTCACACAAGAGTGTGAGTGTAAAATGAAAACAGAATCAAGGACAATTCCTCAGTGTATGTCAAGAGTTAACAGGTGAAAGGGAAAGAAAGAGCCTCACATAAATAAAAATTTTCTGATTATCATTCTTTGTCTGTTATGACTATGTCATGTTAGTTGGGGTAGGTGAGGAATCTTAACCTGTATTCATATACTAGTGTTTTGTTTTTGTTTTTTTTTTAATTGTGTACATCTGCTTTTCTTTTTTTTATGTAAGTTGACCACATCTGCAATGTGGCATTTACTGCAATGCACCGTCCTTTAGGGCTTCAGTAAATGCTTAATGATTGATCAGTTTTAACTTTTTAATATGCATGGTTTAAAAGTTTTAATGAAAATATCAAGTTTTCTACAATAGTAGAAATTTGTTTTCTTAGAGGAATTGTTACCTGTTGAAGTAGTTTAATGACTTCCAGAAATGTTCTTTTAAGCCTCTGTAACCAACTTATAGTCATTCCCTTCCCCACAGTTTTCCTTTCCACGGTAAAACATAGTCAGAAACACAATGGAAAATAAGGTCTTATGAGACAGAGGCTGAAAATAGAGAGCACATTCAAATAACATTCATTGCAGTATAATTTAAACATTTTAAAAATTTCATTGTTATTGTTGTTAATCTTAATTTATAAGTTAAACTATAGCATATATTTTACATATAGAAAAAGAAAATTTGTATACGCAATGTATTGCGTTGTCCGTGCTTTGAGATATCCATTTAGGGTTTGGAAATGTATCCCCATGACAATGGAAGTCTATTGCATTGACAATAAAATACATGTAATCTTTACATTTTACCCAACTTTAAGTCTTTAAACATGGCCAGAGACAAAGCTCAAGCATTTCAATTACCTATTGAAGTTCATGTCTAATACTTTTTAATTCTTTGAGGAAAATAACTATATGTCACTGTGATGGTCAGTTTTCTATTATTGTTACCAAAATATCTGGAAGGAACAACTTAGAGGAGAAAATTTTATTTTGGGCTCATGGCTCAGAGGGTCAGTACATGGTCTGCCAACTCCATAATTCTGGGCCCAAGGTAAGGCAGAGAATCATGGTGGAAAGGGTGTTATGGAGAATTGTTACCCAACTCATGGCCTCCAGGAGGCAAAGAGGGAGAAAGGGACAAAACATAATCTCAAGGGCGCACCCTGAGGACCTACTTTCTGCAACCAAGTCACATCCTCCTATAATTACCACACTATATATTAGTGCTCTATAGTTATTAACCCATCAAATGGATTAATCCACCTCATAAACTATGGCTGTCATAATCTAATCATTTCACCCAGAACATTCCTGCATGCCTCACATGTACTTTGGAGGGACTACTCTTATCCACACCACAACACTGGTCAAAACATGCAACTAAACATATAACTATTTCAGATTTCACTCAAGGACGGATTCAGTCTTTCATGGCTGAGAAGACAGTACTGTGAAAAGTCACCTAATTCACAAATATGACTAGCATCTAACAGGATGTATAAAAATCAACTTGTAACTCTAACCTCTGGTGACTCAAGATGAGCCAAATAAGCAGAAAACATAGGGATTTCCCTATCTTTAAGTCAATTTTCATTCATTCTGCAACTTGAATAATTTATTTCCAGAAAATAAAGATACAAAATCTCATATTATTAAATTTGATTTGGGGTTAATCTTGGCTCTATTGCAGGTCGTGACCTAACATAAAATCCTATGCTTATTATTTAAAATCACTGTAAGTTGATTTACTCACCTGTCGATTTAAATAATAATATCTAAAATGAAGAGTGTCTGTGAATATTAGGTATTGTGAATACTAAGCATTTATTATAGAAATTGGTACATAGTAAGAATATGCTAAAAGTGATAATGTTATGGTAGTTGTTTTATTTCCTTTATGTTTCTTTTCTTTATTACATTGATTTATCAATTAAACATAGCAATGGGCAGAAATAGTTGAGGGAGTAAAGGATCAGAGGAGATTATTTTTGGACCTGTTATTATTGGAACTACAAAAATAAACTATTCAGTTTGAAGAGTGATATATGCTAAACTTGCCAGCATGCTTTGTCTTATTTCAGACATTGCAAAAACAAAGTGGTCAAATCATTTTGTACCACAAAGCTTAGGAGCATGCATAGCTTTTATTCCTGACAGACATAGGTTTGGCCCAGTCCTACCATCTACCTGTGTGATACAGTGTATTTGCAAAAAACATCAATGTAATGTAAAACTGGAAATATCTGAATAGGTAAGTGTACTGCATCGATGTCACTGTCTCAGTTGTGAAATTGTGATATTGTTTTAAAGATAATAGTCTGAGAAGAGATTGGGAAAAATGTGCATGGCATCTTTCTGTATTGTTTATTAAAACCACAAGAAAATATATAATTTTAATAAAAAATACAATGTAAAATGTCCATAGCAATCTTTCTCATCCTACGTATTCTTCTAGTACTTCCCACTAAGAGGCAGAGTTGATTCCCTCTTCCCTGAAACCAGCCTAGTAGTTGACTTTTGGAAGTCTTAAAGGTGTTACTCTGTTTATATAAGAGTAGTAGTGATAAAACGTTCAACCTTTACTGAATACACATGCTAGGACCTGCTTTAAGCACAGTTATGAAAATGCAGAGCCATGCTTCAATTAGCTTAGTTAAGGAAGGAAAAAGTCAAGGCTTATGCAAGCCTATGTTAGTTATTTTTTTTTTCATCATTGTGACCAACATACCTGATAGGAAAGTCTTGCTTCTGTGAAATAAGGCAAGAAAATTTAGAGATGAAATGATTGGGTTGTAAGAGTCTTAAACTAACCAATGCATTAACTTGCTTGAATGGATTAACTGGGTGGTAATTGTAGGCAGGTAGTGAGTGGCTGTGGGAGGTAAGTCACTTCGTATGCCTTTGGGGTTCATATTTTGTTCCCATTAAGTGGAGTCTCCTTGTTATCATGTGCTGAGCTGCCTTCCTCCTCCACACCTTTCCACCATGATATTCTACCTCATCTCGGGTCCAGAGCAAGAATTGACCATCTGTGAACTGATGGAACCATGAACCCCCCCCAAAATTGCTCCTCATCTAAAATTGTTCTTGTCAGGTCTTTTGGTCACAGAGGTTAAAAAGCTAACTAAAACATCTTTATTATTCCAAGGAAAAATATTCCCCATAACTGTCTCAAGAATCTAGCTCCCATGCAGAAATCATTCCCTCCTGCTCACTAATCCAGGCCAGATCCTTATAACATACTCCCAGCCTCTTTGATTTTGACTTTCCGCATCCCTGTTTGGGTCCTGTGTATCAGTTTGATAGCTGCTGATACCTACCCAGCACCTTCAGTATTGGCTGGCTTAAATCCTAGTTGTTATATGTCAGAAACATCAACTTTCACTGATCTTTTTGCTTGTTTGCTTTTGTTTTTGATAATCCCTATAAAGCTCCCATATGAATCTAGTTATTTCTCAGTAATGTTATATAGATTTGGTTATTAGGAAACAAGACTATCTTTAGAGTTTCTACTCACAAATTCACCATAATTGAATGCTGGTGGAAGTCTTCTACTGATGAGTAATCTCGTATGATAATTTTATCCTCCTTACACTACTCTTTTCTGATCTTGGTACCAAGATTATATTAGCTAATATAATGAGCTGAGCAGATTTAAAAAAAAAATAGAACAAGAATCATCTCTTTCTTGAATATTTATCAAAGATTTTAACTGCTGATGACTATATACTGCTGATTATATATCTTTAATGTTTATATAATCATTTAGACTTTTTATTTTTTTCAGATTTATGTTTTCTCCTAATAATTTGTCCTTTTCACCTAAGATTTTAGCATTCATGTGAACACCCACATCTGAATGACTATTTAGTGAGCATGCTCTTTGAGTTGGAAGTTCTTGGGCCATATGGGTGAATACAGCCCTTTAGAATTGCTTAATTCATGACACATACACTATAAAAGCAACTAGTCCATTAGCAATTCCCTCAGTTTACCTCAAATAAACCTTAAAACATGTGTCAGTATGTAATCTTTGGTCTACTGTGTTATATTTGTGTTATTTTCATAATTTTCTATATTTTTATTAACAACAAGGTCTTGCAAACGTTTAAGTATTGTGGATCTCCTAACTACTGACTCTTTCCCTGACTATTTGACTGTCATTCATCATTTTTACTCAATTTCTGTATGATTACTGAACATTGACATTCCCTGAAACTTTAGTAACTTATTGATGAAAGAAAGAACTTTCCCTAACCACAGGTATTAATTTTACTCTTTATTGGCCCATTTTGATAATATCTGCCAGAATACCAGGTTTTTTCCAGTGTATCAGTTAGTTCAATTCATTTATATTTGTTATAATTACTTATCATGGTAACTATGCATTTTTAAAAGTGGAATTTAATGACTGTGAAGGTTTATTTTGCATTGATTATTGCTCGCTATTCATTGAATAGTTTAATCAACATTGTATAAGGAAAAAAACAAGATTCAGACCATCAGGCAGAACTAAGTTCAAATTTTCTTCTATTCAAAAGAAGACCTAAGCCTCATAAAACATATTAATTTTGAAATTACTCTAAGTACAATCCTGGTCTTTCAAAATGCTCTACTATTTATGTAATGAATGCAAAAGGAGAACCTTGATAAATGTTTGCTGTTATTTCCATCGACCTCTCTTCCTTCTCCTGCTCCCTGCTTCCTTGATTTAACATCCTCACTGGTTCTTTGAGAACCTTATATTCTTTAATGGACACTAGAGAAAAGAGAAATTAGTGATAATATTGAAAAGAACTGAGGTCCAAGAGATGCCTAGAAATAGAGGAGAGCTCAATCATTCAAAGACTGAATAAATGTGTTCAGTACTGTTTGAAAAACACAATCATAACCTATTTAATAGATTAAAAATTTGCGCTTCTGGCTTTTACAGCAAACTCATCCTATCAAATTTGGTGATTTGCCATTTCTTAAAAATGTTTATTGAAAGAATAGGCTCCTAATTAGGATAAGTTATACTTCATATATGTATAATTTATTAAAATATACTGTACTGTCCTGTATACATTAATACAACAAATTTTAAAAAGTGAAAAAAAAGTTTATTACAAAGAAAACTGAATTTTATTTAATGTTTTAATATTAGATTACTTCATAGAAGTGAAACTATATATTTTTAAAGAAATATCTTTGAAATTGCCTTTTTAGCATTACATGCTTTGGAGAAAAACAAATCTATTTGGTTTCATCAAAATTAAATAATCATATGAGTCTGGACTCTTCAGATTGGTTCTAAACTTATGATAAATAAGGACAAAAAGAAGACTCAGGAAATGTTCTGATAATATCTCTAGAAAACTTAGTATTTTAAATGCATTATCTACAGATTGATAAATAAGGAGTCGTGTTCTTCTTGTATTAGTTGTCTGCCCTTCCTCTGCACATCTTCAGAGGTACAGATTTCTTTCAGCTTTAGCTCAGCAGAAGAGCTTCTCTGATTACTTAGATAATGGCATAAATTAATCCAGAAACATGATCCATAATTGTCCAAAAACATTTTTAAAACAAGAGACAGACAAGCTCATATTTAAAAGTCAGGAAAAATATGTAATATTGGGCTGGATCTTTCATTTACCCATAAGACTCTATTAACTCAGTGTTGTTCAAGAAGTATGCCGTTCATTTTTCTGTCAATACCAAATATAAATCCCACTGATGCAGCCCACCCTGATGATATACTCAGGTCAGTTTCATTGTGAATTTTAGATGGATTTTCAGGAAATCTAGCAGGTGAGCATAATATAAAACAGTCATGGTAACATTATTTAGAACCTATTATATGGTAACAATTATAATTAGCATTTTTAATCACTTTGGTTTTTTTCCTAAGCCTTACAAGGTATTGAAACTATTATATAATTGAAGAAACTCACATTTATAGAAGTTAATTAATTTATGAGATAGCAAACTGCCAGTAATTGGTAGAACTAATTTACTTCCAGGTCTAGAAGTCTAAATTTTCCCTGGTCCATGTTGTTTGTTTCTACCCTGAATCCACACTTTTGTTTCTACCATATTTTTTTAATGCCTAATAACCACACAGTAGGAGTTCTAAAAGAAATTGTGTGTGGATGTGTGTGGATGTAACATTTTCATTTCAAAATCTCCTTCTGGCTCCAGGATGAATGATCAATTGATGTTCAAGAGAACATTTGGGTAGAGAGTGACCATTAGTGTGTGTGTTTGTGTATTGGAGGCAATGGTGAAAATGTAAGAAAATGGTAGATAAACACACACACACACACACACACACACAAAGCACAGAAGAAAGGAACTTGAAATTGTGTAAGATTCAGATTTAAGTTGTCCTCCCACATCTATCTGACTCACCTTGTCCAAGAATCTCACAAAAATGGCTTTTTCCTGCCTTGCCTCAGTTTTCTTTGTCTTTCAGAAGAGTTAACAATTTGCATTCTGTATTTTTCAGTTTGGAATCAAATAAATAAGATCAGAGTTCATGATTCAGACTCAGCAAATATACAATGACTAACAAGGTGAAATAGTGAGCTCAGAACATCAATTGTGTTCTCCCTGGTTATGGTTGGTCCTGTGGCCATTGGTGCTGATATAACCATCCAGTTCCTTCAACTCACAGTTTGGTTTTGAGTTCCAGGCAGATATCCTGCTCTCATGGAGGTTACAATAGAGTAATTTCCAAGGCATTCCTTCAAGAACCATACATCTAAATGGAAAAATAGGAGTAGAAATAAGTGCTGTAAAAAAAGAAGTTGGGATACCTTGAATGTATATAATGGAAAGAGGTCTTCTAATCTGGGAGGGATGAATAAAACCTTTTACAGAAAGTGACAATTGAGCTCAGATGTTCAGAATTGTTAGACTGGGTATAGGGAGGTGGGCATTCTCTATGGAAGAAGGCATCTTATGTAAATGTCCTGTGATAAGAAGGAAACAGTGATTCTAAGAAAATTTCAAGAAGACCAGCAGAGCTCAAGTGTATATGAGAATGTGTGTGTGTGTGTGTGTGTGTGTGTGTGTGAGAGAGAGAGAGAGAGAGAGAGAGAAGTAAATCATGCAGGGCTTCTCTGCTTTTATAAGTATTTGGAAGGTTTCCTAAAAGTGTTATATGAGGGAGGATTTAACATTTCCATTTCAAAATCTCCCTCTGGCTCCGGGATGAAAGATCAAATGATGTTCAAGAGAACAACTGGGTAGAGATTGACCATTAGTGAGGTGGGTCATCTTCTGAACTAGAAGCTGACCATCTTCAGCTAAAATTCATTTTTTTACAGTAATCTGCAATTTTTATTGGTTCTTTTTAGATATACATGAAAATAGAATTTATTTTGACATAATTATAAGAGCATGGAATATATCTTGCTGTAATTCCATCCCAGCAACCTCCCCTTCTCCTTCCTTCCCCCATTGTCTGCTTCTTTCTCTATGTTCTAATGATTTTTCTGCCTTTTACCTATGGTTACTATTTTTTAAATTAATTTCTTGTGGCTACATGATGGTGAGATTTACGGTGGTATATTAATATAGGTATAGGAAAGTTATGTCAAATTCATTCCACTATCTTTTCTTATCTCATCTCTTTTTCTTTCCTTTCATTCCCCCTTGTCTAATCAACATAACTTCTATTCTTTTTCTTTTATTATTTTTAACCCCCTCCCCCACCACCTTTTTGTGGATTTGCTTCCACATACCATGAGAAACATTTGACCTTTGGCTTTTGAGACTGGCTTTTTTCACTTAGCATGATAATCTCCAGATTCATCCACTTACGGGCAAAAGTCATAGTCATTCTTCCTTATGGCTGAATAGTAGTGCTGCAATTATAACACAAGGGTTTGCTGTGTGCATAGCAATCTTTTCTTTGCAGATTCAATATCCAAAGGATGAGCTTGTTTAGCTTCATTTTGCTCATTGTACTTTTAAATGCCTCTTCAGAAAAATGGAGTAATTTTTGTCCATCACTATTTTAATATAGAAAAGGCCTAAAAGAATTTTAACGTTTCTGTTTCAGAAAAATTCATCACTCATGTCTTTCACTTGCACACTTATGAAAACCAGCAGTGTAGCAGTCCTCCTCATATCCTTAAGGAACATGTTCTAAGAGAATCAGTAGATTCTGGAAACCACAGATAGCACTAAACTATCTACCTAGTATGTTTTTTCTTCTACATATAACCTATGATAATGTTCAGTTTACAAGTTAGGCATGGTAACATATTAACAGCAATACTTTTAGCAGTACTAAAATAAAATAAATAAATATAACAAACTACTAGGATAAAAGTTATTTACAGTTTAGAATTATTTCAGGAACATTCCACTTAATATTTTTGGATTGCAGTTCATCATGGAAACTGGAAAATGAAATCACAGATAAATGATACCTTCTGTGGCTAAAAAGTTTCATTGACCCCTCATGATTAACTCTAACTTCCCCAGGAAAGTACTAGATAGAAATCATGCAATTTACCCAAGTCTAAGTTTTACCTGATTAGCTCTTCTGTCTTCTACATCAACATGACAAAAGTTGCCTAATAAAAAAATGACTGAAAACATTCTTTGCCTTTGTGAATATGTTTGGGAGCTTAAGAGAGATTTCAGGAAATATGTTTACTCTAAATTATAAGTAATGTTAAAAGCATTCCAGATGTTTACTTTAATGAACCTAAAGCAAAATTGATGATGGTCAAGGGGAATAAAATAGCTTGAAGGAATGATACTGAGAACATGTGTGTTGGGTATAAGGCTAAAGGTGTCTTTGGAGACTAGATACCAAATGTTAATTGTGTATAGGGTAGGAGACATCCATTTATAGGCTCAAATTTATAGGTACCCTGTAGATTATGTATATCCTGTTTTATTCCATTAAGTCCACATTGAGGTTCCATCAATGAAGTTCAACTATGTGCATATGCTTGACCAAAACCTCCACCATTTGTAATCATTACCAATGTTAAACTTTTCATTAAGTGAAGACACAGAAAATATACATTCACCTGACAGGATACTGAATAAAATCTGGGATTGATGGAGATATGGATTTTGCTGTCCACTTGCTCACATATCCCTCTGTGATAGTAACATTTTTAAAACTGAGCACTGTATGTCACATTATAGTTTAGATTTAGTTTTCTTTGCTACCTAGCATAGTATCATGGACATATAATAATCATACCACATCCTAATTGAATGAGTGAATGGATAAATGATTATATAATTCTGTTGATAAAGATATAATCTAAAATAATCAAAAATAATGGACTGATATATGAAAAAAAATATTTTTATGTTGGGAAGAATGTGGGAAAACAAGTACACTCATACATTGCTGGTGGGACTGCAAATTGGTGCGACTATTCTGGAAAACAGTATGGAGATTCCTCAGAAAACTCAAAATGGAACCACCATTTGACCCAGGCATTGCATCCCACTTCTGGGTTTATACCAAAAGGACTTGAAATCAGCATACTACAGAAATGCAGCAACATCAATGTTTGGAGCAGCTCAATTCACAATAGCCAAACTATGGAAGCAACCTAGATGCCCTTCAACAGATGAATGGAAATAGAAAATGTGGTGTATTTACCCAGTGTAATATTAATCATCCATAAAGAAGAATGAAATTATGGCATTTGCAGGTAAATGTATGGTGCTAGATAATATCATGCTAAGTGAAATAAGCCAATCCCAAAACAATCAAAATCCAAATGTTCTCTCTGTATTCAGATACTAATTCACAATAAGGAGGTAAAAGGGGTTGGGGGCTAGGGAAGAATAGAGTTACTTTGGAATAAGGAGGTAAAAGGGGTTGGGGGCTAGGGAAGAATAGAGTTACTTTGGATGGGAAGAGGGGAGTGAAGGGAGGGAAGGGAGTATAGGGGTATGAAAGATAGTAGAATGAATCGGACATTATTACCCTACATGCATATATGATTACACCTCCGGTGTGATTCTACATCATGTACAACCAGATGAATGAGAAGTTATATCCATTTTTACATATGTCAATTGATTTCTAGTCTCATATATAACTGATTAGAACAAATAAGAAAATAAAGTACTTTGTTATAAACATACTTTGCAATTAAAAAAAGAAAAATGATTTTTAAGTTTGGTATATGAGAACTCAATGCTCAAAATATATTCACTAATCACATGAATGATAGTTATCAGTCATGGTTAAGAAAAAATGAAGTAACCTTTCACCTCCTTTTAAAACTCAGTTTTTGTGGGTTTTTTTTTTTCAGTGTTGTTCATTGGTACTAAATGCATAGAACATGTTAAAAACTAGAAAAAAATAAATCAAGCCATCATTTTACAAAGCACCAAAAATGTCATTTTGTTGTTGACTGTTTCACAAAATTGACTAATTAAAAATTTGCGAACTTTTTCTTCAAGGGTCAGATAGTGATATTTTAGGCTTTGAAGGTCATACTGTCTCTGTCACAATTACACAACTCTCCTGATACCATGTAAAAATCGCTGTAGATGATATATAAATGAATGAGTGTGGCTGTGTTCTGATAAAACTTTATTTACCAAAACAGTTCATTTTCTTATAGGCCATAGATTGATGACCTCTGGTCTAGATTGATTATAACAAAGTACTTCCATATAATGTTTAATTTGTGCATTTTGTGTTATCTAGGGGGGTGGGGGAAGAAGCCAGGACACTTTTAGGTCTAAAAGCAGATTTAAAAATGTTATCCAAACCAGAGGAACTGTCAGCCCAAGAAAGTCAATATTGTAGTTTGAATCCTGGCAGGATGTTGATAAGGGATACTGCTTAACAATGGTAGACATTGGGAAAGCCAGAATATTCGCAACTATTCATAGTCAAGTTAAAAAAAAAAACAAAACAAAAAAAAAAAACTTTAAAACAAGAAAACCACTAATAAAATTTGAAAGTACAAGTTACAAAAATATTTTGAGATGGGGTTATAGACAAAGAGAAACAAAAATGTACAGGTCACAATAAAATGATATAGGTTTTGAGATATCATCATGCCCAGCTCTCAAATGTCCATCTTGTTCCTTTATCTGTGGCTACAAATATGTGCAAGCTTTGGGAAGATAGATGCAAGAAAATAAGTAAATCTACTTTAGAGGGAGGAATTATATTTATGTTCTTTTTTCATCAGTCTTTGCTAGTTCACTTAGAAAAGTATCCACAGAAATGTCTCAGGATACAATCTTTGCCATCAAGATATTTGAAGTCCAGTTGGCAAGATTGGTCTGTATTACTAAGCAATAGGCAAAATATATAACATGTTAATTCAGATGATTCAGAATTATGTTCTATAGCAATGCTTTTCACACTTTAAGGCACATACAAAGCACCTGGGAAACTTGCCATAATGCAGATTGTGATTTGATAGGTCTTGGGGTGCCTCATCTACTGCATCTTTATCCAGCTTCTGTGTTGATGAATCTTCATGTGTGGATGACACATGAGTAGCAAAATGTTCTTTGCAATTTTAGGAAAAGTAACTAGGGACTGTGTGGTGAAGCTTTTCTAGATGGAGAGAGAATGGAGCCCTACCAAGAAACAAGTACTCAAATTCCAGGGCTTTACAATAGGCCTGGAGTCTTAAAATGTGCATCAGAAAAGAAGTAATATTGCAAGAAGTAGTTTGAGACTGAACTAAACTTGAAATGCAATTACTGAGTCAATGGACATCCAGGGCATCAGTTAGAAAAAGAAATCAAACCAAAAGTAATAACAAGACTTTTTTTCACCTACTCAACGGTGTAAGCAAGAGCCTAAAAGAGAAGTGCAGGTCCCTGAGTGTTCCATTTTTTTTCTACAGAATAGTATAAGGCAAGGGTCAGGTAGATTATCACAGATGGAGAAATCGTCTCACTGTCCCAGAGTCCTAAGCTAGAGTATCCTGACTCTTTTTGGAAACATGGGCAATGGACATGGAGAAGAGAAAGAGCTAAGAGTGGACCAGTACTAACTCGAAGAGAAGTAAAGGGCCCTAGCTGAGTATCCATGAGAAGGAGGCCTCTGCATGGAGATGCTTGGGATAAGAAGACAGATATGCATGTAAGCATGGTCAGCATGGGGGCTGCAGGAGCCTCAGTTCTTGTTTTCTACTTCCTGCAGGAAGCTACAATGCACTATCAGTGCACCAAGCCTGGTGTGGGGTGTGGGGCAGGCAGATGCTCCCTGGAGACCTTCTTGACAATACTTCTGATTCTCACTAGTTCAGTCTAAAATATCATGCAGAGGATTTTGGCGGGAAGCAGTCCTCCTCGCCCAAGCCACACCTCCAAGTAGCAGCCACTATCCTTTACATCCCTTGTTCCAGGTAGGAATCCAAATGTCTAGAACTTCCATCTGGTCAAGAGAAGACAGGAATTTAGATGCAAAATTCTCTGATTTTGAAATATCTGTTTCTGTATTTTTTTTTTTTTTTTTTT
>NW_026000037.1:18508799-18541237 GCF_001458135.2 Marmota marmota marmota
ATATAATTATATATATTTATATATATATATTAATATATATATTAAATATGTGTGTGACTAAGCATTCATGTAATAGTGATCCATTTTTTTTCTGTTTTGTTTTGATTCTTTGGTACCAAGGATTAAACCCAGGGGCACTCAACCACTGAGCCACATCCCCAGCCCTTTTTGTATTTTATTTAGAGACAGGGTCTCACTGAGTTGCTTAGAGCCTTGTTAAATTGCTGAGACTGGCTTTGAGCTCACAATCCTCCTGCCTCAGACTCCTGAGATGCAGGGATTACAGGTGTGTGCCACCGCACCTGGCAACAGTGGTCTACTTTTTGCTTTAAATGTGACGCTTGCTCCTCTGCCATTGAGATTTACTGTTAAAACAGACATGTTTCTTTCTCTTCCTCTCTCCTTTTTCCTCCCTAATCACTCCCCCTCCCTAATCTCAGGGGAAACAGGATTACCTTTCTTCCCCATCCTAGGCAGAGTTATCTGTCCTTAAGCACAGGAAGGAAGGAACTCAGACATGGGAATGGCACCAGAAGATCTCAGAAATGAGTATCTCCCAAATTAACAAGTGAGTTACAACTGTGGGCAGAGAACACATGGAATTTAGCCTTACAATCACCTCTTTAAAAGCCCTATTTTGCAGATGGACAGAATGACAGTCTCAGCTGGAATATCCTGTATGTCTCCTTTGCTAGCAAAGCAATAAAACTTCTTTTTCCTTTTTTTCAAAACCATGTTGTCACCATTGGATTGGCATCAAGGACAAGGACCCAGCTTTTGGTAATAGTCACACTACATACATTTGGTTTAATTTCTTTAGAAATCTATTAAAACAGCTAATATGCAATTATAAGTTAAGCAATTAACAATGCAATATCCGTACACATATTAAATAATCAAAACCCAGCACTATATAGCACATCAACATTAATTAATTAAACACAATAAATTTCCTTGAATTTAAAAAGACTATTATAGATATTTAATCAAAATTTTCTAGGCAAATTAATTAAAATTAAGAGCTTTACTGCCTTTTAACAGATAAAATAAAGAAGAATATTGAAATAATTAAAAAATCATTAATGTGCTTACATTTAAACTAATTATAAAATTTGCCAACATCTAAGAATTACATTTGTCCTTTATTATCTCTAATTTATTTCTAAGGCTGCAGTAATCTTATCAGATATTCATTGCTATACCCTTTTAGAAGTTCAGCAACTTTCTTAGTACTTACATAAGAGTACAACCTTAGATTAGACTAGGTTTGGTTTAGGTTGTATGGATGGATTGATTTTTGTCTTGTTAGAGGCCTTGGTAATCAGTCCAGTGAAGTTCAGAGTTGGGCCACTGATCACTTTTAATCATGTGTCGCTTATTTTACCCAGTAAATATTGTCACATATTCCATATAGATTTTAGTTTTTAAAGGCTGACATTTTTATTATAATCTAATTACCTGCTTTTGCCATGATGTTTGGGATATTGTGATGTATTGACTCTTTATGAAATTGAAATCACAAAATTCTTACCAATAAAGAGTAGGTTCCCAGGATGTGTTAGTCACTAGCAGATGACGATTCATATCTTCTTGGTCAAAATCCACTTGAGAAACTTTGGGGAAATTCATTTTGGAACACATGTTTAGAATTTACTGGTACATCAGCATTGGTAACAATTATCTGTCATATCCTTTTTCAACTTATTTGAGTTTCTCATTGCTTTATGTTCAGTCCATAGGGTAGCTGCTACTCTTTATTATAAAGAGTTTGCTCAATCTTAATGTTTTATATTCTTTCTCCTAACTCATAAAGATGCATACAAACACAAATACCTAAAAGGAAAAAACAATATATATGTCTAAATATATGTATAGATATATATACACAATTTATATATATATAATTTTTCATAATATGTGTCATCACCCCTTTTAATTGTTATAATTGTATATTTATGCATGTATTATATTTAATCACTTTTATATGGTTTTCTTTTTCTATATTCCATGTTAGATTTACCATTTTGCATATAACTTTAAATTCTTATATTATTAAAAACTATAAAATTAATATTATTTTTATTTTAAAACTAATAATGCTCTGATTATTATATCCCACCTATAAGATTGTGCTTTTTTTCTTTTTCTTGCTTTCCTTATATTCTTGAAACTGTTTTTTTAATTATATATATATTTTTATTTGTTCTAATTAGTTATACATGACAGTAAAATGCATTTTGACTCATCATACATACATGGAGTATCTTCTCATTGGTCATGTAATTATATATGTAAATAGGGTGATAATATCTGATTAATTCTTCTAACATTGCTACCTCTGTCCCCTTCCCTCACTTCATTCCCTTCTCTCTAGTCCAAATTACCTCTATTTTCCATCCTTCCATTGTGAATTAGCATCCACATATATGAGAAAACATTCAGCCTTTGGTTCTTTGGGATTGGCTCATTTATCTTAGCATAATATTCTCCAGTTCCATCCATTTACCAGCAACTGCCATAATTTTATTCTTCTTTATGGATGATTAATATTCCATTGGGTATATATACCAATATATACCACATTTTCTTTATCCATTCATCTGCTGAAGGGCACCTAGGTTGGCTCAATAGTTTACTATTGAGAAGTGAGCTGCTATAAACATTGATGTGGCTGTGTCACAGTAGTATTCTGATTCAAGTCCCTTGGGTATAAACTAAGGAGTTGGATAACTGGGTCAAATGGTGGTTCCATTCCAAGTTTTCTGATGAATCTCCATACTACTTTCCACAATGGTTGCACCAATTTGCAGTCCTACCAGCAATGTATGAATGTATATTTTCCCCCACATTCTCACCAACATTTATTGTTGCTTTCATTCTTGATGATTTCCATTCTGACTGGAATGAGATGGCATCTCAGTACACTTATTGATTTGCATTTCCTTAACTTCAAGGGTTGTTGAACATTTTTTCATATATTTTTTGATCAATTGTATTTTTCTTTGTGAAGTATCTGTTCATAGGCTGGGGCTATAGCTCAGTGGCAGAGCGCTTGCCTTGCACATGTGAGGCACTGGGTTCAATCCTCAGCACCACATAAAAGTGAACAAATAAAATAGAGGCACACTGTCCATCTACAACTACAATAAAATGTTTTTTTTGTTGTTGTTGTTTTTTTTAAGGGCTGGGGTTGTGGCTCAGCAGTAGAGCAATTGCCTTGCACTTGCAAGACCTGGGTTCGATCCTTAGCACCACATAAAAATAAATAAGTGAAATAAAGGTAAACTAAAAAATAAATACCTTAAAAAAAGTATCTGTTCAGTTTATTTGTTCATCTATTGATTGGGTTATTTGGTTTTGGGGTGTTAAGTGTTTTGAGATTTTATATATCCTGAAGATTAAAACTCAATCTGAGGTGTGGGTGGTAAAGCTTTTTTATCATTCTGTAGGTTCTTTGTTCACATTATTGATTGTTTCCTTTGCTGTGAAGAAACTCTTTAGTTTGATTCCATCCCATTTATTGATTCTTGATTTTAATCCTTGTGCTTTAGGAGTCTTGGTTAATGAAGCTGGTTCCTAAGCTGAGATGGTGGAGATTTGGGCCTACTTTTTCTTCTATTAGGCACAGGGTCTCTGTTCTAGGGCCTAAGTCTTTGATCCACATTGAGTGGAGTTTTGTTCAGAGTGAGAGATAGGAATTTAATTTCATTTTGCTCCATGTGGATTTTCAGTTTTTCCAGCACCACTTGTTGAAGAGGCTATCTTTTCCAATATATTTTTTTTGGTGCCATTGTCTAATATGAGATAACTGTATTTATGTGTTGTTTTTTTTTTTTTTTTTCTGTGTCTTCTACTCTGTACTATTGGGCTACCTGTTTTGTTGCCAATACCATGCCGTTTTTGTTACTTTGGCTCTGTAGTATAATTTATGGTCTGGTATTGTGATGCCTCCTGCTTCATTTTTTCTTGCTAAGAAGTGCTTTGGCTATTCTCTTTTATTTTTCCAAATGAATTTCACAATTGCTTTTAATAGTTCTATGAAGAATGTCATTGGGATTTTAATAGAAATTGTGTTAAATCTGTATAACACTTTTGGCAGTATACCCATTTTGAAAACATGTTAATTCTGCCTATCCAAGAGCATGGTAGATCTTTACATCTTCTAAGGTCTTCTTCAATTTCTTTCTTTAGAGTTCTGTAGTTTTCATTGTCGAGGTCTTTCACTTATTTTGTTAAATTAATTCCCAAATATTTTATTTATTTTCTTTGAAGCTATTGTGAATGGGGTAGTTTTCCTAATTTCTTTTTCAGTGAATTCATCACTGATGTATAGGAATGCATTTGATTCATAGGTGTTAATTTTATATCTTACTAGTTTGCTGAGTTCATTTATTAGTTCTCGAACATTTCTGGAGGAATTTTTTGGTTCTTCTAAATATAGAATCATGACATCATCAAATAGTGATGGTTTGAGTTTTTCTTTTCCTGTTTGTATCACTTTAATTTCCTTCTTCTGTCTAATTGCTCTAGCTACAGTTTCCAGGACTATGTTAAATAGAAGTGGAGAAAGAGGGCATCCCTGTCTTGTTCCAGTTTTTAGAGGGAATGATTTCATTTTTTCTCCAGTCAGAATGATGTTGGCCTTTGGGTTATCATAGATAGCATTTACATTGTTGAGGTATGTTACTACTATCCCTAGTTTTTCTAATGTTTTGAATATGAAGTAGTGCTTTATTTTGTCAAATACTGTCTCTGCATCTATTGAGATGCTCATGTGATTCTTGTCTTTATGTCTATTGATGTGATGAATTACATTTATTGATTTCTGAATGTGGAAACAATGTTGCATCCCTGGGATGAACTCCACTTTATCATGATGCACTACCTTTATAATATGTTTTTGTATGCAATTTGCAAGAATTGTACTAAGAAATTTTGCATCTACATTATCAGGAATATTGGTCTGTAGTTTTCTTTCATTGATGTGTCTTTGTGTGGTTTTGGTGTCAAGTGATAGTAGCTGCATAAAATAAATTTGAAGGGTTCTCTCTTTTTCTATTTTATGATATAATTTGAGAAGTATTGGTATTAGTTCTTCTCTGAAGGTCTTGTAAAATTCAGCTAAGAATCTCTCTGGTCCTAGGCTTTTCTTAGTTGGTAAGCTTTTATTTGTTTATTTATTTTTCAGATAGTTGAAGAAGGTATTTATAGTTGGATACAATAAATACCTTTATTTTATTTATTCATTTTTATGTAGTGCTGAGGGTTGAACCCAGGGCCTTGCACATGCTAGGTAAGCAGTCTACCACTGAGCTATAACCCCAGCCCTTAATTGGTAGGCTTTTGATGGCATCTTCTATTTCATTGCTTGAGATGGATTGTTTCAATTGTGTATGTCTTCCTGGTTCAGTTTGGGTTGGCTGTATGTCTCTACAAATTTGTCCATATCTTCGAAATTTTCTATTTTATTAGAGTACAAATTTTCAAAATAATTTCTAATTGTCTTCTGTATTTCAGTGCTATCTGATATTTCCTTTCTTATCACGAATTTTAGTAATTTGAATTTTCTCTTTCTCTTTGTTAGTGTGGCTAAGTGTTTATTAATTTTATTAAATGTTTTCAAAGAACCAATTTTTCATTTTGTAGATTTTTTTTATTGTTTCTTTTGTTTCAATTTCATTGATTTCACCTCTGATTTTAATTATTTCCTGTCTTCCACTGCTTTTGGTGTTGATTTGCTCCTCTTTTTCCTAGGGTTTTGAGATGAACGATTACGTCATTTATTTGTTGACTTTCTGTTTTTTTAATGAATGAGCTCAATGCAATGAACTTTCCTCTTAGCACTGCCTTCATGTTGTCCCACATTTTTTTTTTTGGGGGGGGGTACTAGAGATTTAACCCAGAGGCACTCCACCATGGAGCCACATCCCCAGCACTATTTTGTATTTTATTTAGAGTCAAGGTTTCACTGAGTTGCTCAGTGCCTCGCATTGCTGAAGCTGACTTTGAACTCAAGATCCTCCTGTCTCAGCCTCCCAAGGCACTGGGATTACAGGCATGACCACTGTGCCTTGCCCACACATTTTGATGTTTTATTACTATTCTCATTTACCTCTAAGTACTTTTTAAATTTCATCCATGATTTCTTCTGTTATATATTCATCACTCAATAGAGTATTATTTAATCTTCAGGTGTTAGAATAGCTTCTATTTTTTTATTCAATCATTGGCTTCTAATTTCATTACATTATGATCTGATATAATGCAGAGTATTCTGTTTTTTTTTTCAGTATTTGCTAAAAGTTGCTTTATGGCCTCTGATATAGTGTATTTTAGAGAAGGATCATGTGCAGCTGAGATGAAAGTGTATTTGCTCATCATACATGACACATGATAGATGAAATAATCTATATGTCTGTTAAGTTTAATTTATTGATTATACTATTTAAATCTAGAGTTTTTTGTTTAGTTTTTGTTTGGAAGATCTGTCCAGTAGTGAGAGGGGTGTATTAAAGTCACCCAGGATTATTGTGTTGTGAACTATTTAATTCCTGAAGTTGAGAAGGATTTGTTTGGTGTACCCAGGTGCTCCATTGTTTGGGGCATAAATATTTATGATTATTATGTCTTGTTAATATATAATTCCCTTAAGCAATGAAATGTCCTTCTTTGTCCCTTCTGATTAACTTTGACTTGAAGTCCACTTTACCTGATATGAGGATGAAAACCCCTGCTTGTTTATGCAATCTATGTAAGTAATATATTTTTTTCTGATGTTTTCACCTTCAGTCTGTGGATGTCTTTGCCTATGAGTTGAGTCTCTTAGAGATAGCATATTGATGGGTCTTGTTTTTCAATCCAATCTGCCAGTCTGTGTCTTTTCATTGATGAGTTTAGGTCATTAATGGTCAAGGTTCTTATTGAGATATGATTTGATTTCCAGTCATTTTGGTTTGTTTCTAGATTTTCAGTTGAGATACTTTTATTCTAATTGTTCTTGAATTTCGACAAACACAAGGTAGTCTGTACCTATTCAAAGAATTCAAGCTGCTCCCTGGATTCCTGATTTTGTGAACATTATAACTTAAATGAGAACTTTGTAAATATTTTTAAAATATGTTTCTTCTTGGTGAACAGTGCTTCTTGCTACATCTCAGAGCTTAGTGAATGGAGCAACTTCTGATCTTTTTGCAGTGTACAAACTGTAGAACTGTGCACAAAAACCCTGTCAATTCCTTTTCAGTAAAGACTAATGTAAGAGACTAATATTTCATTCACATTCTTTCACTTACACAGGAAAATTGAACAAGAATGTTACTGTACTACTCACATAGTGTTTATAATCATGTGTTTGCTTAAATCCTGTCTCTGATACCAGTTTCATGACTTTGGGAAGCTAAATAAACATGGCCACACTTTTATTTTCTTATGTGTAAAATGAAGGTAATAATTGTGCCAACCTAAAAATATTATTGGAAAATTTGATGTCAACATACTTATTGAAGCTCTTAAAGCAGTGCATGGAAAACAGAAAGTATTTTCTTTCTTGACTATTAGTACATTCAGACAGAACTGGCAAGGGAACTCCCTCTATTACTCACAATTCCTCTGCTGTTTTCAATGTATCCTATCATGAAGATATTCTGTTTTTACGACCAAAAGATTTTATTCATTATCAAAACTTCCTCCTAAGACAATCATTGTAACATGAGAACAAATAAATAAATAAGCAAACAATGCTTCTATACATAAAGGGGAATAAGATTGGCTACCGACAGTCAAACTAGACAATTAACATACCATGGATAAAATCAGAGATCAATAAGATCAGAATGGGCCTGAAATGTGTAATATTTGCTTAACTCCTACCTACCAATAATGTTATTTACTCATATTATTGGACAGGTATGCATTTTATTATATTTAATCAAATATGTGCAAAAATAGCTGATCGATACAGAGAAAGTTAGAATTTTTCAAATAAATATTTTTAACTACTTTAGCTCTGTATCAGGATGCATCCTTTTCTGGACACTTATTACTCTTCTCTCTGGAAAATTTGTTCTCATTTCTATGCCTCTTGAAGTTTCCTCTAGCTTCTCTTTGGAGTACTTCTTAGGTGCCAGCAACTTTGCATAGGGATACACATTTAATTCAGACAAGAATCATTTGAACTCCATGTTTATTTCACTTTTCAAGATGAGGAAGCTTGTGAGTGACAACAACTAATCAAATTGGGTCACTCTAAGCAAAGGGTAATGATAAAAGTATAATCGACTTGACTTTACCTGTTTAAATGACTAGGAGGTTGCTGCACAAAAGTCACCTCTCCTATGACGTCAATATTGCTATGTGACTAACGTTGCAATTGATTTCACCAAACTTTTAGTTTGGGAGGTATAAACTATGTTATTAATGTTATCACTTTTAAAATATAGGAATGTAGCCAGGCATGGTGGCACAAGTCTGTAATCCCAGCACCTCCAGAGGCTGAGACAGAAGAATCATGAGTTCAAAGCCAGCCTCAGCAACTAAGCAAGGCACTTAGCAACTCAGCGAGAACCTATCTCTAAATAAAATATAAAAAAGGGCTGGGAATGTAGCTCAGTGGTTAAGCACCCCTGGGTTCAATCCTCAGTATCAAAACAAAACAAATTAAAAAAAAAAAAAAAAAAAAAAACGGGTCTAGAAAAAAATCTTCTTGACAATGGCCTCAGTAATGAATTATTTGATATAACATCAAGAGCAAAACAAAACAAATAAGCAATAGAAGTGCATCAAACTGAAAAACTTCTGCACAACAAAAGGGAAAAATCAAAAAATTAAAAAGAAAATCAAAGGAAAGGGACCAAATAATTTCAAAGAATTTATCTGATAAAAGGCTAATAACCAAAATATATAAGGAGCTCAAATAACTCAAATGCAACTAGAAATTCCCTAATAAAGACAAAACAGAAATAAAAGATTAAACCCAATTAAAATATGATCAAAGGACATGAAATGACACTTCTTCAAAGAAAATACACAAATGACCAATAAGCATGAAAAGGGGAACTCAGCATTTCTAACCATCAAGGAAATGATGATTGAAATCCAATGAGTTATCACCTCATATGTTGGGAAGACTTCTATAAAAGAGATAATAGGTGTTAATGAAGACATGGAGAAAAGACAACCCTTGCACATTTTTTTGTTGTTGTTGAGAATATAGACTGGTACAACCCTTACATAGAACAATACAGAGTTTTCTTGAAAAATTCAAAGTGGGATTGCCATAAGATCCAGCAATCCTACTTCTGGATATATTTTCAAAGGAATTAAAATCAAGATTTCAAGGAGATACCTGAATTCCTATGCACATAGCAGCATTATTCATAATAGCCAAGACAAGACAAGAGCCTGAATGTCCATTGACAGAGAGAGAAAATATAGTATATTAATCTAATTGAATATTATTAATCCTTGATAAAGAAGAACACCTTCATTTTCAGTAACATTGATGAACCAGTAGGTCACTTTACTAAGGGAAATAAGCCAGACATGAAAGGACAAATACTATATAATCTCACTTTTATGAGGAATTTAAAACAGTTAAACATACAAGCAGAGAGTAGAGTGGTAGTTTCCAGGGCTGAAGGAAGGGATCTGGGGTGTATTGATCAAAGTATACCAAAGGTGGAATTGATCAGTTGTGCAAGATGGGTGAGTCCTAGAGATGTACTGTAAATCGTGAAGCCTAGAGTTAACAATACTCTATTGTATATTTTAAAATATGCTAAAAATAATAGGTATAACTGTTTTTATAACAAATATAGAAAATAAAAATTAAAATAGTAATAAAGAGAGACAGGAAACTTTTTTCAGTTGATGGATATGTTTGTGGCATTGATGGTCGTGATGATTCCATAGGTGTGTGTGTGTCTGTGCATGTGTGTGTTAATATTTATATATGTGTATATATATTTGTGTATATATATACTAGTAAATTCATCAGTTTGTATACATTAAAAATATACAGCTTTCTACATGTCAATAACTCCTTAATATAGTGTTTTAAAACAATATTTGCAGAACTAAATTGAATAAAAGTGATATTTTTGATACTTTTCTCTGCAATTCAATCTCTGTAGTTTGAATAAGCCATGGCAGATACTAGGAATAACTTTTCTAATAAGTATTGGATGCATTCTTGATTGAACTCATAGTATTAAAAGCTTTTCAAAGAATCAACTGCCTCCTACTTTCCTCCACTTATTTGATATCAGAAAACCCATCAGATATTACATCTATTCTAACATCAGTAGACATCCCATACTAAGAATATTCCTATCAAAGTGTGTCTGAGATATAAGAAAAACATTTTTTATAAATGAATAATGTAAAGTGGTACTTTGATTTGTGTTATTGTAGGGGACCCACAGACACAAATATGAAATCATATATCTAGCTTCTAGAATTGCATCTGTCACATTGGAAGTACTCAATAAATATTTGTTGAATATTTGAATAAAAAGTATTACAGAACTCACCATGGAGAATTAAGGTCCATAATTTCTTGATTGTTCAGTGTCTTTATTTCCACTATGACAAAATGAAGAGGATAGGATTGCTTCATAGAGTGTTAAAGAGATTAAAAAATTAAGACATGCCAAGTTCCTTTTAAATGAAAGGGAACCCATTTAATTAGGATTAGTGGCTGTTATTGCTATGACAATTATTGTAATTATAAGCTACTCCTCATTTAGATGAATCTGAGCCATTCAGGAGTGGATGATTCCTTAAAACTTTTTACATAAGGTGAACCCAAAGCCCCTTCTGACAATTTTGGTCTGAGACTCTACACCTGCATGTGTTGCTTTGGATTCAGTCTTCTATCAACCTGTTTCCCGGCTTCTAGGGAAATAAAATTCATCCCTGTGATTTTGGACTATTATTTACAATGAGAATTACCCTGCACTTCTTTCTCTACAATTTTTGACACCATTCTTCTGGAAACCAATTTTCCTGTCTCTAGAAAATATATTAACCACATTTCCTTCACTGTAGGTATCAGCTGGGCCAGCTCACCTTCAATTGAAAAGCAGTTCTCCTGCAGGTTGTGAATTCATTAGGACCTGGAGACTTCTTCTCAAAATAAGTTCCTTCATCTGTTGAGTAAATTTCTGAATCTCCAAGTAAACACGCCTTCATTTGTCAATTGCATATGATTTTTTAAATGAAAGACTATGTGAAGGAGAATAAACACACATATGTAATTCCCTAATTTATTTTCTTTCTTATACAAACATATATTCTGCTTACCCCTTTGTGCCAAGGCTTTGGGAAAGAATTATTGTAATTATCATCTGTAATTTGTATGAGTGCAAAACCAAGTCTTCATTATGACAGAACAAAAAATTATTGACAAATGTCACAGTAATACTTACTGTCAGATAGCTTTGCTAAGTGGGGCAAAGAAGGAAGTGATCATCTCTGTTAATGTCAATAACATGAAAAGGGTTATCAGAGCACCCGATGCACACATCAAGGATTGACAGATGAGAACTGCACCAACTAGTCAAGACAGGATATTTCATACATATTAAATGGCAAATGCAGAGAATAGAGGAATGAAAAGCCAGAGCATGCTTTAAATCCACAATTAATAGGAATAGTCAATGTAAATAGGATGTGTTTGCTTGTGGAGGGTTGGGAATTGAGGGTGACATAAAACAAATTCATAGACATCCCAGTAGGATATGCAAATAAAATGAATTTGTGTTTTAAAATTATGAGGACGTAATGTAGATTCTTAGTATTGAGACAGTAAAACCATGTCTTAAAATATATTGGAGATAGATTAAATAATTTGCTCAGTTTATTTTTCTTAGAGCAAGGAGTAGTATGATGGAGATGGTCACCAAGAGAGTGTAAAGTCCAGTAGAAATAAATGTCATTGGAATCAACTATACCGACCTGCATCTGGAGTTGGCCTTGGGAGGAGGCCCCGTTACGTCAAATTTAGTTTGATTTCATAGACTACAACAGAAGCTTCCAGGAGATAATTTCAATTATACCTTGTTTCAGAAGGGAGGTGGAGGATTTCTAGAATGATAGCGTTTTTTTTTTAACTCAAAAATTCAGTAGTTTTGTTTATACCATATATGTGTCATTTCTGATAACAATGGTTTCTCTCCTTTAACAATAACTGAGAAAGAGGTTCACAGCTTTGATGGCTGTATTAGTTGATTTTGTAGAATTTCAATTTGAAAAAGTAGATCATTTTTAAGAATGTAAAGAAAAAATCCTCTGAGACTTTAGAAGACAAAAATATATTTTCTAATCATATGCTTTACTTGAACATCTCCATGAAAAAATATTATCCGATAAATAACAATTTAGTCAGCAAACAGATTTTTAAAATACAATCTTTTAATCATAAAAAGTGTTAAAATCTCTTTAGATGTTTTGAACAATGCTTAGTTGCTGAGAGCCACGGCCGAGTCTGTATGGCCCCTGGCATTTTGCCAACAGTATTGATTGACAGGCGAGGCATTACTATCCGCCTTTGCCGCAACTTTTGAGTTCTCGCACTATTTTGGAGTTCTCGTGGGGATTTCCGGGGATTCCCCGAGAGTTCCCATTGGTTGGGGAAGTGCAGGAGGAGGGATTTCCGAGAGAGATTTTCCGGCTGGGGGTTTTCCTGGAGAAGCCTCGGGGCGTTCGGGAGGATTCCCCGGGAGCTGTGTGAAGTGTTTTCCTGCAGTTTAAAAATAAAGTTTGTTCCTGCTTCAGTGGCTCGTGATTTGTGCCCAGCCAGACTGCGGCACTTAGTAAGTGAATAAATTGCTTTCACACTCTAAAAGTGTATAATTAGGAACTGAAGACCATAGCATGAAGATTGAAATTATTCAAGAAAGATTTTTGGAACTGTTTACAAATGCATTGCCTGTTCAGATACAGATACATAATGCCAATATTATTAGTGCTCTTATTAACAAAGCCTGTACCTAACAACAACAAACTTCATACCTTTTAAACATGGGGCCTATAGTTCATGACTTAGCATCATATTCGAAGAAAGCTAGATTCAGTGTTGTGTTTTGGCAATGGCCAGAGTAAGGGGGAGACGTAAAAATCCCTGCTGTGGAGTCGATAATGTAACTAAGTTTTTGTGCCTTCTGTGTTATACCTCCCTGTGGATTCTTTTACCACTATTTCCCAATCACTGATATTTCCTAAGGAGGAATGGTAACCCCGTTCTGAGCTTTAAATGGAGACATACAATTTGAACAAAATATTTTCAGTAGATCTTAATTATATAGGGCATACCGATCTCAGAAAAATAAATAATTATAATACACACATCCCTCACTTGTGAAGGTTAATAATCTTTTTGACATTATGATAGTGCAAAAGCAATACACATTGGGCAGAAATGACAGTTCGAATTTGGAGTTTCAATCTTCTTCCAGGCTGGAATCATGTTGTCAGAACTTCTCCTGTGGTGCCAGACAGGGTCAGTGGCAGTGAGCTGTAGCTCCCGGTCAGTCACGTGATCAAAAGGGAAAGCATCCAATATGACACAGTGCACTTCGCTGGTAGATGAAAAGATTCAGTAGGTTAGCTGTTTCATATGAGTTTTCAACTTAATGATATTTTCATTTTTGGGTGGGCTTATTGGAAATCCATCATAAATCAAGGAGCATCTGTATATGGAAAACAGCTTATGGAGTGCAGGTGTTGAATGTTATTTTAAAGAAATGTTAGTATATTATCTGATAGTTCATGCAAATGTAGCTTTAAAACTTGAATCTGATGCCAAACTCAGGTTCTCACTACTCCAATTTTAAAAAAGCATCTTTACTCGAAAAAAAAAATGCCACCTCATTCATCATCACTCTAGTTCTATGCTTCACCATCAGAAATGTACATGCTCCATCTCTATTGTCATCCCTCATTCCATTCATAAGTTTGACAATCCATCACCCCACAGGACATCTACGTGTGTTGCAGCTCTGCAGGAAAAGGCATCATCACACATATCACGAGGCTCAAAGTGTGTGACTGATGTGACTATCTTTCATATTTCTAATCAAATTCACTTTCTCAAGAATGTCTTGGATACCCTTCTCTCTCCACAATCTGGTGAACAAACAAAGAAAAAAAGCAGAGGATCCTAAATCAGTCAAACTGAGGTGATTAGGTTTTACTCTTGGATATTTGCATGCCTGGGAGGAAGTTCAACAGATCATCCTATGACTGGATATCAAAAGCCCGTGAATTGAGGTGAAATGGACCCAAGTTCCAATCCAGGTTTTGCAATCTACTGTTAATGTCTCACAGACAACTTACAAAACCTCTTTAAAGCCTAATCAGAATCACTTTTGAGTCCCTTATTCTTATTCTTATATTTTATGGATAGAGGAGGTTTTAGATAAAGTCTTTGGGCTAGGGATAAGATCAGGGAAAGACAAATTGCTTAAGATCTTCAGGATTGACTAAAAGAATTTTTTGTATTCACTGTAGGTATATGAGCCTCTAGCATGTTTTTGTTGCTGATATTGTTGCTGAGGGAAGAATGGCACAAGTTTTTACAGCTAATTTCTTTTCTTATTCTAGTCATTTATTTGCACTTTGAACATTGGAAGGGTGAGAGATAATAAATTAGATTCTCTACTGTCTGATTTGACAAAGCAATTGATCTAAAATTCAATGTATACATATTAGAATCACCAGGGTTTCTGGGTTAGAAAATTTGGGTTTCTAAGAATATCCATGTTACCCAACAAACATCCAGATTTGGGGCTAGGGATGTGGCTCAAGCGGTAGCAGGCTCATCTGGCATGCATGCGGCCCGGGTTCGATCCTCAGCACCACATACAAACAAAGATGTTGTGTTTGTCAAAAGCTAAAAATTAAATAATTTTTTTAAAAAAAGATTACAGATCAGTGCTGAGAATATAGCTGAGTCAGTAGAGTGCTTATTTTAAAAAAATTAAAAATCCAGATTTTACGCAGACTGTACACTGAGGGATGATGGGTGTGTGCTGAAGGAACAACTTGTCCATAAATAGGGAATAGTGTGGGAGGGGAGGGGGATAGTAGAGGATAGGAAAAGTAGCAGAATACAACAGTTACTAATATGGCATTATGTAAAAAATGTGGATGTGTATCCGATGTGATTCTGCAATCTGTATTTGGGGTAAAAATGGGAGTTCATAACCCACGTGAATCTAATGTATGAAATATGATATGTCAAGAGCTTTGTAATGTTTTGAACAACCAATAAAAAAAAATTTAAAAAAATAGGGAATAGTGTAGACTCGTTGCTTACTGCAAAATGGATGCAATAGAAGGGTTGTCAAGGACCAGTGTTGCATCCAGGTGTGGTGGCATACACCTGAAATTCAGGGACTCAGGAGACCGAGGCAAGAAGATCACAAGTTTTAGGCCAAACTCTGCAATGTAGCAAGACCCTATTTCAAAATTAAAAAAAAAAAAATGAAAAGAACTGGATATGTATGTTAGTGATAAAGCATCCCTGGGTTCAATACTCAGTATCACAAAAGGAAACAAACAAACAAAAAAAAAAAAATAGTGGTTTACTTCACAGCTAAGAAGAAATTCAGGAATTCACTTAAGGTTACATGTCATTAGGATCAGAACAAGTCCCAGACCCCAGGTCATCTGTCTCTCATCTGATTCTCATTCTATTTTGCCATGTTTCCTAATTGTCCTTACATCTGCTTTTAACTATCCCCTAGTCTATAAAACAACACATATCTCCTCTGGCATCATGGAGGGTACATTTGGAAAAGCAATTTAGAGACATCTTAAGTTAGAAATATTGACAAGATGGAGTCTGCATCTTGTGGCTAAAGAAACACATTTAAGATCAAATAGTTTGCCTTCCTATTCCAGGAGGAGAAAATGCAATGTTTAATACAGAACCAAAGGCTGTTTTATTTCAAAAGAAAGGAAAAAGATTTGTGTGCTTTTCCACTGTCTGATTCTGAGCTACAAACACAGAATCTCTCGAAACTCTCAGAAACTCTTGCTTAAGTCATTTTCAACGTCTTATGCAGCCATCTGGGGCCTTTTGACAATTGGCACTAATCAATGCAGAGAAGATTGCTTATAAAGGAATCCCAATGGTATTGTTGCAAGGCTGCATTTGGGGTCTTCACAGTAGGGTTTGGGTGAGTATCTGATTATGTACTGCACAAGCCATGGTCATTCCAGGTCTCCATTGTGTGCTTTCTAAATACTTCTCCCACCTCATACCATAAACTATTTACCATCACTCACAGATAAACTGGTCATATGCCTGACCTTCGTCAGGTCTAAGGCTGCCTGACTCATTCACACAACATTCTCCTGTATGTACTAGAAGATTGTGAAAAGATGATACCAATCTCTTATCACATGATCACACAACCTAATACTGCCACTAAAACAAGATGGCAGTTCTAAACTTACCACCATGTATAAGGCTCTGGGAAGTGTATTTTAGTAGCACTATTTCACCTAATTTTCACAAAAATCTTTTGGAGTAGGTATCTTTCCCCACTGTTTTATGGGGGAACAATAAGGCATAAAGAGGCCTTATAAGAATGCAAGATTTATAGCCAGTATCTGGAGTTAATAAGATTTTCATCCTTGGTTGATATTAACATGAATTAAACCATTCAAGACAGATGATTATCTTAAAACTAATCCCTGTCAAAGTAGGAGAGCAGGCAGAACATTAGGTTAGAGAAATTATTTAAGTACGAGAGTGTACTGTTCATTGCTCTGGATGAATTATCTAGCTCTGACTCGATTTATTTAGGAGTAGTTATGGCTTATCTCAGGGCCATCCATGGATTTAAAATAAGATGGTCTGATCTCCTTGAGACATCAAGTAGAAAATGGAAAACTTGATAAATATTCATTTTTAAAACTTGATAAAATATTCATTTTAAATTATCAAATGTCACTACCATGAAGCTTTGTTCCTCTTGGGTATTTTTATACCCAACAAATGAACAAGAAAGTTCACCTTATGACTTTGTGCACTTCCTGAGAACAGGAAATTTCTTCACTTTGTCTGAACTTTCTTTCTGTATAATGGAACACTTTCTTTTGTTTTCTTCTTATCCCTCACTGATATTTTCATTATTATACTTTCCTTTAGAAAGAGCATTGTTACTACAAAGCAATATATGGAAGATTTTATAGAAAATTATAATATCAGTGATCACAAACCTTGTAGTGGATATACTAATATTGATAACTACCAATGACTTGTTCAAGAAATATAACAAAGACAGCTATTTCACAAATGATTATCCACTGGTGTTTGAGTTCTGTACTAGCTATTAGGTTTATGCAAAGAAATTGTATTCATGCTCTAGGCTAGTATTCTACCTGAATTATTTTGTAGTAGTGGTGATTTAGCTATTGCATCAACAAAGTGTTTCAATTTTAATATTAAAACTTAATTATACATTCCAAAGTCACTGACAATATAAAAGTTTTCTTCCTTGTCAAAGCACCAGATATGAGTATTTTAAAGGGTTTATTTTCATTATGTATATAATCCTGTTTATGTTTTGAAGTTTCAAATTATAGGTGTAGTAGAAGGCATTTTTATTACTCTGTGCTTTGAGAATTCTGAATATTGTAATACACCCTATTAGAATCGATGTACTGTATCATTACATATTATAGATAAACTCATATACCGCTAATGTGAGAGGGGTTATAAAATTGAAATAGAATAACAATTTTTTTCTGGTTTCTCTGGTGCTTTATGCACTTCATTTACTAAAAAACATAAAATGGTCAGTAAAATATTTACTAGGACTTTGAAAGTCTCTAAAGGCATAAATTGAATTGTGCAGTATCTCTAGTTTTCTATAAAGCACCTTGCTTTTTTTTTTTTTGTAATTTGAGAATGTGTGCCTTTTGAGGCTAATCTACTTAAATCCAGCAGTAGAGAACATTTTTCATTGAAATTCTTAGAATTTTATATATGACTTACTGATAAACTATTATAAGATATGTAGTGGGTTTGCAATTATTTTATATGTTTATAATGTTTTTATGTATTTGGCTAGAACAAAACACTTGAGCTTAAGTGTTTCTTAGAAAGCTAACCTTTATAAAACTGAGAAATTCCCTATATTTTTCCATCAGTACTTTCTGCTTTGTTCCATTATCGGGTCTTTCTCTTTCTGATTTTTTTTTTTGGTTGTCTCGTGCCCCCAGTTATCAAGGGGGAACTTCTGCTGTCTATTCCTTGGACTATTGTGTTTGAGAACACATGAGACATCATTTAGCAGAGTGAGGATATAAGGCTTACAATATGTCAGAACTCCCAGAATTCATCATTGAAAGGAGGAATAACAATGCAATCATGGAAAATAAGGCATTTTTTTTAGTCATATGGTTTTCTGGTATTGTCTGGAAAATAACAGAAGTCTTACAAAGTCCTTTCTCCTCATTCTACAGGTCTGGCTGTCTGCCCCACCTTAAAGGAAAGGCTAGCCCTGGCACCTAAGGCTTTCTGGATTATGTTGTTCATTTCATTTTCAATATGTACTTTAGAAACTAAAGTAATGCATGCTGATTTTAACTACTGAAAAAATGTTTACATTTTCCAGGTAAATTTTTTTGCTCTCAACTCATCCCCCTGAGAAAATCGCTACAACCATCTATACAGCCATGTGAGAAGTCAAATTATGTTTTCTTTATTTTTAGGCAACTTTTAAAGATATTGTTCTTTATTTCCATCCTTGACATAGACCAGTCAATAACACAAAGTTATTAGCATTTGTGTATTCATTTGGACCCTTTCCCAATGTATCCAATTTCAGCTCATCGGAGGATCCATGATTTTCAGAAGTGACTTATTGTGATATGGCTTTTTCCAAGAAAGCTGGCCCTTTAGCCCTTGGCCTGGATCAGCTCCACTTACGTTCTCCTTAATCTCTTCCTTGAATCCAGGTGATGATACAGGTTCTAGTAATTGGCAGTTGCTAGGAGATGTACTGCTTAAAATGAGTTTATAACCCAAAACTCAGTGAAAATTTCCACTGACACCATCATTTAGTGGCATAATTCCACACTAATAGATAAGGAGAAAACAAAATGATCTCATTAAATAATGATTATTTGGAACCATAATCTTTAGGAACAAAAGAATGTTCCATGCATTCAACACATTTCCTGGAAAACCTACAAAAACTAAAGGAGACAGTTTATATGAAACTTCAGCACAGTGCAAAAGCACTCTCACCTCACTTCTCTCATCTGATTGCCTTTGTCCACTGTGGGCTAGTTGTTAGACTATCCCATGCTTCTCTAATTGTTGAAGTTTTTGTATTTGTTACTTTGTTAAAAAATAACATACATGGGCTATATTCTAGTACTAGTCCACATCTTACTAACTCTGTGAAATTCTGTTGCAAATATGGGTACAGGGAAGGGTGTAGAATCAGAGCCACTTGGTGTAATCAATTCACCGTGGCCTGCTTTCTGACCATGATTATCATCACTCTCCTGTGCTCGAAGTACCCATTCTTGCCCCACCTTCCCAAAGGTCTCATCTAATCATATCACATCACCCAACGTCCCAGGTATCTTGATTTTTCATTTTCTGATATTACTTTTTGTACACATTGCTAGAAAAAAATATTTAGAAGTTGTACAAGAAAAATATAGGTTATATGTATAGAAAAGCACAGTATAATTGTTGTAGTAAGCTTGTTACTTGAATAAATATTCATTTGACTCTTTTTAAAACTAGAATCTGTTGAAAGAGCATTATTGAAGAGTCAGACCCAGGAAAACTACAAGTATCAACATACACTTAACTTAGGCTATTTTAATAACCAATTTAATTCAACACAAAACTTTCTAGTATATACTTTTGGCTTGATTCATTAGGTCTTTGTTATCAGCACAGTATGATACATAACAAACCATCCCAGATATCCTAGTTTAAAATAGAAGTAATGGTTTATTTGACACATTCATGTGAAGGTTGAGTGGGCTCGATAGGGCTCTTTACTCTTTTCTGGAGTCAACTGAATTGAGACATCTCTGCTACGTTTGCCTGGGCTTTTTTTTTTTTTTTTCTCCAAAGGTTATTTTTCTGTTAAGTGTTCCAGGATGCCTATGCTGGGAAAAAAATAGGAAAATACGCCTGTATCCTGCATGTATTATCCTATAGGAATCTTGTTTAGATCTTGATCACAATTATTGGCATCTCTCTCTTACACACAGTTTACGTATTCTGGGGACATACCAGCTCCTAGAATTATGAGAAATAAATGTCTGCTGTTAAACCCCCAGTCTCTGGTATTTGCTTATGGAAGTCTAGAACAGTTAATATATAGCCCTTTACTTTCTTTGACTATATCTGAGAGGGAGATTGGGGAATGCTTACATAGCAATCTCAGCTCACTTCCCCTTGCCAGAATATTTTTAAGGCCCCAGGGACTTTTTCACATTTTGAAAAATTTCAGTCTATCTTAACCCTGGCTAAGACTATTCTTCCTGACTCAGAAACTGCCTCTGAGTCTATTTTATGCTGATGGGCCGTGTCCACACTTGTTATCCAACTGGCTCTTTCTCATTGGACGTTATGGTTTGGATATGAAGTATCCCCTGAAAAGCTCACGTTGGAAATGTGGCTTCCAATGCAGCAAGGGTCGGGACTTTAAGGGAAAGATTGAATGATGAGACTGTGACTTCATTAGTAAATTATCCATTTGATGGCTTAATAATGTGAATGAATTCTTGGGTGGGAACTGTAGGCAGGTGGAGTGTGACTTGAGGAAGCAGAACACTGTAGATGTGGACTACATGGACTATATTTGTTCTTTACACCTTCTTGTCTCCTGGTCTGTGCTTCTTAGCTGCCATGAACTGAGTAGCTTTCATTTCTCCACGCCTTCCACCATGATGTCTGCCTCATCTCAGGGCCAGAGAAATAGAGTTGGCTAACCATAGACTGAATCTCTGAAATCCTGAGACGAAATAAACTGATTCTTCTCTGAGTTGTTTTTAATTAGGTGTTTTCTTCACACTGACTAAAAGCTGACTAACACACTGGCTTTATTCATTGCTATTGTGGGCATCTCCAGCTTCACTGTAACAATGCCCAAAGTTTTCTAAAGCCCTCCTACCTGAGATCCACTGGGCACCATCTTCAACCTATAACATGTCTTCACAAGGATCTAAGTGTCACACTTGGTTTTGTCTGAGCTCCCTAAGGCATCTTACCTTGATATTCTTACATCTGGAAAAATGGGAAATGATAAAGTTTATTTTTCATCAAAGGACACTCTAATCCCTTTGTATTTTATTGAGCATCTATTTGCAGGTTTCCTTATTTTCTGAGCCCATCTCTTTCCAGTAGTTCTTTATCTCTATATAGCTAATAAAGTTTTATGCACTTTTAGCAGGACTGCCTTGTAGTATCCTTTGTCACATTCAAAATTTCTTTGGTTTTATCTTTCTTTTCTGCAATTATTGGCAAAACTACTGACAAATATGTCTCTACCACATGATATGGGTCCACATTTCTAAGCTCCTATGTTAGTTTCCTTACCACTCAACTCTAGTATGAGAATTTTCTTGCCATATGGTTGCTAAAGTAATGCCATATTTTAAGTTTCTATCTTGGAAATATCTTACTTTTAGTGCTTATATTATTATCTATTGTCATAGTGTCATTGCACACCAACTATCTCAAAACTCAGTATCATAAAACATAATTTAAATTTTTGGCAATAATTCTGCAGTTTTCTTTTTCCTGTGTGTGTGTGTGCGTGTGTGTGTGTGTGTGTGTGTGTGTGTGTGTGTGTGTGATGGTTGTTTGGTCTTAGCTGGAGTTCAGCAGGAGTTGAACTCCTAGCAGGAGTTCAGCTAGGTAGGTCTGTTGAACTTGGCTGAGTTTTCTCATATCTTTGTAGGGGAAGATCTTTGTTGGTGATTTAGGATGACTGCTGCTTAAAAAAATGAAGTGATTTGGCTCTGCTCTTTATATCTTATCCTCCAGCAGGCCCGTTAGAGAATCCTCTCATAGTAAAGATCAACAAGAGCAATCCATGTGTCTATGATTTTAAGCTTCAGCAGTGGCTTGAATGACTGAATTCAGAACCAAGAGGTAGTTGCACAGATTCTACCCCTTTGTATGAGGCGCTTCATAGTCAGATTGCAAAGGGAGAAAATTCAAGGTAAGGTAAAAATAAGTTGCATAGTAGCTTTACCCTAGAAACTAATGAGTTAACCAGACTTTTAGGGAGAATGATCTCTTTCTTACGTTAAACTCACCCACTTCTTGCTTAAGTCACCCAAAGTGGAATAGAAGAGAGACTAACCTCAAAGTGACTTAAACAAGAGTAAAGTACATGCATTATTCAATAATGGCACATTCAAGGGTAAGATAAGCTTTACAATTATCTTTGGTGTCTCCTCAATGTTCTCAAGGATTAACTTTCTTAATATTTTTCTTCTGTATGTCTCTGCTGTGTCAGCTTCAGCCTAAAACCAGTTGTCATATTGGTTATAATATTAACTCTCTGACAACTAGGATGACAGTTTTCCTTATTCCCATCCAGAAGGAGAGAGAGTACTTCTGAGTAACATCAAAAGCAAGGGGAGGGATTTGCTTAGAGAGCTCTGGTTGTCCTGTGTCCACTCTTAATTGTAGCCTGGAATGGATCTCAACTACAACCTTTCTTGAGAACAGAGACATTTTTTTCCCCCAAAGTGTAGGAGTTCTATATTAAGAAGAGTGAATAACCAAAAAAATTCTGAATTGAACTAGAGAGAAGAGAGGGAAGGATAAATATTGATTGATCAACTAAACACATGTCCACTGTAATTTTTACAGAAATATGCCAACTGAATTTTCTTATTCTTCATAGAATGCCTTCAACATTCTCCATCAGTACTGGGATATTTATGTGTCAATTTACTTATTTATTCATTTATTTTGAGGTATAGGAGAACAAACCCAGGGCCTCACACACACTTAATGAGTGCTCTACCAGTGAGCTACATCCCTAGTCCCATCAATTTATTTTCTAACAAGCTTGATAGTTTATTAGTTATCAAGAGACAAACCTCAAGAATCATTATTTGCATAAATTCCAAAAACTTTATTCAATTTTACCTTTGTTGTTCTTTTTCGTTGTTGTTGTTGTTTTGTTTTTTGTGCTATGTTTATGCATGCATTTTTATAACTTTAGACCACAATAGGGACCATGGGGATTTCCTAGGAGTACTTAATTAAATGCAGATTCCTGGGCCAAATCAGTCCCATTGAGTTGGAAACTCTGAAGATAAGAGCCAGGAAATATTTTTAATGATCACTCTCAAGAGATTCTTTTTGTATCAAAACTTTAGAGTCACTGATTTTGTGATTTAATTTAAAAAAAGCTTGACTAATTTGCTCAGAAATTAGGGAACATGTCTAAGAAGATTGAAAAGACCCTTTTTTTCTCTATATAGATAAAATACAACTATTTGAACTCATTAAAAGTTTTTTTTTTCCTTCCTTGCTTCTTAAAAATGTTCTAAGAAAACATTTTCTTTAGCATAGCCTTCTCATTTTTTTTTCTACTCCATAATGCTTTTTATAGCCATGGAGAACAATTATAGTAAAATCCTCCTTCCATTGCAAATCATTTATGAAACCTGCTTAAGTACTGTCATGTGTGGATTTATGAATTGTTAAGTCATTTGCTGTGGTTTCTGTAAAACTCAGCATACATTTGACCATATCTGACTGCTGCAGTGTTTCAAACAGCAACTTGCTTTATAAATTTTGAAAAAAAAAAAAAAATATATATATATATATATATATATATATATATATATCTTGATGATTTGTCAAAAAAACTCAGACTTTCTTATTTTTATAATTCAGCATTTAGTTATTATGCCAGTCGTTATTGTTCTGAAGAAATCTGTTCATAACAATATATGGAAGATATTTTATATTTGCCATGAATTTGGGGGCACACAATTTAATTTTTTAAATACTTTAATTACATGCAAATGTGCAAAGACTCAGAGATGTACACTGACTACTTGAAGAAGTTCTTACACAGACAAATTTTGTTTTTGGTACTAGAGACTGAACCCAGGTGTGTAATTTTGTTTTTAGTAAACTATGTATGAGCAATAGCTGTAAATGTCAAGTGTCCTACAAAGACATGCATTTTTAAATTTTTAAAAAAATTTTTTTAGTACCAATAGCATCCACATTCACTGTAATTTGAAAATAATTTTCACAGATATGCACTTTCTTTGCAATCCCATGAATTTTATAAAATTATCTCCATTTTGTTGATTAAGAAAACTAAGCACATGAGCAACTTTTCTAGGATTACAGAGCCAATAATTGATAGTTGTGGGTTTAAAATGATTATACTACTTTAGAAAATTTTAGATTTACAGAAAAATCACAATGCCAGAGCTCCTTCATGCCTCATAGGCAGATTCCTCTTTGTTAGTTCATTGTGTTGCACTTAATGAATTAATAATGATGATTCATTTTTACCAACTAGTGCTCATATGTTGTGTTTCCTTAGTTTTTGCTTCATGTTCTTTTTCTGTTCCAGAATCTATTCCTTCCACTCTAGTCCTTAGGTTCTATTATTGATGACCTTTACAGGTTTGAGGAGGTCTGGTCAAATATTTTGGAAAATATTTTTCAGTTGGGATTTTCTGATGTTTTTGTCATAATTGCTGGGGTTACACAGTACTTACTGGAATGAAGACCAAAAAATGCCATTCTAATATCACATGGAGGAATATATATATACACATATTCAGCTAAGCATGAGTTTATACTGTTGTCTCCAACTTCTCTCTAGAACATATAGCTCATTCTAGCCTCCTCCACTTGATTGTCTCTAACCTGCCATTCCAATGGGAGAAACAAGGCTTCTATTATTTGCCATACATTTACTTTTTTGTTCAATCCTAATATATGTGTATACTGCTTTCTGAATTGTTAACCTGTACCAGCATGGGAAGCTGTGTGAACAATTGATATCTTTACGTACAGGACCTCTTGTCTTTAATTTTACACTTTATAATATAATTATTTCCAAAGTTACTTAGGTTAACTCCCCAGCTTCTTTCGTATGTCTTACATTTGCAATAAAATCAGATTCCTTGTTGAAGTTTGCATTCCATTCCAGCATCTTTCCAATTTCCTAACTCATTTTAAGAATAATTTCATACATTACGATCCCTCCTTTTTTCAATAAGGTTTTTAGTTTGTGCACAGCCCTAAAACTTCTCCTATCTTTAACCTATTCAAACATCTCCAAACTCATGAAAACTATTGACATGTTTTTCAACTCTAAATTTTTTCTTTTACCATGTCATCAAATAATGGATTTGTATAGCATGTAATCTTTTCATTTGGCTTCTTCCCTCATCCTTCCCACCCTCTTCCATCCATGCTTTCTACCTTCCTTCCATCCTTCCTCCCTTCTTTCCTTTCTTCCTTTCTTTCACATTTGTCAATAAAAATGTTTCAATCTATATGCCATTAAATTATTATATTTTTCTTGTTGCACAAGCTAAACTTCTGCAAAATATTGAATGTGAATGGTGATGTTATGGTTTAGATGATGTGTCCTCCTGAAGCTCACATGTGAGACAATGTAAGAAGGTTGGAGGAGAAATGATTGTGTTATAGCCTTAACCTAATCAGATAATTAATCCCAGATTGAAATTAACTAGGTGGTAACTGGAGGTAGGTGGGTTGTGGCTGGAGGAAGTGGTTCATTGGGGGCGTGGCTATGGGGTATATATTTTGTATCTGATGAGTGGAGTGTCTCTCTCTGCTTTCTGATCATCTCGTGAGCTGCTTCTCTCTGCCACATTCTCCTGCCATGATTCTGCCTCACCTTGAGCCCTGAGGAATGGAGCCAGCTTTCTATGGACCTCTGAAACTGTGAGCCCTCAAATAAACTTTTTCTTCTCTACAATAGTTCTGGTCAGAGCTTTAAGTCATAGTAGTAGAATAGTTGACTAAAACAGGTGAGAATGAACATCTTTGCTTTATTCCCTGTTTTGGAGGAAAGTATTCACTCCTGTGGCACTGAATATGATATAAGCTGACATTTACTCATATGTAGCTATATTATATTAAAGCAGTCTCATTCTATTCCTAGTTTTCTTAGAGATTCTATCACAAATGGGAGATCAATTTTGTTACATGTTTTATTTATTTTTATATAATCATATAGATATTCTTTAAATTTTGCATGCAGACATAATTCACATATGATAAAATTTATCTTATAATTCATTGTTTTTTGATTTTTAGTGTATTTACAGAGATATGCAAGATTCCACTAACTCCACTAACCCTTAGAGAAGTCTCTTGCCCATTATTACTCATTCCAATCCTTCCTTCTCCAAGTGTTTCCTAACTATTAACACAGAGTCTGTCTCTGGATTGGTATACCAAGAGATTTCATTTAATTGGAATCATCAAGCATGTGGCCCTTTTTTCTTTTACTAAAGTTAATGACTGCAAGTTCTGTCTGTGAAAATATTCTTTAAGGTACACATATTTTCAGAAAGTTAGTTTATACTCATCAGTTTAGCAAGTCTATGTTTATCTTGGCTACCAGAAACTCGTTAATTATAAAAATGCTATATATCATTATTTTTTCCCTAAACCCACCAGATGTTGTTGATCAATCACGGTATCTTCCAGGGAAATTAAATGACATAATTTATGTCAGAGGAGTAGGTCTTGTGCACAAAGTTAGATGCCTTTTTTTTTTCAAAGCAGAATCAAGATTAAAGAACCAGTAAGTTTGATGTTTGGTTTAAATGACAGACCAGGTATGTCAAGAAACACTGGCAATTTTTTCCTGATTATCTGATGCTTTATTACTGGTGTCCTATTTAGGCAAACACAGTTAAGTTCAGAAGAATGGGATCAAAATAAAAAGTCATTTGGTTTAAAAGAAAGTCAGCATGTAATCAAAGACACAGGTGTAGTGATCAAGTTAGGAATATCATTAGTGCATTCCATGGAGATATAAATGTATTACAAGTTGGCTTAGGGTGGCAAACTCTATCTTGCAAGGAGAACAAAGTTTTGTGTCTGTGAAAATGTACATTATGTCATCTTTGTACTGCTGCCATTGTAAACATCCTATTAAGAATCCTCCTATGAAATTTTTCAAATGATTTACTTTATACTTTTTGCATTGGTAGAAATCTAAAAAATTAACTACTCAGAGTTGTTATGTAATTCAGTTTTAAGCATCTAATTGACAGTTCTAAAAGAAAAAAGTTTAATTCTCAAAATTCTCAAATTCAAAACACAAATGTATCTACATTGAAGGAATTTTCACAAATTTCAATTTCAGTTATATTCACTAATAGAACATGTTGACATTCCAAATACATCTCTTTATAACAGGTGCAATATTGTGTTCTGCATCACACATTTAAAATAATGTCTATGAATAAGAGATTTTATTAGATTCTCCTACCCTTAAAAGTTCTGGATACAACTTTGTTGCTTAAAGCAAAAATTTGCATTTTTGTTGACACCTTCAGCCCATGGCAAAAATACTGAAGTCTCTCAACTGATATTAGTCATTAAGTGCCTATGCAAGGTTTTCTCCTATTGGCCTCACCTGTGATTCACAGTGAACAGGAATGTGCTGGCTGATGCTGTTAGAGATTCCTAGATTCTTAGGGTCTAAAATCTCTTAACAGATTCTCCATGTTTTTATCATTTAAACTGATCTAGAAAAAATAAATTCAAACTTGTCAAACCCACAGGTTCTTGATAGTCTGTGCATTTAAGAAATTCTCAGAAATATTTAGAGCACAGCCAACTATTTTTTGCTTCTTAAAACACATTTTTATTCTGTTTTTTTTTTGTCTTTAAATTTAACAAAAAATAATTTTTAAAAAACTCTTCCTAATTATATACTACAGTGGATACTCCTTCTCTGGTTTATTCAAACACTTCATTCAATCACCTGCTCAAGAAAAGTTTTTGAGGAATTCATTATTGTTAGTGTTTACTATTTTATTATAAAGTTATAATCCAAACTCTTCATTGGTGGATACTTCAGTTTTGTCTTTGATGAATGGTGCTACTATGAACACACTTGTACACTATGATGATGTGTGTACATATATTATGTATATGTTCACAGATATACACGTTGACAAAACTGAAGAATAAATTTTCACATGTTTAGTAAATATCTTCAAATAATCTAAACTTGACTTCGGCTACATTATGTATTATTTTATATTTATTATGTACTTACTATCACTGTTATTAAATTTTCTGATTTTAATTGTGATTTCTTCCTCACCCCATGGATTATTTGGAAGAGAATTAGTTTAAGGCTCATTGTCTCTGTCTTCCATTGTTTCTGCTGATAAACTAACCTCCAGTATTTCTGAAATGTCTTGGAGAACAATTTATTTTTAATTTTTCCAGTCATTCTTTGAACACTTCTAGGTTTTTGATGTTTTTCATGATGCTGCTATACAGTTTCTGTTTTCTTCATCTCAAAATCCTGAAAAATTCTGACTTGTCTGAGTTCAAATGAGAGTTCTAGAAGAAACCATGACAGACTATTTCTTTAAACTTGGTGTAGGAAAATTTGTTTGGACTGGATAAATGCCTGAGTTACAGATGTGCTATATTCATTTAGTATGTTTCAATTTTATTCTCTTTCATTTCCATCATTTTTTTTCTATCCTGTTTCATTCTAAATGCTTCTAGCTCACTACTGCTCTCTTTCACATGTTCAATATAATGTCAAACCACCAATGCAGATGTTATTTCCAGTTATTACATTTTTTTTGTGATTCTTAAATATGCATTTGATTTTGTACCAAAATGCAGCCCTCAATTGCATTTTATAATTAATTTTTAAGGCAAACTGGCACCCTAAATTTCGAAGAGACAGGCAAATCCAGAGTCACAGCTGAGATCAAGTTACCTATGGCAAAATCTCCTGGAGCCATAAACTGATAGGAACACTTAAAATGGTAATTTTGACAAATTCCTGGAGGCTGAGTGTGGCCTAACATGAGCGTGTCACCCTGCTATGAGCTGCAGTCTCCGGGATGCCTCACACTTTTGCGGTGGGTTTTATTTCCAGAAACTTACCTGGTTTTCACGGAGAAGATCCAAGAAAGAATTCCTTGTGGACATGGAAGAAGAAAAGGAAGAGCGATCCTTGTGAAATGGGAGCAGAGCCATTTCCAAAACAAAGACCAACAATTTAGGGGATAGAACCAACCAGAGTCTCTGTCCCTGACAATTGAAGAAGGGCAGCCCTATTAGTGCAGCCATGACATAACACCTTAGCAATAAGAGAACATAACATATTGCAATAGGAGAACATAACACATTAGCAATAGGAAAAGCTATGCAAGAAGCAACAATTGAGACATGGAGAGGTCAAAGATGCTGTGGCACAGAGAGACTCAGGTAATGTTAACAACAGGAACTTCATCCTCTTCTCTCCACCTCTATTTTCTTATATATCAACACAATTAGAGTAAAACAGTGGATTATACCTTCAAGAGATCCATGGCACCGACTCCTTCTAAGCAGTACAAAGAGACACCCAGTCCAGAGGGAAAGCCAGAACAAGGACACAAGAAACATTTCAAGCTTCTAGCAAGATGAAAATGAAACTTCATACAAAGGATCAGACCTAATGTTCTCTTACTAGATTCATTGCATTGACTGTCAGCAAAACATGACAAAGAGTACTGAAAGTCAAGCTAAAACAAAACACAAAGAGATAAAGCGAGGATAAGAACCAGAGTCAAGAGTCAGATATCAAAGGGACGTTGAAGCCATCAGATAGTGATTTTAAATTACTAGAATTAATAAATTAAAGCTTCTAAAAGGCAGCAATAGGTAACACACAAAAACTGATGAACAATGAAGGCACAGAGAAATGAGATTCTTAGAAGGATTCAAAGGTAGTGCCAGGAATTAAAAACACTAACAAATGAAAATTTCCTCCATCAATTTATATTCAGTAGATTGGGCATATCTAAGAAAAATAATTAGTAAACTTGAAAATAGGTTAATAGAAACATCTCAAACTGAAATACAAGGTAAATTTTTAAAAATATTTGAGAATTTTGAAAAATTTTTAAACAGCATAACATACATATAATTGTAATTCCAGAAAGAGGAAATAGAGCAAAGCTGTGAAAATATCTCAAGTAACAATGTTCAAAACTTAAAAAAAAAATAAAAATGAGTTAAGTAAATCACAGATGTGGGAAACTCAGAGAACTCGTTATAATTAGAATAAAAACAAAATAAGTTAGAATAAGTATCATACCTACTTCTATCATAACTCCATTTCAGAAAATTAAAGACAAAATTAACACTTTTAAAGATGCCAAGGGAGGGAGTAATGGGGAGGGAAACATTTTGACTACTTTGAAGATTTTCTCTTTATATTTTCCACCAATTTGACTATGATATTCTTGATTATGTTTCCTTTCATATTGGTTTTGTTTGAAAAGTAATGAGCTTGTTAAATTTCAAAGTCCTCATTTTTTTTAATTTAAGCAAGCTTGAAACATATTTGGGTGTTTTTAAAATAATTCTCTTCCTTTCCTAACTTTTTTGTTTCTTCCTTCATTTTTTATCCTGTTTACATGGGAGTTTGAACATAGTTCTCTTAAGGAAAAATAACTGAAATGCCTGGAACATATTGTACCCTTTAACAACAGAGACAACAATCCAGGACCCCCAGTGATTACCTGAAACTGCAGTAGAATTAAAGCCTACATATGCTATGTTTTTATTTTTTTCCTATACATCACACCTATCTTAATGTTCAAATTTATCAATTATACTCAGTAAAAATTAGCAACAAATAAGAGAGAATAATTTTAACAATATGCTACAATAAAAGTTTTGTGAATGGTTTCTCTCCCTTGAAAGAATCAAGACACGTATCTGTATTTTCAAACTGCAATTTACCAGAGATAATTGAAACCACACAGAGAAACTTCTCAAAGTAAAACCATAGAAAAGAGCAATTGATAAATATTGTAAGAGCCAGCATGGATCAACTAAAATGTATGGCTTGCTTATTGAATCACCCAACTAATGATGAGAAGAGTTACAGGAAGAAAAAAATGTCAATGTGAGTTAAATTTCTTGAGAAAAAAATTACAGGTGAGCCAAATTTAGGTAATGCCTAAGACAAATAATACTCTCAACACAACTATTTAAGAAAATTAGTTAGTTGAAAATATGTTCCATTGCATAGGGGGGAGTTTTATCAAAGTCATCTGGAGGTTGAAAATTGACTACTTGATCCCAAGGAAGATGTCTGTTCAAGATTAAAGTCAAGAAGATCCAATCCAACACTGAGCATAGTATTATGTGGCAAAAATGTTGGATAAGTAGGTCACAAAATAGGTGGATTTTTAAAAGAACAGTGATGGCAACTTGGACTTGATCTGAAAACCTACACACTTTGTATGATCCTAAGTGGGCCATAGAATGGTCAGAATATCACTTCTGATATTGCTATTTAAGTAATGATTGACAATATAATATTGTTTCAAATTTGCAAATCATAAATCATAAAATTAGGGAAAAACAATGTCACATTGTTGTCATTCATATATAAACAGTGATGCTTTTAACACATTTGCATATGTCTTACAGAATTTTCTAATTTCTCCCAACAGAATTCTCATAATTTTGAGAAATTCCACTGGGCACTCTTGTGTATCTTCTGGAAGATCATGTTATTCTGACCTCTGCAGTAAATGTTCTCACTGCCATAGCACTGAAGTCACTTCAGAAGTTACATAATGTACACATAATTAGGAAACATGCACACTGAACACCAGCACGATTCCAAGTAGAGGCTTTCAACTCAGTGCATTTTGAAATTTCCACAAACTGAAATGCTGTACTCAGGTGTTCTCATGGAAATGTACCTTTCTTTGGCTTCTGATTTTGAGTTCCAGTCACATTGCTCTTAAACAGTATCTTTGTGTGGAAAGCACACATTAGGAGAATCAAACTCAAGAGTTCTAGGAGAAACAGTACTACAACATCAGCTATCTTGTTCATTGCCGTCTTCATCTAGAAAAGGAAGCAATAGTTGAGGGATTCCTTGGCCAGGGCATGGGGGTACAGTGACTGAGAAGGGGCTTGGCGGAAACAGGTGACAGCCTAGCCATTAGATAAACATGGAAACCTATAAACCTAAAGTTCTTTTCCAGCACCAGGAATTGAACCCAGGGAATGGACCTCCCAGGCAGCATTGCACATTTGCACAGCTTGGCTATTGCAAATTGTGCTGCTAGAAACACTGACATGGGAATATTCCTATATTGTGCTAACTTTAGATCTTTTGTATATATATATATTATATATATTATATATA
>NW_026000037.1:18541262-18606888 GCF_001458135.2 Marmota marmota marmota
TATATATATATATATATATATAAAGAAGTGGAATAGCTGGGTCATATGGTGGTTCCATTCCTATATTTTTAAGGAATCTCCATTCTGCTTTCCAGAATGGTTGGACTGATTTGCAATCCCACCAACAATATATGAGTGTACTTTTCCCCCCATATCCTTGCCAACATTTGTTATTATTTGTGTCCTAGATAATTGCCATTCTGACTGCAGTGAAGGCAAATTCTTATGTAGTTTTGACTTTCATTTCCCTCATTGCTAGAGATTTGGGGCATTTTTCCACATATTTATTGGTCATTTGTATTTCTTCTTTAGAAGAGTCTATTTGGTTCTGTTGCCCATTTATTATTATTTTTAATTTCCTTCTCTTGCCTGATTGTTGTGGCTAGAGGTACAAGGACTATGTTGAATAGGAGTCATGAAAGTGGATGTCCTTATCTTCTTCCTGTTTCTAGAGGAAATGCTTTCAATATCTCTCCATTCTATATGATGTTGGCCATGATTTGATATATATATATATCCTTTACAATATTGAGGTAAGTTCCTTATATTCCGAGTTTCTCTACTGTTTTAAACATAAATAGGTGCTGACTTTTCAAATGCTTTTTCTGCATCTTTTGAGATAATTAAGTGATCCTTTCCCTTACCTCTTTTATGTGGTGAGTTACATTGTTTGAATTTGTGAATGCTAAATCAATCTATCTACTTTCCTGGATGAAACCCACTTGATTTTGGTGCACTATTTTCTTAATGCATTATTGAATGTGGTTTGAAAATGGTTTATTAAGAATTTTTACTTCTGTGTTCATCCAAGGATATTGGTCTGAAGTTTTCTTTCCTTGATACACCTTTGTATGGCTTTGGTATTGGAATAATACTGGCTTCAGAGAATGAGTTTGGCAGTTTTCCTATTTCATGGAATCATTTTAGAAAGCTTAGTATTAGTTCTTCTTAAATGGTCTGATAGAACATGACTAGGAATCCTTCTGGTCCTGAACTTTTTGTTGTTGTTGTTGGAAAACTTTTAGTAGCTGCTTTAATTTCATTATTTGATATTGGTCTGTTTAACTTTTCTGTATCTTCATGGTTCAATTTGCATTGCTCATATGTCTCTAGGAATTTGTCAATATATTTGGCATTTTCTAGCTTATTGGAATATAAATTTTCAAAATAGTTTCTAGTGGTCCTCTGGATTTCAGTAGTTTCGTGGTGATATTTCCTTTTTGATCTCTAATTGTGTTAATTTGGTCTTCTCTTTTTCTCTCTTTTAGTGTGGCTAAGGTTTTATCAATTTTGTTAGTCTTTTCAAATAACCAACTCTTTGTTCTATTGACAATCTGTATTTTTTCAATTCTGAATTTTATTTATTTTAATTATTTCTTGTCTTCTACTGATTTTGGTCTTAGTTTATTCTTTATCTTAACCTCCTTTTATTTGTGTGTGTGTGTTTGCTCTGGTGTATTAACTAAAGACAATGACATAAGAGCTTCCTTAAATTAGTATAATCTATTCTTGGATTAATTGATAATTTAAAATGTATTGGATATCCTTTTCAAACATTGCTAAAAGAGGGATTTTTTTCTGATAAAAAAAATACAGTGTTGCTTTTTAATGAAAAAAAAAGATGACAAAATTAAAATTCATTTTGTTACCTGTAATCAGAAACAGATCAACAGACAAAATCCCACAAACATGCAACAAAGTAACTAAACAGCACACCTATTTGAGGAGACAATAGACCTTTGTAATTCTCAGATAAACCGTGATGGAATTTCACCAAGTGAGGAAGTGTAGAGCCAGGGAATGTCCTGTTCAGTTAAAAATAAAATGTAAAAGTGGGCCAACTAAAAAGCAATTCATTCCAATACAAAAGTGTTTTTTTTTTTTTTTTTTGATGAGGGGTGGGTAGTAGGATTCATTTGCTCAAAAGAATTTCTTCAAGAGCCACTCAGCCTTTCCTAAAACCAATTTTCTACATTTTATAATACTTAAAATCAAAACTGAAAACAAATCAAACAACACATTAAGGAACAACAGTGAAAAAAAAATATGGAACAGATCCTCATGACTAAAAGTAAAGTTGTGTTTCTATGTTGAGCAATTTCCTTTTAGTTCCATTCTCAGAGGTTTACTGAGTTTAATTCCTCTCGCCCTCCCCTACTAGAACCACTGAAGTTTTGGCATTGTTGGAAGTGGATGTACTTAACAGCTTTTATGATATCCTGTTGCTTGCTTCCCTTCTGCCTGAGTGTCTAACACTGACCCTTCACATGGGCATGAAAAGCCCTAAAGATGCACACAATATCGACCCAGGCTTTGATAACAGGGTTGAGCTCAATATCTTGCTTTGCGGAAGCTTTTGTATAACCTAACAAGAAAATAAGATGGATTTCCTTGAAAGAATCCATTTGGAACATTAATGTTAGAAAAAGTAATGCTTCCTGGAAAAATGAAGGGTGTATTTTTAAAAGACATTCAAATTGAGCAGAAGTGACTTACAAATAAAATCTTATTGCATGGTTGATGTAATAATTGATTTGAAAATTCCAGATGTCACTAATAATTATAACTAGAACCCTAGTCACTAACTTCTGGTCTATGGTGCACTTACGGTTTTGCAAACAATGGTACTCATGGGCCAAATACCAAGTACCACCAAGATTGTTTCCATATATAAAATTTCCCTGTAACAGGCTCCTGCCCACTGATTTACATATTATGTAAGGTGCCTTTTGAATTGTAATGGTGGAGCGGAGTTGGTGCAATGAAAGTAATATGGCCCATTTAACTTAAAATTAATACCTTAAAATTAGTATATTTCATAGAAAAATGTCATCAGTCTCTAACATTGTATTGTCAATCAAAGATAAGAGGTAAAAAAGCATCTATAGATGCATTTTGTTTGGCTGAATTATTTCTTTTTATTAGCATGTAAAATTTTAAATTACTATTATTTTTATTTATGTGTCTTTTACAAGCCATTCATTCTTCAGTTCTCCAAAGCCCCTTTTTCTCCCATCTCATAAATTCCTACCATATTCCTTTACCAGTTTTTTCATTTATTTTAGCCATCCATCTAATGAGGAAATTTGAATTTGAAAAACTTGATGTACAAAAAGTGGTAACAAATGTAACAATGTGGAAGAAATTTGAATATGTTATGTGTTCAAATATATGATTAAATAAACAACCATATGCAGTTAAAGAAATAAAATACAAATGAAATGAGGTATTGATTTAATTTATAATTATAGTTTAGTCACTAAGCAACTAAGAGAAAGATCACTTTTGTTTAGTAGATTAAAAAGTACAACTTTTATGACTCTGTTTCTAGGTTCAGTGTATATTACCTTCATATCAACTCTTCTTTTCTTCCTGTTCCTATTTAGACCAGCCAGAACTATAGTACCAGCATCTAGATCTATTGAGCCAGCTCCAGGCCTATTGCCAATATATAACTTTACTGTTGATAGTACCACTTGTTGGCTAGTGAAGAATGCATCAAATCATATTCCTACTCTAAACCAAAAATATGAACAATATCCAATATAAAGGTAACTTTATAATTTTTAAGAAATTACATTCCCAAAGTTATGGAATACACTCTGCAAGTTTCTTACTGCTACAAGACTATAATTGGGATCAGAAACTAAAATTTTATGCCCCTTTATAAATGATGGCAATCCAACTAGAATAACATTCTTTCTTGCATTTTAAAATAATCTACTTTTCTCTATCTTTCTATATATCTAGCTATATATCATCCAACTGATAAAACAATATGATGTTATGTAATATGACATGATATATGAAATGCTAAGTAATAATATGCTACGTAATATATTATATATTGTATGTAATACATATAATATAATAATATACATATATAATATATATGCTATGATATACATATATAATATATGCTATGAAATAAGTAATTTGTCAAGTTGCTATAACTTATTTTACTTCCATGAGGTTAAAGCAGACACTTGAAAATCAAGAAAAAATATAGTTTGTAATAGAGAAATATTACATATAAAACCACACTAAATGAAAAATTTTAAACGGAAAGTTCTAATAACTGGAAAAAAATATATAGATATGTTGAGTATCAAAATGGAGATGACAGAGGATGAATCAGTGTAAACATGGATCAACACAAATTACCTAATGTGAAAAGCACACATAAAATATTGAGGAGGACAACAATGTTAAGTGGAAAATGTAAAAAAAAAAATCTAATGTTGTGTCACCGGAATCAAAAAAGAAGTAGAGAAATCCAAGATGGCGGGCTAGAGGGAGGCAGCATTCTGTGTTGCTTATGACCTGGGACTCAAGAAGTGAGAATACTGCTTCTCTGTAAGTGATATTCCTGCTTCCCCACAGGAATCATGGCCACTGTACCCGGGCAGGGCTCCAGTCTTCAGCATCAGATTAGGTCTCCCAACTACTTGCCCACATAGGACTATCAGGTGCCCAAGAGGGATCATCAGCATCAGCACCCAAGCAGGAATGCTCCAGGCAGCTCCTACACATGACTCCTAACAGCTGCTGTCAGGATCTCCAGCCACCAATCCTGTGTGGACCCCTATCAACCAATGTGGGGCTCCAACAATTGCCTCCATCTTGGGACTCTGCAGCAACAGAGATAGTCACCTACTCACCATAGGCCACCTGCACTGGGGAACTTCATCCAGGATCTGAAGACAGCCACAGGCACATGCTGCACTGCAAAAGATCTAGTCTCTGAACTTATCATCTAATGCCATAGCCTGGCTTCTCCCACTCGACCTCACACTCCATTGCTGAAAGCCAACACCTCCACCTTAGGTCACCTTCATCACCATCTTTAGTGTGGACAACTCCCATTTTGGAACTCTAGCTGACCAGGTTCCCAGTTTCTAACTCATCCCTATCCCCAGCAGTCAGTAACCTAGCATAGTGACTGCCCCCAAAAAACAGCTGTCAGTGGAGCAGGTGCACAGTGTGCCCAAAACTCCACACACAAGAACCCTGGAGATAAATATTCCTCATTAGGAAGCAGTAAGGGAGAGGGAAAGTATAATACAGTTTAGAGGATAACAGAGATGAGGAACTGGGTGGTCATCAGGTGAAATAAGGAGATAAGACCAGACGATCACATCTCAGGAGGAAGCTCAAAAAGTGATTCCTGAGGTGCAGTCTCCCTTTGGGGACTGTTGGGTATCACACTCCACTTTGAGGTACCCTCCACCCACAAATAACCCTCCTTCCCTATTTACCTTCACCATCCTGAGGGCAGAGATACCAGCTAACAGCAGATGACCCCGCGTACTAGATGAGAAGGGAAGAAGGAAATATAATAATGTATAACCAATACAATCCTGGTTTCTTCTTTTGAGATTTTTTTTCTTTTTTTCTTTGTTCTCCCTCTTTATTCCCCCACCCTCATATCCTCAACATATGTGAAACCAAGTATCTTGCATGAATTAGGATATTGAGGTCTGAGACAACTGAACAGTATACTACAGTTGTGTTGTATATCCTTTTTTTTTCTTTTTTCCTCCAATTTTAACATTTTTTTTAATTTTTCTTAATATATATGTGTATTTGTTTTATGTACTCTACTGTCTTCCCACTTACGTGTCTACCCAAAATTACTTTCTCTCTATTCTGCTACTAACCTTCTTCTTTAGATTTCTCTTTCACACTTCCTAAGACATAACAACTCTATATCTTCACCTCCTGTCTCCCCAGCATATCATCCTACTCCTCAGCCCCGGTTCTTTGTCCACCATCAGAAACTGTAAACCCTTTTACAAACTTACTGATTATATTATAGATAATAATTGAATTCACCATTCATGACCAAACTGTAAATATCTATTTGCAACTATTTTTTAGGTGGTATATTGTTTATATTGGGATCTGTTTACATTGTACTACCCCTCAAAAGAGAGGTAGTGGAACCCTACAGGGGCAGTATGGACCTATAGAGTAAAAATAATAATGCCTTCTATCCAAAGAGCTAGAAGAAAAGACACATGAGCAACATGAAAAGACAGTAAAGAAAGTGCCCCAAACAAATCAAGATACCACATTATTAGAATTCATGGACAGCACAGCAGAAAAAAATTACAGAGAAAGAGTTCAGAATGTGCAAAATTTAAATGTTCTGTGAATTAAAGAATGATATAAGAGAGCAAATAAAGGCAGCAAGAGATCATTTTGACAAAGAACTACATAAACAAATACAGGAAGCAAAAGATTACTTCAGTATGGAGATAGAGTTTCTAAAGAAAAACCAAATGGAAATCCTTGAAATGAAAGAAACAATAAACGAAATTAAAAGTTCAATTGAAAGCACCACCAACAGAGTAGACCACTTGGGAGACAGGACCTCAGACAATGAATAAAAAATATATAATCTTGAAAAGAATGTTGACAACACAGTGAAAATGGTAAGAAACCATGAGCAGAACATTCAAGAAATATGGTATAGCAAAAAAAAAAAAAAAAAAAAGACAAAATTTAAGAGTTATTGGGATAAAGGAAGGCATAGAGTTCCAAACCAAAGAAATGAACAATGTATCCAATGAAATAATATCAGAAAATTTTCCAAACATGAGAAACGAGTTGGAAAACCAAATTCAAGGAGCTTACAGGATGCCAAATGTAAAAAATCATAATAGATCCACACCAAGTCACATTATAATGAAAATGCCTATAATACAGAATAAGGAGAGAATATTAAAAGCCATGAGAAAAATAAATCAGATTATATAGGGGGAAAAATATTTAGGTTATGTGCTGATTTTTCAACCCAGACCCTGAAAGCTACAAGATCCTAGAACAACATATATCAAGCTTTGAAAGAAAATAAATGCTAACCAAGAATCTTGTATCTAGTAAAATTAACCTTTAGATTTGATGATTAAATAAAAACCTTTCATGATAAACAAAAGTTAAAAAAAACTTACAGCTAGAAAACCTGCACTACAGAACATCCTTGGCAAAATATTCTACAAAGAGGAAATGAAAAACAATAATGAAAATCAGCAAAGGGAGGTATTACACTAAAGGAAAAAGTAATCAAAGGAGAAACCAATCAAGTCAAACAAAAAAAAAAAAAATGGCTGGGAATACAAATCATGTCTCAATAATAACCCTGAATGTTAATGGCCTAAACTCACCAATCAAAAGACATAGGCAACTTGATTGGATCAAAAAGAAAAAGAAAAAGAAAAACCACCAGCAATATGCTGCCTCCAAGAGACTCTGTTTCATAGGAAAAGACATCCACGGACTGAAGGTGAAAGGTTGGGAAAAATCATACCAGTCCCATGGACTGCGGAAACAAGAAGAGTTTTCCATTCTCATATCAAATAAAGTAGACTTTAAGCTAATGTTGTCAAAAGGGATAAAAAAGAACACTTTATATGTGCAAGGGAAACATACACAAAAAAGACATAACAATTATAAATATTCATGTTCCAAATAATGGAACAAGAATGTTTATAAAACAAATTCTTCTCAAGTTCAAGAGTCAAATTGACCACAATATAATAATTCTGGGTGAGTTTAACACACCCCTTTTACCACTGAATAGATCTTCCAAACAAAATCTGAACAAAGAAACTATAGAACTAATGCAATCAATAATTTAGACTTAACTGACATATATAGAATATTTCATTTTTAATGAGCAAATACACTTTCTTCTCAACAGCACATAGATCCTTCTCTAAAATAGACCATATATTATGCCACAAAGCAACTTTTAACAAATACAAAAAAAAGTAGAGCTACTACCCTGTACTCTATCAGATCACAATGGAATGAAATTAGAAATCAAAAATAAAATAAAAAATAAAAACTACACCAACTCATGGAGACTAAATAATATGCTACAGAATAAACAATGGGTTTCAAAAGACATCAAGGAAGAAATTAAAAATTTCTTTGAGGTAAATGAGAACACTGATACAGCATATCGTAATCTCTTAGACACTGTGAAGGCAGTACAAAGAAGTAAGTTCATTGTATAGAGTTCATTTCTTAAAAAAAGAAAAAGTCAACAGATAAATGACTTAATATTACATCTCAAAGCCCTAGAAAAAGAAGAACAAATCAACACCCAAATCAGTAGAAGACAGTAAATAATTAAAATCAGAGAGCTGAAATTGATGAAATTGAAACAAAAGAAACAATTGAAAAAAATGACAAAACAAAAAGCTGGTTCTTTGAAAATTAAAAAAAAAAAATTCATAAACCCTACCAATGTTAACAAAGAGAAGGAGAGAAAACTCAAATTTCTAACATACATGATGAAAAAGAAAATATCACAACAGACACAACAGAAATACAAAAGATAATTAGAAATTATGTTGAAAACTTGTACTCCAATAAAATAGAAAATAACAAAGGCATTGACAAATTTCTAGAGTCATATGATTTGCCCAAATTGAATCAGGATTAAATACTCAATTTAAACAGATCAATTTCAAGCAATAAAATAGAAGACACCATCAGAAGTCTACCAACCAAGAAAAGCCCAGTACTGTAAGGATACACAGCCAAGTTCTACAAGACCTTTATAGAAGAACTAATACCAATACTCTTCAATTTATTTCAGGAAATAGAAAAAGAGGGAGCATTTCCAAACTCATTCTATGAGGACAACATCACCATGATTCCAAAACCAGGCAAAAACATACCAAAGAAAGAAAACTTCAGACCAATATCTGTAATGAACAAAGATGCAAAAATCCTCAATAAAATTCTGGGAAATTGAATACAAAATACATTAAAAAGATAGTACATCACGATCCAGTGGGGTTTATCCCAGGGATGCAAGCTGGGTTCAACATGTGAAAATCAATAAATGTAATTTATCACATCAATAGACTTAAAGATAAGAATCATCTGATCATCTCAATCAATGCAAAAAAAGAAATCCAGAAAATACATCACCCTTCATGTTTAAAACACTAGAAAACTTTGCTCCCAATATGTCAGCTCTCTATCCACCTCACACATTGTTTCTTTTGCTGAGAAGAAACTTTTTAGTTTTAGTCCATCCCACTTATTCATTCTTGATTTTAATTCTTACACCAAAAAATTCTTATTAAGTAAGCTGGGGCCTAATCCCACATGATGGAAATTAGGGCTTACTTTTTCTTCTATTAGACGAAGGATCTCTGGTTTTATTCCTAGGTCCTTGATCTATTTTGAGTTGACTTTTGTGCATGGTGAGATATCTGGTTTAATATAATTTTTGTTGCATATGGATTTCCAGTTTTCCCAGCATTATTTGTTGAAGAGGCTGTATTTTCTCCAATATATGTTTTTGGCAACTTTGTCTAATATAAGATAATTATAATTTTGTGGGTTAGTCTCTATGTCCTCTATTCTGTACCTTTGGTCTGCCAGTCTGTTCTGGTGCCAATACCATGCTGATTTTTGTTGTTGTTGTTGTTTTTGTTTGTTTGTTTTTTTCTTTCTATTGCTCTGTAGTATAGTTTAAGATCTGGTATAGTGATACCACCTGCTTCACTCTTCCTGCTAAGGATTGCTTCACCTATGCTGGGTCTCTTACTTTTCCAGATGAATTAATTTTATGACTGCTTTTTTTTTATTTTTATGAGGAATGTCATTGGGATTTTGATTAGAATTGCATCAAATCGGTATAGTGCTTTTGGTAGTATGGTCATTTTGATAATATTAATTCTGCCTATCCAAGAGAAAGGTAGATGTTTCTATCTTCTAAGGTCTTCTTTGATTTCTTTTTTTAGGGTTCTGTAATTTGCATTATATAGATCTTTCACCTCTTTTGTTAAGTTGATTCCCAAGTATTTTATTTTTTTAGAGGCTATTGTAAATGAAGTAGTTTTCCTCATTTCCCTTTCAGAGGATTTGTCAGTGATGTACAGAAATGCATTTGAATTATGGGTGTTGATTTTATACCATGCTACTTTGCTGAATTCATTTACTAGTTCTAGAAGTTTTCTGGTGGAACTTTTAGGATCTTCTAGATATAGAAGTATATCATCAACAAATAGTGCTAATTTGAGTTCTTCTTTTCCTATGTGTATCCCTTTAATTTATTTTGTCTGTCTAATTGTTCTGGCCAGTGTTTCAAGAACCATATTAAATAGAAGTGGTGAAAGAGGGCATCCCTGTCTTGCTTCAGTTTTTAGAGGGAATTTCGTCAATTTTTCTCCATTTAGAATGATGTTGGCCTGGGGCTTAGCATAGATAGCCTTTATAATGTTGAGCTATTTCCTGTTATTCCTAATTTTTCTAGGGTTTTAAACATGAAGGGGTGCTACAGTTTATCAAATGCTTTTTCTGCATCTATTGAGATGATCATATGATTCTTATCTTTAAGTCTATTGATGTGATGAATTACATTTATTGATTTTCATAGGTTGAATTAACCTTGCATCCCTGCAATGAATCCAACCTGATTGTGTTGCATGATTTTTTTTGTTATTTTTTGTATTCGATTTGCCAGAATTTTATTGAGAATGTTTGCATCTATGTTCATTAGAGATATTGGTCTGAAATGTTTTTTTTTTTTTCTTTGCCTTGTTTTAGAATCAGGGTGATATTGGCCTCAAGCACTAATCTCTAGGGTATACTAAGAACTCAAAAAGCTAAGCCCCCCCCACCCCCCAAAAAATAACCCAATCAATAAATGGGCCAAGGACACTTCTCAGAAGATGATATACAATCAATCAACAAATATATGAAAAATGTTCAACATCTCTAGCAATTAGAGCAATACAAATCAAAATCATCTCACTTCAGTCACAATGACATCTATTATGAAGACAAACAACCATAAGTATTGGCGAGGGTGTGGGGGAAACGTTACACCCATAAACTGCTGGTGGTACTGCAAATTGGTGCAACCAATATGAAAAGCAGCATAAATATTTCTTGAAAAATTGGGAATGAAACCACCATTTGACCCAGCTATCCCTCTCCTTTTAAGTCCTATATCCAAAAGACTTAAAAACAGCATACTACATAGCCACATTAATGTTTATAGCAGCACAATTCACAATAGCTAAACTGTGGAATCAACCTAGATGCCCTTCAATGGATGAATGGATTAAAAAAATGTGGCATATATACACAATGAAATATTAGACAGCAATAAAAGAGAATAAAATCATGACACTTGCAGGAAAATGGATGGAATTGGAGAATATAATGCTAAGTGAAGTTGGGGCAATACCCCCCAAAATAAATGCCAAATGTTTTCTCTGATATAGGAGGCTGATTCACAATGGGGTTGGGAAGGGGAGCATGGAAGGATTACACAAACTCTAGCTAAGAAAAGGGATATGAAGGGAAGAGTGGGTATGGAAGTAGAAAGATGGTGGAATGAGATGAATATCATTGCCCTAAGTACATATATGAAGACACAAATTTTGTGAATATACTTTATATACAACCAGAGATGTGAAAAATTGTGCTCTATATGTGTAATATGAATTGTAATACATTCTTCTGTCATATATAATAAATTAGAATAAACATTAAAAAGTAGGAGGAAGTGAGAGAGGAAGAAAAGAAAGAAAAGGAGAAGTGCAGAAAATTACTATAATAAATAATAACAGAAGAGTTCAGAGTTCTCAAATGTGATAAGGAACAAATTTTTTGATGCAAAGGGTTCAGTAAAAAATAAAAAAGGATAAATTCAAAACAAACATACCCAGATACCTCATAATCATGTTCCCAAAAATCTTAGATAAAGAAACATTTTCTTGAAACATTCAGAGGAAAACGGTGTAGAGCATATAGGGAATGGGTAATAAGTATTTATCATTCTTTGTAAGATAATGGGTCATATATTGGAAACCCATTGATGAGTAAAATAGCTTCTTTGTGACAAGCCTGGGATGTTCATCTTTTGGGGGAATTTGTCATTTCAGGGTCTACAATTAGCAGATACCAAGGTTACATTAGCTGTTTAAGAGATTTACTGGTGGAAAGTCTGTGAAGCATAAAATGGCAGGAGAAGGTGTGGGGACATTCAAATCAAATAAAGGCCATGTATCTGAAAGGAAAGAGACATGAGAAGGATTGAGCAGGAGAGCTTCAGGTGTAACACAGCTCTCAAGGTCATGGCCATACTGATGGTGAGTCTTCCTGTAAAGATTTCCCAATAGACTCTCATATGTCAGGCAGACATGATCCGGTTCTGATACTCCTGTCAATCTCAGTCACTGTGAACAGGGAACATGTGGCCATAGAGTGTATGACCTCAATGTCAGATCAAAAGGGCACCCTTGGGATGCTGTCAACTCTGCTTTCCACATAAGGTACTCTTATAGGGACATCTAAGCTGCACACATCTATGGTCACCAAATGGATTTCTTTAAACCTATGAACTTTTGTAGAGGACTGTTGACATTATATTATATATCACACATCAATCATCAAAATGTTCTATTATCTATATCTAGGCTTTCAGGCTTCTCCACTTTAATATTCTAAGGAAGACAGAAAAATCAAAGGTTTAGAGATGTGCTATTGGTAAAACAAGATGGAGCATTTAAGAATCTACCACTTTTCGATGCAAGTCTGTAACTAAGAAACACCATAGACAGGTAGACAGACAAGCAGACACAACAAACAGAAGAGCCTTCTGTCCTTCAGTATCATCTCTCAATTTTGTGTGGATGCCTCTGCTATCTTGGGACTCACCTTTACTTTTTGAGTTCTATCTCCTACACTGATTGTGGTCAATTCTTCTACAACAGACTGGAGAGAAAGCTCAACCTGCCTCTGCTATAGTAATTATATGCAGTGGAAAGTCTTGGCCAGGGTATGTACCACCAGATATTAAATATACAGTTTTCTCATAAGAGAAATGCCAAAGAAAATATAACCGCAAAAACCACTTTAGGCTCATTGATATGATATCTCAATAAACAGCAACAATAGTTTACATAGCTTTCTCCTTCACACTAATATATGGAATCTCCTGCTTATCATTTATATTTTAATATGCCACAGATGTCTCAGATTTAGCATGTCTAAAGTTAAACTTTTTCTTCTTTTTACCCATTAGCACCCATGTCCCTCTTCCAACCTTTCTCATCTTATTAAATGGCAACTTTATCTATCCAATTGCTCAAGCCAGAGTCCTATGATTTATTGGTGATTCTAGAACCCATCCTCAATATCTAATGCAACTTAAATTCCAAATATCCTGACTTCTCTTATCTTCCCATCTTCACAACTGCCACATTAGTCTATATAAATTATCTTCTCTTGCCTGAACTATTGCAATAGGCCCACACTAATAACTTCTGAGTCCATTCTTCAAATGACAAAGGAAGTGATTTATTAAAAACAAAAATCAGAACATGTCCCTCCTAAGCCAAAAACCCTTCAAAAGTTTCCATGTGAACTTTCAGCAAAATAATAAAAGCCCTCACATGATCTCCAAGACTACATGTGGTTCCTGCCTCCACCTCTGACTTCATTATATACTCTTCCCCCTCCTTCACTACCCCTTTTCTAAAGACTGTTTATTCTGTCAATACAAAGATGTTTATTATCATCACAAGGCTTTGGGACACACTGTTTCTTCTGGATTGCTTCTTACTAGCTTTTGGTTTGGCCAGCCCTTTTATTATTTTTTTTTAATTTTATTTATTCAAACTTGTTGTATATGACAGCAGAATGCAATTCAATTCATATTACATAAATAGAGCACCATTTTTCGTGTCTCTGGTTGTACACAAAGTAGAGACACACCATTTTTGTTTTCATACATGTACTTAGGGTAATGATGTCTGTCTCGTTCCATCATCTTTCCTACCCCATACCCCTCCTTCCCCTCCCTTCCCTTTACCCTATCTAAATTTTGTCTACTTCTACCATGCTACCCCCCCATCCCCATTATGAACCAGCATCCTTATATCAGAGAAAACATTTGGCATTTGGTTGTTTGAGATTGGCTGACTTCACTTAGCATTGCATTCTCCAACTCAATCCATTCACCTGCAAATTCCATGATTTTATCCTCTTTTCTTGTTGAGTAATATTAATATATATATATACACACACACAAACACACACACACATATGTGTGTGTGTTTGTGTGTGTGTATCACACATTTCCTTTATCCATTCATCTACTGAAGGGCATCTAGGTTGGTTCCACAGTTTAAATATTGTGAATTGTGTTGCTATAAACATTGATGTGGCTGTGTCCCTAGAGTATGCTGTTTTTAAGTTCTCTGAGTATAGACCAAGGAGACGGATAACAGTCCTTCAAACTGCCTATTTGCAAACTATTCCTCCAAATTCAGTTGGGAATAGGTTTCCATCTTGCTTAGCCCACATCTTATTCTTGTGACACTCTAAAGTTGTACCTTCCCCAAACCACTTTTTGTCAAGGAGATCTATTCAGCATTTTGTTGCTAGGATGCTTCAAGAAGAGTCATTAGAAATCTATGATTCTGAAGTTTGAGAAATTTTGTCTGTTTACCTTCAGACGTTTAAGAGATTGAATAGAGTCTAAACTCAAGCTAAACACTGACCAGGTTGGTTTACATTGGTTGCCATTTCTCTGATGCTAATACCAACTATTAGGCAATCTTCAGGAAGATGAGCAAGGATTGTTTTCTCCTCTCACATCAGCTTTTCAGTTCTATCCTACCAAGGCTAGTTCCTAGTTAACATAGAAACTAGGAATGCTAACTACAAATGCTAACTGAAAGAGAATCTGTTGCTTAGTCATATTATTCAATTAAAGGCAAGAAAACCAGTGGTGGGCTCTAGAACTCTCTGCTATAACTAAATAGATCATATCCCTTGCCTTCCCCAAGACATCTAGTTTGTCTGATGTACTGGAGTTCTTTACGAATGGAAGCCAGTTCAAATAATGATTATGTGAAAGCCCTAAGAATAATTCGCACATGGTAAATTTGAATTTGGAGGATAAACTTGAAAAATTGTTAATACAACCAACTCATTAAGAGGGCCCTACTAGTGTTGGGGATATAGCTCAGTTGGTAGAGTTCTAGCCTTGCATGCACAAGGCCCTGGGTTCAATCCCGGCACCACACACACACACACACACACACACACAAAGAGGGCCCTACTTAGCATTATAAGTATGCAAAGTTGAATGTTGATATGAGGCCTCAAAATGAATTATTTAAGGCTTATTAAATTATAAATATGTTTCATAATTTAACAAATTATTTCAATTCTAGCCTTCTAATCCAAAGAACATAATCAAAAATCTCTATGTTGCCACAATGTCAGCATCACCATCAATAAGTGTATTAGAAAAGTGATGGAAATATCAATACTTTGTATTTGTCCAGTGGATATTATTTGGAAGTCTCTTTGTATGTATTATAAAATTTAATCATTATAATGATTGTTAGCTAAGTAAAGTAACCCCTTACTTGTTTTTGAAATCAAATTTATGGTGTTGTAAAAGTTTTATGGTTTATTTTAAACAAAGAAGTGATGCTGTAGAAGCACTTATAACCATGTTTTTAAAATGTTTGGCAAATGGAATAGACTATGTTGGGGGAACTATGAAAGCCTCTTCTGCCCACTGGATCTGATTCATTGGTTAGTGGTTCAGTGAGAGCAGAATGCAGTTCTAGATTCCAACAAGTCTATAAACATACATATACAAGGGGAAAAAACCTCCAATGGGACAAATACTTAAACTTGGCATTATTAGACACCTAATATGATTAGATGAGATAATTGTTCCTGAAGGATTAATAATAAGTCTTTGCTCCCAGGGCTATTTTCTCAAATTCAAAGCTTTCATTAGCATAACATGGCAATGTACTTTTGAAATTTCAAAATTACCTATGTGCATATATAAATGTATACATTTACATATAAACTTTTATATAGACAGACAGATACATTAACTTAGTTGCATGTGTGTGTGCAGAGACTTGGCTACATTATTGCAATGAAATTTAGTAGCATAAAATTTAGAAATTCAGAGATCAGTATCCAGTGTCTGCCAGTAAGTATAAAGAAAGAAAGAAAATCTAGGATTCTAAACACTTTGAAAACATTGCTATAACTAATCCCAAGCCAGTCAGTTGAAGTACTCAGTGACCCATAAGTAAGCCAAGAGAATAGAGAAAATAAGCTCTTGAGTTTATCTGAAATTTCACCTTTGTAAAAAAAATTTAACACATTATTTTATTCCATCCATTAAATTCCCTTGTGGTAATTGTAGAACTCTTAGCTTTCCCGTTTTATAGAGAATCCAAAGAAAGTACTTTTAAAAAAAATTGCTCTATAATTAATGCATTTATAAAAATTGTTTATTTATATTGTAGTAATCTTGTGAACAAATAATGTGTCTTACAATGAGTATTTTAAGTAGAAGGTGTTTAGAGAGAATGATTCTTTTTTTTTTTCCCAAGAATTAGTTAAATGTGGCAATAGAGCACTTTGAGACTTGAGTTTATGGTCTTTCCCCATTACTCATGCATTGTTTAAGAAGTGAAAAGATTATAGTTTCAGATGACTAAAATATTTTGACCCCCTCCAAAAAAATAAATCTCCATTCTGCAGGTACCTATGTCACTAATGTGGAAACAAGGTAGTCTCGGTGAATTTACTACTGACTTGTCTCCAATCAAGATCTATGGCAAGTGTCTTAGTACCATTTCAGTTAGATGGAGACAAAGTTTTTCTTTTATTTTACCATTTGTGATTCCAGGAATTTAAGCCTAGTTTTTCTATTATAAGAGAGCTAAAGGTATCTTCATCTGGTAAGTAGAAGGCTGGTTCACTGGGGATGAGTGTCAAATAACTGGGTAGGTTTGTCCCCTCATGCAAAATTTACACTAGATGCAATGGCTACTGTTGCTCAGTGTCCTCAAGAGACAGCATCCAGAAGTCAAACTGGTGCTGAATAGTTTATGTACGGCTCAATGGCACTGCCCAGGGGACCCAACATCACCAGTTCCCTTGCAGTTTCAATGTATGTGGCCCTCTTTTTTCTTTCTCCTTCTGTTTCTGCTACCTGGTATTAAATGAGGGGATGAAACAACAACAATAATAATATCCTCTCTCTCCATTTTACATCTAAAGTTTGGTTACTACTTACACCATGTTTATACAGGTTTTCTTAAAGTATGCCTTATTTATTTCCTGGTTCTGTTGTAAAGCTGGGATCCCAAATCAATGACTCATTCCTATCCAGCTTTCTGGGATGACAAAAAGGAGAACCGTCATATACATGAGAAGGCCTTTATGCATGGTCTACCATCAATCCATGTATCTACTCTATGAAGGCTAGTATTATAGTATAATAAATGAAATTAGGAATGAAGGATTTTTCTATTAAGAAGGAAATATTTGTATAAAATACATTTATGATGTTCATGTATATATGAAATAAATATATATATATATATATATATATATATATATATATATATATATATGAATAAAGAGAGTAGAAGAAGTGAATTAATGAGTATTAAATTTACGGAGCCCCTATACAATGCATCAAAGAGTTGAAAAAAAATTTCATGTTTTAATCTTAATGAAATATCTGTGAATTTGAAAACTGAGCAGGCTCCAAGATTCCAAATAATGCCAGATGGCAGAGTTGTGGGGAGAGATATCTTGGAGCAACCTGTCAGCTTAGTGTTCTTCTTATATCACTTTGTTTATCTATTTTTAAAAGCTTTCTCTGATTATAGATGATATAGTTGACTGTAACAGTGAAAGCAGTGGCATTACACTCACAGGATCTTGAAATTTTGATGCCACAAAAAGAAGTAGGAAGTTAGTTTACTGATTCTAGCATATAACAGCTGTTATAGAAAGAAAGTTTGAATTCTTAATAGTTTACTATTCAATTCACAAAAGTTTTTGTGTCATGGAACATGAATTATCATTGTCATTATTGTCATTTCATTGTCATGTGAACACAATGCTATCTTGTTCTTAAGATCCTAGTATGCCTTTTTTTTTTCTCTGTTCTGTTAAATGATGTGGCCTCCTCTCAATGCAATCTTTATTCTGGATGGCTTTTTATCCAGATCCAAGTCTTTGAACCACTCCAAGGACTCTACTTGCAGAATCACAAAAGGAATCTTTGTATGGAAACCTCAGTGGACTGTCTTACTGTTCTTTAGTGTAATAAAAAATCACCACAATTTCTAATGCATAGCTCAGTTTCCCTACCATACTTCCCTTTCGAATTCTAATACTTTCAATTAGTTGGAGGTTATAGAAATGATAGTAGACACACATAGAACCTTGAAACCTTAATATGTAGAATCCTAAATAGAAGTGTAAAGATCCAGTCCAGAAACTATTCTGAGTAGTTGTTGTATAATTGATTTTCAGTCCAATTGATTTTCATTCACCTTATTTATTTGACATATTATTAACATCTCTGTTGTCATCATGAAATTAGTTGAGATATTTGGTAAAATGTCACGTCACCTTTCACAACTGAAAATATGGGAAGGACTTTAGATCATTGAAAATCAGTTTTCATTTTATATCAAAAGATGTAATGATATGGAAGATACAGTTAGAATTGACTCATGGTCACAGGTCTAGGAAGTTCATAATAGGAGTTTCTTATAATTTTTCCTTCCTTCCCTGATAACAAGTATCAGAAGACATTATTAATATCTTTAATTGATTCTAATCTAGACAATGAACAAAACAATAAATTCAGTTCCAACTTGTAGCATTTCCAAATTCTACTGTATCATACTTCCACCATGGCTGGATTTTCGCTCCCAAGTAGATGTCACAGAATGTAGAATTTGGAAAGCATATGTAGTAATATGGCGTTATCTAGAATGGATCCTATACAAAATTATAGATTGTTTTGGAGGACACAAAAAAGCGTCACCCAGATTCCCTATGGTGTAGGGCATAGTTAACTGACTGCCCATTACTGGCCTTGGGATCTACCACCAGATTCATGGAGTCCACCCTTTCCACAGTCCTACAAAAGGGATGAAGCCGTTACATTCTAGGAAGACACAGGACTGGTCTAGCAGGAAACAGTGGATCAAAGACTTTCATTTTCTTGACTTTACCTTAGTAGAAATGCTTTGCAGTTCCCTATTCTCCCTAGCCATTCTTTCTTCCTCTCCTGTTTACAGAGATTACTACCTGCATCTGGGTGTGAAGAATCTCCCTTCTTTCTGCTACCTCTCTCCTGCCCCCAATAACTCTCTTCATCTATTCTTGGTATCTGTTTCTTGGTAGGTATGAAAATATCGTCATTGATGTTTCACACATTATTTTGTTCAATGACCCCAAATGTCTGAAATATTGGCATAGTCAATAACTTGACAGTTGAAAATTAAAAACAAAATTGCCTAAGTTCACACTGCTATTAATCATTAGAGCTGAAATTTAAATCCAGATGTGATAGGCTTTAGCTTCCACAATTATCCTGTTACGAATTCTAGGAATATAAAGCCATCTGAGAATACTTTTTATAAAATTATTTTTTTAAAAAGCTAAAACACATGTGCCTTACTCACTTCAGCCTGTTATAACAAATTGCCTTACCCTGGGCAGACTATAAAGAATAGAGATTTATTTCTCACAGTTCTGGAAGCTAAAATTCTGAGATCAGAGTGCCATTGTGGTCTGTTTCTTGTGATGTCCCTATTCCAGGTTTCAGACTGTCGACTTCTTCTTGTAAATTATTTTTAAAAATAATTTCTCATGAAATTTTGGTAGAAATAGGTGAGAGAGTTCTGGGTCCACTTTATGAGAGCATTGACCACATCACTGGGGGGTTCTGCTTTTCTGTCTTCATGTAACCTAATTTCTTTCTAATTTATTTTCCACCTCCTAATACTATCACTTTGGAGGTTAGAATTTCAACCTATTAATATGTATGGAATAAACATTCCATCCATTGAAATTTGCAATGTTAAAGTAAAAGTATAACATACATGTAAATTCATCCCCAGAGCCCAAGTGTTGTGCTTTTTTTGACTCCTGACTTTCTTTGCCATTAGAAATATAATTACTAGACTTAAGGAAAATATGGAAAAGAAAATTTTAATTTTGGAAAAAAAAAAACAAATGGTATTTGTTTGGGGGCTATTCAATGATATCATGAAAAAAAACCTTTGGTGTTTCCTAAAGTCAGATAAATCTTATTTTTTAAAAAAATTGTTCTAATTAGTTATACATCTGATGTAGGTATCCATATCCATTATTATTAGTGAGGACATCGGTGGTAGCAACATCTCCATGAGCAAAGCACTTGTATTACAAAAGATTATACTATTTTCTAGAACAGATAATGACAGATTAACTTCTTTCTTCAATATTAGGAAACCTGTTAACCCCATATAACAGCTACACTGATGAAATTAGCATAAATAGTTTACCTAATAAATGGCTAAAATGGGTGATGTAGCTATATTGCTATGACTTACAATGATTTAACTGTTTTTTTTAAGTATAGAAAGAAATGCCATTTCTTTTTTTAAAATTTATTTTATTTGAATTTTTTTTCTAAATATACGTAACTGGATTGTTTGTTTGTTTAAGCCAAGCTAATAAATAAAGTTCTGAGTCTATTAACAATGTGTTATTTTAGAATCTCCTCTGATCTGAGCCTTACAATTTTCTTTTAACTTTCAAATTGATTGTATTTCCTACATCCTTTAGGAAGCTTTCTCAAACAATCTCACATAAGCCTATGCCTCTATTAGTCAGAGTTCTCCAAAGAAACAGTAGTAATTGGACTTATATTTTTATAGGAGATCATTTTAAGGAGATCTCTCATGCAATTTTAGAAGATACAAGTACAAAATTGTGTTGTGAATTGTTCAGCCCAAAGACTTGATGTCACTCCTGAATCTGAAGGCCATCAAACTATCAAAAGAAGAAGGAACTGGTGATGTAGTACACATCTCTTATGGCAGAATGCCTTTTGTTCAGTGGAGGTTGGTTCTATTTAAGACTCCAACTGGTTACGATGAGCTATGTGCTTTGCTGAAATTCTACCAATTTATTTCTGTCATCTAAAAACACCTTCACAGAAACATCCGGAATTGTGTTAGACCACATATGTAAACACCATGGGCCAGCAGAGTTGACACACGAAATTTCTATTATAAGTCCACCTTTGTCAAATTGGCATCTCGATGTACTTCTTAAATCACACTTAATCTTTACATATAAAAAATGAAAAAGTCCTTTAACTACCTCCCTCCCTTATCCATTCTGTCCAAATTTTCTTCCATCTTAATAAGCACCTCAGGTAGTCTTGGTTCTTCACTAGGTAGAATGGCCCAAAGTTCCATTACCAAAGGATACAACACAGTAATAGTCCTGTCTGAACTGAACTTTTGTTTTCAGTTGACTTTAGTCACAAAGCATGGTAATGCTTCCAGACCTTCCCAAGGGAACTCTTGCAATCCAGTCTTCCTTGCCTCCACCGTGGAGGAGAAGACCAATTTATCCAGTCTACCCAGGAAGTACAGCAACTTCCTCGTTTCCCTCTTGGTTTAGAGGTATAAAAAGCCCAGAGTGGCTGGGTGGTCATAGCTTTTAATTCAATGGAGTCAGTGCTGTGTTTTCTGTTGGAAACATTTCTTATTTTGGAATTAAGGCCTCTAGGCCAACAGAGGATGAGGTGGTGAATATAGAAAGCATAAATTTTGTGTAAGTACTTTTGAGTCACTAGCAATAATAGTAAGTATTATTTCCATTTCCATTTCTACCAATTGGTACCTGAACCCAGGAATTGTGGCTTTAGGACATGTTGCCTTTAGCAATGGCTTCTCCTCTATTAGTTAGAACAGGCTTAAGGAGATTAAGTGGTCAGCAGAGTTTCAGTACATCTCACAAATTCTAAGAATGGTTTTCTGTGCATCTCTCTTGCTTTTCCTTTTGTTGATTTTTAACTGTAATGACTAACCAGTTAGAACTCTGAGAATTATAATGTGAAAGATCATAGGTGAGTGGAGACATTCTCCTATATTCTTAACATGTCATGCCAGTCTTCGGATGTTGATTTGGAGAAAAAAAAATAGTGTTTGTCCTTTAATTTATATAAGGAAATTCCCTCATTGTCATGTGTCTTTCTGAATGAGTAAGAAGTTTCTTCTTTCAATAACACTTTTATTTTTATGGACTTTGGCCTTTGTAGTTTCTTTGTATCCTAATATTTGTGATTTTAAAATCTGTCTTGTAACTTATCTATCTAGGTCTAGTTGTTAGGATGAGAAATTTGGTCCTTGCTGATTTGTACATCCAAATAAAATGTGGGATGATTACACTATATGAAATTATATGTTCACAAATCACTTGCCTCCCCAGTGAAATTTGGAATACCTGAACCCAGGATCTGTGTGTTTTCCTCTTGATGTCAACAGCAACCAGCAAAGGCAAGAAATTGAGAGAACAATTAATGAATACTTGACAAATTTGTAAAGGAATCTTCAGATGAGCTCCACACTTGCATGATCTACAGAAGCCAAGTACTAAAGGGAAAAAAAAAAAAAAAAAACTTTGCTTGAAGTCCATTCAGAGAGCTTTATAGCATTTTTATTTCTTTGAAGAACAAATGTAATTATAGAATGTAAATTTAAATGAATAGCTCTGAACCAGTCTCCAAGTTATACCTCAGATATCTTCATCTATGTCATGCAAAGTAATATTTTTAAAATAAATGATTCCCTAAAAACCACTTGCCTTAAGAAAGCTCTTCTATTCTAATGTCTATTATGTCTATTAACCTTTTCCTGCAAGCAATCTCTCCCTGCATAAGGAAATTCCTTCCAGTAACATTCTCAGAGGAGAAGAATATTTAACACATCAGCATCTCCCTATCTTATATAGAATGGATGTGAAAATTTTAAACTTATGTTAATGTGCTAAGTTACTAAAGTTAAGATGACCTTGATAATCATGGACCTTCTCTGGATCTGGATTACAGAATCATTGCTGCCAAATGACTTGAATAATTCTCATCAGGTGAATAACGTTTAGAATGATACTTGGATATTTTTGTTTTCTATTTTCTGTATTTTAAAAATGTTGCAGTGAATCAGAATCATACTAAATAATACTATAAAACAAATATCTTCTTTATTACATGACAAATATGTTAAAAACATTTTTAACCTGAAACTAATATCTACATACAACTACAACAAACAACAATGTGATCCATTTTTTTAATGAACTTTTCCATTTCCTTGGATCCCTAATTCCCTCAAATATAAACAAATTCTAAACTTACTTTTTTAAGGTTTTGTGTTTTTTAAAAAATTTACTTATTTATTTGTATTTATATACAACAGTGGAGTACATTACAATTCTTATTATGCATATAGGGCATTTTTCATATCTCTGGTTGTATACACAGTATATTTACACCAATTTGTGTCTTCATACATGTACTTTAGATAATAATGTCCATCACATTTCACCATCATTAATAACCGCATGCCCCCTCCCTTCCCCTTCAACCCCTCTGCCCTATCTAGAGTTCATCTATTCCTCCCATGCTCCTGCTCCCTATCCCACTGTGAATCAGTCTCCTTATATCAAAGAACATTTGGCATTTGTTGTTTTGTGGGGATTGGCTAACTTCACTTAGCATATCTTCTCTAACTCCATCCATTTACCTGCAAATGCCATGATTTTATTTTCTTTCATTGGTGAGTAATATTCCATTGTGTATATATGCCACATTTTTATTATCCACTCATCTATTGAAGGGCATCTAAGTTGGTTCCACAGTTTAGTTATTGTGAATTGTGCTGCTATAAACATTAAAGTGGCTGTGTCCCTGTAGTATAGACCGAGGAGGGGGATAGCTGGGTCAAATGGTGGTTCCATTCCCAATTTCCAAGGAATCTCCATGCTGCTTTCCATATTGGCTGCACCAATTTGCAGCCCCACCAGCAGTGTATGAGTGTGCCTTTTTCCCCACATCCTCACCAAAACTTATTGTTGTTTGTCTTCATAAAAGCTGCCAGTCTGACTGAAGTGAGAGATTTTGGTAAACTTACTTTCTCTATGTAACATGATGTCCAGGTGTGGTCACTATAAAATAGTCTAGTGAGGAAGTAGAATTGAGAAATTGAGAAATTGTTTTAGACATCAATTTGTTCCACTTATTCTGATCCTGGCAATAAAAATAAAATAAAAAAATAAAAAATAATCAAAAATTAAAAAAAATTAAAAACACCTGTTTTTCGAGAGAATAATATTAATAAGATTAATTATCCTTAAGCCTATTCTTTTATACTATTTAGCAGCAAGAGTCACCTGTCTCCCTCAAGTCATATATTACTTGAACTTCAACAAACTTTACTCTACGGGATGTGACATGAGTTGGTAAGGACCAAATGAGCCAGCTGTCTCTCCAGAATGGTTTGGACTGAGAAAGAAAGGAACAGAGTCCAAGACAACTCCTTTAGCGACTTCAGTTATAACTGAGGATACCAGGAGCAGAGATGATGCATGAAGGAGCAGAACCATAAGAAAATGTAAAAGACTAAAAATAAATGATTCTCTTAGTAAAAGACTAACAAATGAAGCCAGGATAACACATGATCCCCCTTTCTTTTAAAATCAAATTCAAACTTCCAAGTATGACCAACAAGCCCTTCTTTAGGTGCTATCCTTATTAGCATCATCTCCTATCACAAACTAGAAATTATTTCTAAACACTCTCAGAACTGGTGGTTGCAGGCTGCCCTTCCTTCCTCAGATATTGGGCTTTTGATTTCATATTCATCTTTAAGAATTCAGCTCAAGTACTACCTATTCTAGAACATCTTTCCTGATTCCCCCATCTGATTATCACCCTATAACACCCCATATCACCCTATAATTTTGTGGTCACTGTTGAAGTACTTATCAAATGCCATGGTAATAATCCAGTTATTCATGTTAATTAAAACATGTGGGATCTCAATTTTCACATAGCATCAGAATTATCCCTTCTTTCTGATATTGTTGCCAGTGCCTCACTGTGTTCCCTAACCCTGAGCCTGTGTCAAATAAGTCATTTTCTTCTTCATTACAAAAGATTTTTCCTTTTGAAAAAATAATATACGTCACGTGTTTATTTTTCACTTGGGTCAGTCAATTTCTGAAATTCAGTAAAGCAAATAAAACAATGCATTACATTATTTTCTATCTTACAAAAGTCATCTGGCATTCTACAAATTCCAATTCAGTTATCTCTGCTCTTCAATATTCTCCTGACTTTTATCTTTAGCTTATAAGATTTAATTGCTTTGATATTTGCACTTCTAGAATATTTATTTATTATTGATATTAGTTTACTTGTAATTTTATCAGCATTATTGGCTTATGTGTAAATCTCCCCTGCCTAAGTTTACTAGAAATTGAGCAAAATCTGTTAATTTTGTTAACAGTCACACTGAGTAGAGGGCCTGGTGTATATCTGATACTATATAAAAATGGAAGGTAGGTAGGAGAAGGCAGAAAGAAAGGCAGGACAGGAGAAAGGAATGAGAAACACAGGAGAGCCAAAGTTAGGGAAGGAGTAAGAGTAAAATCAAGAGGGCTTAGATGTTGATGTATTACCATGTTGTCAGTCAAAAGCATTTGATTCATTGATAAATATTTTCACTCTCTTCTCTAGGCATAAAAGATGAGAAATTCCTGACACAGAGCAAAAAATGATTAAAACTATCTCAAGTTTTCATGCTATTATTCTGTGACATATACAATTCTTGCAAATATAATTACTCAAAGATTGTGATAAAATTTCCCTAATGAAGAAACAATGGTTATGTACTTAATGTCTAAGAAAAATGAATTGCTAAGGTAGAGTTTTCTATGAATCATTTTACAGGGATTTATTTGTATATTCTTATTTAATCCTTGCTAAACTATACTGTCCTTGTTTTATACATGATATACTTGAGGATCATAAAGCATAAATAACTTGCTTTAAATATCATGACTGATAAATGTAGGAGCTAAGATTCCAATCTAGACCATCTAGCATTAGAATTCTTAACCATTAGATTGCATAATAGGAACTCAGAATGTTAACCATTATTTCTATTTTTTTAGAATTGCTTTATCATTTTAAAAAATCCAAAGGAAAGCACTATTATCATTTTTTCAAATTTAAGGGTATTAAAAAGTAAAGATAATTCCAAAATATCACAACAAAAAAATATGCTTACATTAGCATTCAAACCAATTCCAGGCACTTTATTACTTCATGGTTTCCGAAATAGGGATGGGTCCTAAGGATCGTGATGAGTTTGTAATTGCTGGCTACATTCTGAACATTGACATTCTTTTAAGCATATTCTCTTTTACATAGACAAGCGCTAAAAGAAAGCTGACTATTAAAATTTAATAAATATGACTATATAGGAATTCTGGGGATTAAGGCATTACACTTGACACTGATTCAGCATGTACAGGCCTTCTTGAGAAACTTGCACCAACCCTGCCATGTATTGTGCCTAATTGGTGTCTTAACTGTTTTTAAAAGACCATTCTACTGGGTCTTTTAAAGGCCAGTGGCTAAGATGATGTAGAACATGGTAAAACCAGTGGATTCCATTAGCATGGTCCCTCTGCCATATTTTATTTCCTATAAAGTAAGTTCCTTGATCAGAAGCAATGGTATACGAAATACGAGAGCAAATAGTCATTCAATCTGTCCTTAGATGATAGCTTTGGCAGAAGCATTGAGTTTCAGAGTGGGCAACTCTGTATCCAGAGTAACTTCCCATATTAGTAAGAAAAAAGAATGATTCCTCACCATATGGAAATGGTGCAAAGTAACCGATCTGCCACTAGACAGCCAGATGATAGCCCCCAGATTTTACCATGTTGGTGACTCAGTGTTGCTATCTCTATTGGCAGATTGACCACAAAGTATTGGCTTCACCTGGTAAGTATTGATGAGTAGAAGTCCACAATGCTGAGCCTAGAGTGACCTACATTCTTGTCTCCATGGTTACTGCATTCTTGATCCCATTGGACAATAGAGGGATCCTTGGGAGAAAAGATCACTGTTATATGGAACGTAAGTTTTTTCAACTACTAGACTACTACAATTCTCTGCTTAGGTCATTTAGGGCAAGTATTACTATATACAAATACCTGTTTTATGTACAATAGTTTTCACCTAATGAGAGAGATCTAGCCACATACTTCTTTCCCAAGTTTCTTTGTCAACAATTCCCTAAACATTTTGCTTTCAAGTCCCTGACCATCCAGGAAAATCACTGGTCACAGCCCACACATTATAATATTCACCACCATATGCAGTGCTGAAAGTTCCACCCATTGGAAACATTTCTCCTCATCACTCTCCTTTAGGGTTGCTCAATAAAGGAGCTATAATGCTGTAGCTATTCATTTTAGGTAGTGTAGGCATATCCTACAGAACCATTTGTAGTGCAGCTCTCTATTCTTGTTTTTATGGGAAATCTCCCTCATGAGGCTATATTGCAAGCTGAGAGAGAGAGAGACAGACAGACAGACAGTGGGGTAGTGTAAGTGGGGACCATTGGCATTTGAGACACTTGTTTATAAAACATGTTTGTGCTTTCAGGGTCTTCTCAGACTTAATCTCATATATGGTTTTCACATTTGATGAAGGAGAGCTGATGTGCAACCTTGGTGTGTACACCAAGTGCAACTTCAGTCTTGATGGGAAACTCAGGTTTCATGATAACTTGATGGTTCATGGTTAAGTTTTCAGTCTCTGTTAAGGATCATTAGCAAAACAAAAACATTTTATTCAAAAGAAAGTTGTTATTCTGAGATGATGGCAGGGCTTTTCTTCCAGATTGTAAGAGAGGACACTGTAATTCATCTATAAGGGCACACCAAAATTTCCAAACAGCATTTCCTACCTGCTGCTGACCCTTCAAGCACCATTGACTCTGCTGGATCATATGGTCCAAATGGTAGAGCAACTTGCACCACAGTCTGGGCCTCTAGTAGTACGTTTTTGTTCTGGAACTCCTTAAAACAAGCAGCTTTTTGCACCAATTGGTAAAAGGGTAGGAATAGCACACTTAAATGAGGAGTATGTTGCTTCCCTATCTTAAGTGGTCTATTCAGCTTTGCATCTTTTTTTTAATTGTTAAGAGCCAGATGCAATAATGTGAAAGACATCTTGATATGTTCCATACTACTGAACTCCCTAAAATTTCAGTGAGGTAGAAAACTTCTGAATTTTCATCACATTCATTTTCTACACTTTGAGACACAAATGTGTTTCTTGCAAGTCTAGAGTAGTTGGTACTTCTTGCTCACTGAGTCTAATCAGTGTAATGTCATTAAAGTAATGTCATCAATGTGATATCTTGTGGAAGTAAAAGGCAATAAAGATCCCTGAGAACTTGGAGAGTTCATATACTTCTGATGTATAATAGTAAAGGGGTATTGCCAGCCTTGCCAGCTAAAAGCAAATTGCTTCGAAGGGTGTCTCTTAACAGAGATGAAGAGGGAAAAAAATAAAAAGCATTTGCCAGATCAATAGCTACATAGTACACGGGATATATGAATTTTCTCAAGACAAGAAACAACTTCTGTAATAGCAGTTTCAATTGGAGTCACTTATTGATCAATCTGACAATCATTCACTATCATTCTCCAAAACCCATAGATCTTCTGCATAGGCCATATGGGAGAGTTGAATGGGGAATCTCTCACATCTTTAAGACCATGATAGTAATAATAGCAGCTGCAATCCATCCAGGAACGTAGTTTATATTTTTCCTATGTGAAGGTAATTCTACGAGCTTATCCCTGGTTCTTCTCATCATAATTATCCCCTACTTCACAGGTCAGGAAATTAATTTATTTTGCCAGTTTCTGAATATGTTCATTTCTATGCATTCAGGAATTGGGTTATAACCAGAAGATATTTTGGGAGACCCACTGGGCACAATGTGAGATACACTAAAACTCTGCTGACAACTTAGTCTCCTTAAGCCTGTGTTCTAACCAGTAGAGGAAGAGCCATTGCCAAAGGCTACATTTCCTAAAGCCACAATTCATGAATCCAGATATCAATTGGTAGAAATGGAAATGATACTACTTACTAATATCGCAAGTGACTCAAAAGTACTCACACAAAATATATGCTTTCTGTACTCACCACCTCATTCTCTGTTGGCCTAGAGGTCTTAATCCCAAAACTAGAAATGCTTCCAACAGGAGACACAGTACTGATTCCATTAAATTAAAAGCTATGGCCACCCAGCCAGTCTGGGCTTTTCATACCTCTAATCCAAGAGGGAAACAAGGAAGTTGCCGTCCATTCTGGGTAGACTGAGCCTGAAAAATCACAGTAGAGGCAAAGTAGACTGGACTGCAAGAGTTCCCTTAGGGAGGTGTACAAGCATTATCGTGCTTTTTGACTAAAGTCAACTGAAAACAACAATTCAGTCCAGATAGGACTATTACTGTGTCATTTTCTTTAGCATTGAAGGTTTGGACCAAAGTTTGAGAAAGGGCAAAGTTGTGAGGGTAGGGAGAAACCTCTCCAAGAAAGGGTATTGCCAACAGAGAGTGAGATGTCAGATGACCAGGACCAGAGAAAAGAGAGTTTTTCCAATGCTAAGAATATGTGTCCAAAGATTGAGGACAAAATGAATTGCCAAGCCATTCAAAAGCAAATACATGAGTAATAAAGCTTAGGGAGATACCTTTTTTAATGGCATAGAACATTAGTAGATCAAATAAATGTTGATACAGGAAGAACTCAGAAATATGGACAAGTGTCCAGCCACCCATCATTGTTGAAGAGAAATCCTGACTTTACCTGCTAAACATGTGAAGCCATTGTGAGGTAAAGTAAATTAAAATGCAAAAAATTCTCAGACCTAGCCAGACTACAGACAAGATTGTATTTGTTCCAATTTCAGAAACATTGTGTAAAACAGGGAATGCATCTTTCTTAAGATAAATGCTTCATTACCTTCTCTTGATTTATAGAAAATATCTAATTTTAATGAAAAAATCAAAAGATGTGTAGAAAAGGTTACAAATATTGGAGGCTCTGTTGACCCATTGTATGTGTGTGTGTGTGCATGTGCAAGCATGTGTGTGAAAAGATAAAGAATAGAATGGATATAACAGAGGAAAGTTAGTGAAGTACAGGACAAATTTAAAATATTCAAACAAAAACATAAAATCTTTGAAGAAATAGGGCAGAGTACCCTGTATGATGTCTGTTGTAAAATATTAACTAATATACTAGATGTATAATGAGAGTTACAGAAGAACAAGAGGAAGAAAATGGACAGAAGAAACATGTCAACACCTAATGATTGATGCATTTTCAAAACTTCTGAAATGTATCAATTTGCAGATCTAATAATGCCAGCAAATGTCATATAGGCTAAATATAAAGAAGGCAAATAATGAAATTGCTTATAACCTAGAAGAAACAGCAAATGTTTTTTAAAAAAAAACTATAAAAAATTAAAGGAATTTTGCACGAGAAAAGTATATAAATAAAAGTATCTCAGATCTCATGAAATTCACAGAGGCTGAAAAAATGAATTGAGTTTTTAAAAGTACTTAATTAAAAAAATAAGAGTTAATCTCTAATTCAATACTCATTCAATATCTAATTCAATAACAGATGTTTTTTTAGTTAAGGTGAAAAAAAGAAACCCTAAGATAGATATGGAGTGAAATAATCCATTATTAGTATGGATATACACTGTTAAAAATACTAAAAGAGGTACTTTATATTGAAAGGAAATATTATCACATGAAAGCCTTACACCTTCAGGAAAAATAAAGCAAGAACACAAGAAGTGAAGTGTGTTCGCATAAATATAGAAAACATTTTTAAATAACTTAATCGTACATATGTTTATAGACACATAACACAGGCATAGGCATACACTAAAACTTGGTAATAGCCTAATTTTTAAAGCAGTAGTGATTATATCATATTGTAGAGTGGCAAAAGCTAGTGAAGTATGCAAACATCAAGAACATAAATGATAAGGTGGATAAATGAATTTATACTATTCTAGTACTTTCATTTTGTTCAGATAATTATTCATTAATACTTGAAGGAAGACTGGAATAAAGTTGAATAAATATATAATATCGAAAGCACTTAAGTTCAATATAAATTTCTGCTATGATGGACAAGATCTGTAAGAACAGAGTACTGTTTTTCCTATTATTGTAGAAAAGTTTATATAAACAGAATTCTGTAGGAATTTTGCCCAATGTGACTAAGAAATTAAAAATTTAATTTTCTCTTGAATAATTGCATGTGGCTAGTGACTACAGTATTAAAGACAGCATTAAGGAAGTAAAACATAAGATGCATCACCAATTCACCTAATGTGTAAAAGAAAAGGAGAAGTAAGGCACAAAAATTCAATAGGATCAATATAAAAAGAATAGCAGCTTGAAGTAATTGACTCAAACACATTGTATAAATTTATAGCTGCACAATAGCTAAGCTATGTAATCGACGTAGGTGCCCTTTAACAGAGGAATGGATTAAAAAAAAAAGAAGGTAAAGGAAAGACTGTGGAATGAATTTGACATAACTTTCCTATTTATATATATGAACACAACACAGTGAATCTCACCATTTTATGCATATCTCCAATACATTAATTTAAAAATAAATAAATAAAAATAACTGGATAAGCAGCAAAAAGATCAATAGAGAAAAGAGGAAGGAGAGGTACCAGGATCCTAAGTAGAAAAAGATATATTCCATGCTTGTATAATTACATCAAATGGATTCGACTATCATGTATAACTGAAAGGAACCAGTAAAATAATTTTTTAAAAAGATATACTGTCAAACTACTAAAATGAGAAAGTTGGAGAGAGCAAAGAGCATATAGTATTATGAGAAATAGGAAATAGGACCAATTATTTTTATAAGTCAATTATATATATACATATATACGTATATGTATTTTAAAATACATATATGTATATATGTATATATATATATATAATTGACTTATAAAAATAATATTCAAAAGTAGCAAAAAATATACATAATTTTTATATATAGCTTGAATATCAAAATAAAATGGAAATAAAAGGAAAAATATAGAGAAATCCACCATTAAATTATTTGGAGGTTTAATAAACTCACCTATCAATAATTGAGATGGCACTTAAAGAAAAATTTAGAAGAATATAATGGGCCTGAAAATTATCAATCTATTTCCCTTTTTTGGTACTTGCAGAACACTGCTATGGACTGAATCCCCCCCCCCAACAACCAATTTATATGTTGAAGTCATACTCTTCCATGTGACTAGATTTTACTGTATTTGGAATATTCAGCAAGCTATATTCTAAGCCAAAGAATAAAATTTCCACGTTAAAAAGAACTGTAATCCTGAAATATTTGAAAAAAAAATATATAACTCTAAACAATGCAAGGGTTGAAATCTTCTGATTTCAAAGAAAACTAGAATATATCACATCAAAATTTATAAAATACAGCTTAAATAGCTCAAGTTTGGAAATTCATAACACTGAAAGTTTATATTTGGGAATAACAGCTCAATATTATTTGAGATTTAGTCTCATAAAATTAGAAAAGGAAGAGCAAATGGAGCTCAAAAGTAACAAAAAGGAGTACAAAATAATAAATAATAAAAGCATCAATTAACCAGATTTAAGAAAATATTGTATAACACCAATTACATCAAAAAAACTAATAAAATTGACAAATTTATTGTCACAATTTATTGTGAAAATAAAAAAGGAAATACAGAGAATATGAAAATCAAAAATGAAATCATCTCACAGCCATTGTCTCAGAAATGATGCACTTATTAGAAAATGAGTAGGAATATGACCAACTCAATGAATAGCAGGATATACTAAGGTACATAAAACACTAAATAGGCACAATCACAACAAAATGTGTTTTGTATTCCTGAACCCTTTGAATATTCATCAAGATATACCATGATTTTGACTATGACACAAACCAATTTAAACTAATTGAATTTAAACATTTATTTTCTTTCAACTTAGTAGAGTCAAACTAGAAATTATTAGAAGAAAAACAATAGGAAAATTTCTAAACAGGTGAGATTAAATAATACACTTAAAAATAATCTGTAGGTCCAAGAGAATGTTCCAAAAGAACATTTTTAAAAATACAGAAATATGAATCAAATTGAAATGACCAAATATGAAAATTTGTAGGGTTCAGCTAAAACAGAATTCAGAGGCAATTTCACAGCATTAAATGTTTACATTTGAATGAAGGAAGGTCTTAAATCAGTAATATAATTGCTTAACTAAAGAAACTAAAAAGAAAAAGAAAAAACAAATAATGAAGAAAGCAAATAATAAATATCAGAACTTCAAAAATGAAGTGGAAAGAGGCAACAATACTAAGAAAATTTATGATGTTGATACATATCTGCGTTTTGTAATGATCAAATCAGTGTTCCTAGTGTGCACATTACCTTCAACACTTACTATTTCTTTATGATGAGAAAATTGAAAAACCTCTCCTCTAGCTGGGTGGAGATGTTAAAAATGTTTTTTACTAACTTTAGTCATTCTACTATGTAAAATAATAGCAGAATTCATGCCCCCTTAACTCATTGTACCTGTGTAGCTGTAGATCATTCTTTCCCCATCTCTATCATTCCTGTTACCCTCTCCAGCCTCAGAAAGCCACCAATAGACACTCTACTTCCATGAGATCAAGTTTTCTACATCAACATGTTCTATCTACTATTTTTGGTAGTGACTGTACAGTTGTAAATGATTGTCAAAGCTCATTTAATATAAAACATTTGATATCTGTGTGATTCACTGTATATTAATTACATTTCAATTAAGAAATAAAAATGTGTTGAGAACTAAGAAGGGGGGAAGCAAGGAGTTGGAGTAAACACAGAAGAGGCACTTGGCCTAGGCACCCGAAACCATGGACATAATTAAAGCTACTCCAGCTTACAGAGAAGTGTTAGAAAAACAAACATGATCGATGAGGACGGATCAGGAGTAAGCTGGGTGTTACACTAGGCACACTGAACAAATCTATTGATCTAGATGTGGTCCTCTGTTTTCTCTTGACCTTTTAAATTGTTCTAGTTCATTCTTAGTTATGTCAAGGGAAATAGGGACGTGTTTATTTCCTTGCTTCAGCCAGACTAGGGCATCAATCTGCAGCCTTAATGAGTGCTGGAAGGTATAATATGTCAGGAGGATCCTCAAGGCTATAGTTCTCAAAATGTTTTCCCCACAACTGAAGCATCTGCATCACCTGATTGCTTGTTAGAATTACAAATGCTTGAGCCCTTACCTAGAGTTTCTGAATCAGAAATGGTGCCTCGGAAATTGTGCTTTAAACATAAGCTTTTCAGGTGATTCTGGTGTACGCTGAGAATCGGTGCTCTATGTAAAGAAAGAACATTATCAGGGAAAGCATTGTCAAGTTTGCAAGGCTCTGCACCTCCTTTTCTGGCTCTTCTTCCTTGTTTTATCCTAGAAGATTAAGATCTGATTATACTCTGTAGGTCTGAGGTGGTGCTTAAGCATTTGCAATCTAATAAATCCCTGTGGGAGGCTTGGTGCAGCTGGACTTAACACCACAAAGAACAGAGGATTAAACAATTAGAGAGGACATGCGTGTGCATGAGGCTAGGGAGCTTCCCAAAGAAGTGGATGCCTTTGTGAGCCTTCAAGCAGGTAACTTTTAAGCCACCAACTAAAGGAGTACTCTTTCATTTTGAGAAATAGTACATAATGAGAGGATTGAAAGTCTGTTAAAAACTACATGCTAAGCATTGAAAGATGTGAATTAAGTTCATGGGAAATTCAATAAAAGTGATTAGGGAGATAAAGGGTGCAAAGGAAAATGGGGAGACCAGATCATCCACTGATTTATCAGAGCACATGCTGGGGGCCTGTCTTCCAATCACTTCCTTTACAAAATGACTCTAAACTCCTTTGGAATTGGTTTCTTGCTGTGTTGCTGTGTAAATTGATCTTAATCTACTTCTGGGTAATCTCTCCAACTTCTCTAGTCCCTTGATGCCTCCTGTGATTATATCATTCTGTCCTCCTCTCTTAATTTCCTCTTAGCAGTGAAGGAAATTGCCCAGTGTCACACACATTTCAAATCCATCTCATATATCCTGAAAACTTTCTATCCTTACAACTGCCACTGAAGTATCACTCTACTTTCTAGATAAGGAAATTAGGGCTTTAAGGGTCAGGTGGCCCAGTCAAGGTCATATGGGTTGTACAATCAGAACTGACCCTGAGGAAATGCTCTTTCTTATCTTCCAGCATTACTTTCTTTATGTGTCCTGGCTCCTGGACTGTTTCTGGGAAGGCGACATCATTCTTAGACTCTTCTCAAAACATAACTCTCCCAGTTTGTCATTGCTTTTTAATTTCCCCTCGCTGCCTACTATTACTCTCCTTAGTAACTGCATTATTTAACTTTATTAAATATTTAGGAGTGTAGTATGAACGATGTCATACAAAATAAAGTTTTATTATCCACAGGATACAGGTATACACATAAATTATGTGCAAAGCCAACTGCACAAGCCAAAGAAATATTATGTCCCTTGGGGGTCTTTTGTCATCTGCCTGAGCTCATGTTCTTTATCTTGTTTCCTCTCCACCATGGGTTTTGCCACCATTACTTATCTCTTTCTGACCAACAAGCGAAATGACTTCAGTTCTGTATTCTGCTGGCAGATAATGTAAGAGTTGGTCAGAGAGCTGTGTTCAGTGTCACAGGATCAATCTTTCTTTATGGGGGGCACTGGGGGTACTGGGGATTGAACTCAGGGGCACTCAATTACTGAGCCACATCTCTAGCCCTATTTTACATTTTATTTAGAGACAGGGTCTCACTGAGTTGCTTAGCACTTTGCCATTGCTAAGGCTCGCTTTGAACTCAGGATCCTGGAATTGAAAACTCCTGAGCAGCTGAGATTACAGGCTTGCTCCATTGCATTCAGCTGTGACCAATCTTTTAAAGGAAGTGAAGGTCATTTCCATTTCTATGGCATACATGGTGGCATCTGTTTCTAGAGTACTTCACTCTAAACCATATGCAGGGTGGCCAAGTTGAAACAAGAACTCTTTATTTCCTAGTGTTAAAGATGCCTTGAGTTTACTTAATGGCTACAGTACCAAATTTTGCTCTGCTGTATTGAACACAATCATTTGGGGCCATGGCAATGAGATGGTCCTGGACAGAAAGAACAGACCTTGCTGAAATTCTGTATATGACATTTTTGCAGTAACATCTGGGTTTCAGTCCTGCTTCTCTTTTGGTTGATCTTTCCACCTGTCTCTCTTTGTGCATGGAACCCGGCATATTGTTGGCACACGATAAATATCTGCTTATTTTATTCATTTTTTTAAACAAGTATTTACTGGGAAACTTTTTGTGTTAAATTATTTTAGCCACTGAGGATGGAACACTTAATGTGAAGAAAATAAGGTTTTTACTTTCTAGATCCTAGTTGGGGAGTTAGATATTAATTAAATGAATGCATAAATAAGGCTTGCATGATGCGGTGAAGCATAGAAAGGTAATTTTTGCAATACATCATTAACTGAATGTTGAATAAGTGAATGTGTGTTTGAGTGAAGTAAAAAGACTCCTGAGAAGTAATTAAAAAACTAATGAAAGTTGTGAAATCGCCATGGAATCAAAGAAAAGCTTGTTTTGATAATGTCACTATGGCAGATGGAATAATGCTCCCCAAGATGTCTAGGTCCTAATCTCTGGCATTTGTGAACACCTGACTTTATGTGGTAAAAGAGACTGGGCAGATGTGTCAAGGTTAAGCTGATCTGGGTTGTTTCAGTGGGTTCTATGTTATCAATTGAATCTTTAGAAGTGGAGAATCTTTCCTGGCTGTGGTCAGTGAGAGATGTGACGACAGAAGCTGGGGTGTCTAGATAGGTGCCTAAGAAGCACTTGACCTACAGGGCTTGAAGATGGAGGAAAAAGAATAAGCCATAGCCAAGAAATGTGGGCATCCCCAGGAAGCTGGTGTAGGTGAGGAAACAGATTCTCTCCAGGCCTGAGAAAATGCACACTCCCCTGAGACTTTGCTGTTAGCCCCTGTGAAGATGGCATTGCACTTTAGACACGTAAAACTGTAAGACAGTAAATGTCTGCTGACTCCAGCCAATAAACCAGTGGTCATTTGTCACAATAACAAGAGAATACAAATGCAGTTACCATGGAGTGACAGGAAGTCAATGGAATTAGAACAGCAATATCTTCACAGATTCCCATTTGTCCTGATTTTCTTTCCTGATAAAATTTTATTCTTCCTCTTCCAGGAGGCTATTATTTTGCAGACCCCACAATTCCTTTGAAAATATTTGCGGTAAACACATCACAAAGATATGTTAAAACTTTATGTTCCCCTTCTCCCTGGAAACAGAATTTTTTTTGTGACTACAGTATCACTATGAGGAGACCTTGGTCAGGCCCTGGCAATACTCTCATTTGGGGATTAAAGTGTTTGAAATGCACTCCTTTTTCTATCCATCTGATGCTGGAAATTAATTGTCTCTGCTAAAAAATAAAAGCAAAAACCTCTCTCTCTTAGTAGTAGTGTATTTTGAAAAAGGAAAAAAGAAACTATTTTGCTTTTATTTGATCTATTTGGGTAATTAAGTTTCCTAAATATTTTTCCTTCTATCTGTTGTATCACAAAATGCTTATTTCTTTTCTTCTTCTATTTATTTTTTGTGGTTTGTTTGTTAATGTTCACTCCTCTCTCGTGTTTTAAGGGGGGGGGTATTCTCTAAACACTAAAAATTAAGGGTTTAATAAATCAACCCCTTAGTTAATGAATGAATGAATGAATGCACAGATGATTTAAGGTATTAAGATATTGAACTAGAAAAATAATATCTTAATGTAGAAAAAACACATTCGAAGTAGTAAAACAGCATGCTCTGTTTTCACTTAAATTGGTTCTCTCTACATTGTACACAGCAAATCGGGACTTGGTCTTGTTAAATATAATAAAAGAACAATTTGTGAAAACTTCCTCTGTACAAGGCATTTTATAAGTTCTTTACATTGCTATTTATTGCTAGAACCAAACTGCTCTGCGGTGCTTCTCAGCTGAACATCTTCTTTCTAGAAAGCACACACAGTTTATCATCACCAATAATAGCTATATTGGGCATTCACCTGATTTTTCTGAACTTAAATTGAGGTATGATCTAATGTAAGAATGCCTTTTGAAACTAAGACTACCTCCAGACACTCCTGAATATAAATCTGGGTCCTGTAAAACCATATTCCAGTTTTTGATGGACAAGATAAAGAAAATACTCATACTTCATACCCTTGAGGAAAATGATAAAATGATCATACCTCTCCCTCCTGCTCTTATTCTTGCTCTCTCTCCCATCTCTCTACACATCTCCCCTTCTATTGCTTGGGGATGCCTGGAGGCCTTTGTGTGTCCTTATCTTTTTTGTTGAGAATTGTTGTGGTAATTCCTTCCCCAGTCCTACGTGCTTATGAATAAAAGCTACTTTCTAACAATATTCCCTCCATTGTGCTAGAATATGCCATAAAGTAGTTAGGGACTAAAGGCTTTTGATTTATTGCCTGCCAATGTAATTTATTTGTATCGATGGCATAGAGGTCAGCATGGCTTGAGAATACCTGACATTACAATGAGCTTAGGCCATCTGCTCAAGCCTGGGTGGCAAATTTCAATAAAACCCAGGTGGCTCTCTCTAAATACATGCATCCAAGACTGATAGTGTGGTCAAAATTGATATGCAATAAGACTGTGTTATTTTGTCCTGCTGGGACCCTCTGTGGAAATGCTGGCCCACCTTTGGCTCTAAGAAGAAAATCTCAGCCTTTTGAAAGGACCTCTTACTCTACTTCAGTCTTTCCAAAATCTGCCTGGGACAGTGAGAATTCAAAGCCAGTGCTGTCCCTTGATGCCTGTCTTTTTCTTTATCCTCCAGGGGGAATCAGAAGATAGCCTTCGTATATATTTGTTGAATTTTTGCTAAGCTATGTATCTACATAAAAATATTCACTCACTATGAGAGAAAAGTAACTGGTCTAGTTCCAATGCTATGAAAAAAATATAGAAAGATAGATAATCAATATATATTTAAATATAAATATATCATATATATCTATATCAATTTATCTATATCTAGAAATATATTGATATCACTATCCATGTATCTGTCCATCAACTATCTGTCTTGAAAATATCAATAGAACAATTTGAACCATCTTGAAAAGAGAGACTATTTTTTTCTGGATTACTTTTTCAATTGTCATGCATTCTGCACCTAGTTTTCCCCTGCCAGATAAAAGAACAATTTCTTGTGTACTTGACCGATACATAGACCTTCACACAGATCCATCATGAATGTCACTCTGTTGACTTAACCATCACGGGTAAGATAATATTTCTCCTGCTGTGCTAAGACAGGACAACATACTATGACTTCATAAATCAAATCAAACTGTGTTACTATTGGCTATCGTTCTTGCCATCAGAGCTCAGGAGGGAAAGAGATGTTTCTTTCTTGGTATACCTTGTACAGAATTTTTGTTATATAGCAGGTGCTAAAGAAAAGTATGTTAAATAAAAGTGTGTATAACTACATCTCACTTTTTTGCTAGCATTCTTTCATTATGGGTATAATTATTGAGTTCATTTTTATTGGTATATCTCAATTATACAGAATGGTAGGTTTCATTGTGGTATATATATGTGTGTGTGTGTGTGTGTGTGTGTGTGTGTGTAAACTCACATAACTTGATGAATTGCAATCCTCAATCCCATCCTTCTCCTTTCCTCCCTATGCCCCCCCCCCCAGTACTCTATATCTACTCTATAGTCACTGTTATAATTTCATGGAGTCCCTTTATCCCCTCTATTTTTCTGGTTTCCACATAAGAGAGAAGACATGGTTCTCCTCTCTCTGGGTCTGGCTTATTTCGCTCAAAATTATAGTTCCATTTCCATCCATTTTCCTCAAATAACATTATTTCATTCTTCTTTATAGTTGAATAAAAATCCAGTGTGTGTGTGTGTGTGTGTGTGTGTGTCTGTCTGTATGTGTCCATTCATCTGTTGACAGATGGGCTGATTCCATAACTTTGCTAGTAATTTTGCTGCCTTAAACATGGGGATATATGTATCTCTAAAGTATGCTGGTTTTAATTCTTTTGGATACCAAGCAGTGTTATGTCGGGATCATAGAATTCTTTTATTTCTAGAATTCTGAGAAACGTTCGTACTGATTCCCCTAGTGGCTAACCTAATTTAATATTCCCAACAACAGTGTGTAAAAGTTTCTTTACCCCCTCCATCCTCACCAGGATTTTATTTGTGTTCTTGATGATTGTCATTCTAACTGGAGTGAGATGGAATCTCAATGTAGCTTTGATTTGCATTTCCCTGATGGTTAATGCATCTCACTTTTAAACTTTTAATGTGTCTCTTCTTCAATATGCCAAGTTTGAATCATTTGTCTTGGTCTTAGGATGTTCAGCACTGTTACTTTATGAATGTCAAAAACTGTTCTTTAATCCAGGGAACATGTGTCCTGTTGGGGAAGTCTCCTTGAAGAAACAGCTAAAGCTCAGTACACAATCTACTTTTGCTAAATTGCCTCAAGATTGCAGCTCATTTCTCTTTGCTGAATGTACTCATTCTGGAACATAATTGCAATACAGTTACAGTTAGTAAAGTTAGAATTTAATTTTAGAAAAGTTAGAAATAAGTTAAAATCAACTACAGTCCTAACTCACTAAAATTATTGCTGTAAACAATTTGTTTGTATTCCCATCATATTTATACAAAAACATGTATATGTATATATGCATTTGCTTTAAAAATAGTTGGCCATTCTTTCTATTGTACAATATATTCTCATTGCGAATTATTTATAAAGTGAAGGAAAGTTTATAAAACAAAGCACAAATCACATTTACATACCTGACAGATAATCATTGTTAAGTTTTGCTGTATTTATCCCTAGATTTTGATTCATGACCAAAGTTTGCACACATAAATGTATATTCACTGGAATATTCTTTAATAATTGAATTGCATTTGTAAAGTAAAACCAGGTAGTATTGTTGCAGCATCTTATTGCTAAAGATTTTTATGAGAAAGGAAAATAATTTCATATTAGACATTTAAAACTTATTGACAGATGCTAAATGCTCTCTAAATTTTCTGCAGGTCTGTAGCTGGAAGCCTGGATGAATAAACTGACTGAAGAACATTGGGATTGTGGAGAAGCATTTGTGATTATTGGGCCAAGGATTAACAAATAAAATGTTGAAACTGAAATGGAATTTAGTGACTTGTGCAAATACATGGTTCACTGTGGCTTACCTCCATCTAAGAACTGAGAAACTAAAAATATCATATGCAGATCACCTTCAATTAAGTTAATCTGTTAAGTGATCCATCAAAGGATTAAATGAAGTTCACTTGATTTTTCTGCTTGATCTTCATTTGTCCCCCTGTATGCTATTAAGGATTTGCATCTTTGGAATGCTCATACTTTGACATTTGTTTGTTATAACACTTCTCTTTTCCATTTTTATACTTTTTTAAAGTTTTTTTTTTGTTTTTGTTGTTGTTGTTGTTTTTCCACATTGTTTTTTTTCTTGAAATCAAATTAGCAAGTCTGTATTTGCAAATTAATTTTTAAATCATCATAATCACCATTACTAACATCATCATTATCATATTTACAGATCTGCACTCTCTTAGCACTTCTCTTTTAAAACTAGACTTTTTTGTAGTAGTTTTAAGTTTACAGAAAAGTGGAACGACGAGAGAGAAGATGGGAGGGGAGGGGTGGGGGGATAATAGAGGATAGGAAAGGTAGCAGAACACAACAGCCACTAATATGGCATCATGTAAAAATGTGGATGTGTAACTGATGTGATTCTGCAATCTGTATTTGGGGTAAAAATGGGAGTTCATAACCCACTTGAATCTAATGTATGAAATATGATATGTCAAGAGCTTTGTAATGTTTTGAACAACCAATAAAAAAAAGAAAGAAAAGTGAAACGAAAGCATAGTATTTGCATATACTCTGTACCTCTTCCCCCTTTCTCTATAATTAATATTTTGCATTAGTGTAGTATATTTATTATAATTTATAATCCAATGTTGATACATTTTATTAACTAAAGTTCATAGTTTATATTAGGATTAACTCTTTATGTTGTACAATCTGTGGATTTGAGATATTATAGTGGTATCTTTCAGCCATTTCAATAACATGGATATTATTTCCATAGTTCTAAATATTCTCAGTGTTCCACCTGAAAGGTTAAAGAAATTGAAATGTAAAGGATAAGATTTGTTTCAGTTCTGTAAAAACAACTCCCGGAAAAGCCACTGAAATGTATGTTGAAATCTCCCCTGACCATCTGGTTGCTCTGTAAAAACAACCCCCCTACCCAGAAATGGTACAGTCCGGCACGTACACACCTCAGGGCTTAAGCCAATCAGTTCGAATGTATACCCTTCTTTGTGCTGACCAATCACCCCTACCTGACTTGTTCCCGCCATTGAATGTACTAATCATGGTTAAGAGTTGTTGTTTGATTTTCCCGTGGCGTGTGATGATTTGTTATGCTGCATGTGAAGTCCCTGCCCTTTCCAAAGAATGTATATAAGCTCTGCTCAAGCTGTTCTGGGGGCTCTTGGCTCTTTACCCCTGCCAGGTGAGCTTGGAGCCCCAGCATGCTGGACCCCCAATAAACCCTTTGCTGTTGCATGAGACAGTCTCTTGGTGGTCTTTTCCTCCGATGTTTGCCCGACCTTTACACACCTACTTATCCCTTCTGTCCCCTCTACCCTAAGCCCTTAGCAAGCCTTGGTTTCTGTCATTTTGCCTTTTCTTAAAATGTTTTATAGTTGAACCAGAAAGTATGGGACCCTTTCAGATTGGGTTATTTCATTTAGCAAAATGACTTTAAGATTCCCCAATATTTGTTTGTTTATTTTTTTATTTATTCTTTTCATTTTCTCAATTTCTGAAATAGAATGAATTGTGATGAGATGATCTCACTAGGAAGTTTTCTCCAATTTCTAATATTTATGCATTCACTTTCCGACATCACTTTTCACTATAATCCTGAAATGTGTTTTTCTTCCTTTGTATTCATCCTCCATTTTTGTCCAATGTGCAGATTTTTTTCTGTAGAAAGTAGACCGCACACACCCTAAGTGGTTAAGGCCTTTTGTTTCTATTTGATGCCATAGAAATTTCATTAGCCTCCTTCCCTCTTAGAAAAATGGTTTCAAGATTATCATTATCAGATGTTGGAGAGTCTCTCTGAGCTTCACTAATAGGCTTTAATTCATTTCTCCCATAAGGAACACAACACAGCGCTGGGAGTAAACAAGGCTGCAAGTTCAAATCTGTTGGCAAAACTATTCCTCTCTTCCCTCCTGCCCTTGGACTTCAGCAGTCAGCTGAGTGGCAGTTGTTTAACTAATCAGCATGATAAACAGAAAAGCCTGACTGCAGGGATGCCAGAGAAGAGAGCACATGCACAGAGCTCCTTTAATTAATTAGGTAACAGGATGCCATTTTTCCCATTGGCATCAGAAATGATCAAAAACAGATATTACCTTTTAAGCATCAGATTGTAGAAAGAGAAAGCTGCGTGGGAAGATTTGTCAAGAGACAACATTCAAAGCCCAACTTAGATACAGCTATTGCCACACTCCTGGTTATTCTTTGCTAAAAAAAAAAAAAAAAAAAAAAAATCTTTTGCCTCCCTGAACACACAGCTTTTTAAAATAGTTTAAACTCTCAGCACAAGTTTGACTTAACCAGAAACTTTCCTAATCTGGCTCCTCACTGTTAAAAACAAATGCAAAGTCGACATTTCTGGCTGCTAGGTTTCTTCAGTCACTTCCTCCTAAAGATAAAAGGATCTTAAAGCGCGTGTTAAGATGGTCTTTCAAGTCGCACATCCACCATCTCCTTGGTCTTGCAGATTTACCAAATAAATCTTTTTCCTTGCCCCAATAATTTCGTCTCAATTCACTGGGTCCTTTTCTAGTAGTGAAGAAGCAGACTTGGGTTTGTTAATGCTATCCCTTAGCATTAAAACCAAGCAAATGACCAACTACATGAAGAAAACCATTCAGACAGACAAGCAAGCAAGCAAACCTGTCATTAAATAACCATATTCCTTTCATTAAGTCTAAACTAGACGAGATAAAACTGAGTGAACATAAAGTTTGAAATTGCCTCCCCAAGTACAGTGGCACATGCGTGCAATCTTCTTAGCCACTGAGAGGCAAAGACAAAGGGATCACACTTTTGAGGCCAGTCTGAGCAAACATTCAAAGTTAAAATAAAAAATAATAATAATAACATATTGTCAATAAAATGGAATAAGCCAGGTTTGGTGGCTCATGCCTATAATCCCAACCACTTGGGAGGCTAGGATAGGAGGATGGCAAATTCAAGGCCAGACTCAGCAATTTAGGCAGGCCATGTGGAAGTTAAATACTGGCTCAAGATAAAATAAATAAATAAATAAATGGGTTGGGGATGTTACCTCAGTAGTTAAGATCTCCTGGGTTCAATTTCCAGTGAAAGAGAGAGAGATAGAGAGAGAGAGAGAGAGAGAGAGAGAGGGAGGGAGGGAGGGAGGAGGAAGGAAGGAAGGAAGGAAGGAAGGAAAGGAGGTAAGGGCAAGGGTAGGAAGTGATGGTGCAATGAGTTAGATATAATTACCTAAGTACATGTATGAAGACACAAATAGTGTGGAAATACTTTGTGTACAATCAGTGACTTGAAAAATTGTGCTCATACATGTGTAATATGAATAAATTGCATTCTGATGTCATATATAAATAAATAGAATAANGAGGGAGGAAGGAAGGAAGGAAGGAAGGAAGGAAGGAAGGAAGGAAGGAAGGAAGGAAGGAAGGAAGGAAGAGTATAGCTCTGTGATTGAATGCTCTGGGTTTAATCCCCAGTATCACAAGGGGGAAAAAAGCAAGATGCATCCCTATGTCTTTAACATGTGCTATCTCATTTAATCTTTGTTTGTTTGTTTTGGTATTATGTATCAAACCCAAGAGCCCTTCACAACTCAGCCTCAGCCACATCCGCAGCTCTTTTTTTTTTTTTTTCAGATGGCATCTCACTAGGTTGCTTTCAGCCCTGCTAAGGCTGTCTTTAAACCTACCATCCTCCTGCCTCTGCCTCCCATGCAGGTGGAATTACAGGCATGCGCCACCACACCCAGCTCATTTAATCTTTAATCATATTAAATCATAAAAGGCGACTTTGTTGACATTCCTTTACTCACGAAGAAATTGAAATGGAGTGTATCTTTTCTCCTGGGTGCAAGACTAATAAATGGCTGTGATTTCATACTTTTTGCTTTATCCTTTACACCCTTTCATTTTAAAGTTTCTACTTTGGTCAGACATGCTTACACACTCTTTCAATCGTCATGTGTTTGTGTTCTGAAAACACACACTCAGCCTTTTACTAAAAGTTGGGGCGGTATGCCAAGAATTACATTTTTGTGGTTGTTGACTCCATTTATTAGATTCCTAATACTATAGAGTTTATTTTAAAGAATCCAATATTTAATACACAAAGATACATGTGATTACTTTGCATTTTGTGTATCACATATTTGAGATTCAAAAATTAAACGATCTGCCCACTGCCACAGATAAAGCAAGTGGTCCAAAGCAAGATTAAAATCCAGATTTATTTTCTTTCTTAGGCTACCCAACCCACACCAGTGAAATCATCTTGCTCAATCTCTCATGTTAAGAGACCATTAAAATAATTCCCATTTATGTAAGTATATAATTTCAGATGGAAGGACGTTTTGAAATCAGATTCTATATTGAGTGTCTAGACAATATGTATAGAATACCTTAGACTCAGCACACTTTGTTCTAGGCATGAAGAGCAAACACTTGTCAGATAATGGCTGGTCCAAAAGAGCTCACCATCCCTCAGGAAGTACAGGAACATAAATGAATGACTGTGATGAGATGGGTTGATTTCAAGGATAAATGTGTTTTAAATTCATCTTTTAGGACTAAAGAAAATGATCCTGCCTGTAGGTAAGGGTGGAGGGCAGGAAGATGGTGACACATTTTCAGAATGATAGCATTCAACTTGCCCTGTGTTCCCATCACTGGTCGTGCTGGGTGACTTGGAATAGCTTACCTCAGAGCCTTCTGCCTTTGAAGAGATGCAACTTCAAACTAAAATATCTTCCTATTGTGGAACCAGTTGACTTGGGGAAAGATTTTACAGACTACTTCACTTTTTCTATGACATCTTAAGGCCAACTCCAGTGCAAATTCTCTATGCTTGCATTAAATTCTGTAAATAACTCAATCATAAAACAAATGATACTTCTGAAAGACTTTTTCACATCCTCTGGACTCTCACTATATACCATGATTCTTAAGAATAATGATCCAGCTGTTTGGATACTTCCTAACCTATAGTAGAAGCTCAATAAATTGGTGATTGAAGAAACAACTAATTAGTAAACGAAAAACCTGTTTGCCAGTCCCTTTTAGCTATTGTTTTTAAAAATCAGGATTTTCATTATTTTTTTCTTTTTATTGTGCTTCTCTCTCTTGAAATATTATTTTTAACTCTATCTAGAAGGCAAAAAGCAGCTCTTTGTTAGAATTTATTGCATTACATTTATTTGGCCAACACTTTGTTCATCAATTCATTTAATATTTTTAATTACATACATGTACTTGAATGCCATTCTTTATATTTTATTTTTGATATATGAATGTACTAAATTTAATTTATATCTTTTCCTCTTCTTGAACACTTAGGTATATATAAATGAATGTAATCTCATTTTTTTTCGGAAGTATTATGAACCTTAAGCTGCATTTTTTTTTGCATTTTTTTAAATATTTTTTTTTTTAGTTGTCAATGGACCTTTATTTTATTTATATATGTGGTGCTGGAGAATTGAACCCAGGGCCTCACACATGCTAGGCAAGCGCTCTACCACTGAGCCACAACTCCAGCCCAAGCTACATTTTCTTTAACATTGCAGCTATATTTCTGGCCCACCTACATTCTCTGATGAGACAAGGTATATTTCTCTGCCTTATAACCTCTCAACCTGGAAACTATGTCTACCAATTCACTGTCGTAGAACAAGAAAGACATAGAGGAATCACATTGATGATTTTCATTTCTTCTACTCATATCAGATAGTCAGAATTAGTTACATGGACCAAAGCTAAGTGCAGATATTTCTGGAAGTGAAGATGTACATGGAATATCTGGGCTCTAAGTAAGTCAGTTTTTAATTGCTGAGACCAAAATATCTACTTTGGCTCACAGTTTCAGACGTTTCAGTCTATGGTTAGTTGGCTTCATTTGGCTTGGTGGAAGGCTGTGGGGGAGGAAAGGTGTTTAGCTCATGGTACCCGAGAAGTAGAAAGAGAAGAAAAGGAGAGGAAGAAGAAATGAAGAAGAAAGGAGAAAAGGCAGGAGAGAAGTTAAACCCTCTTAGGACATGCCTTCAGGGACCTGCTTCCTTTAATTAGGTCCTACCTTCCAGTAGTCTATTTAGTCATCAATGGGTTATTCCACTGATTAGGTCAGAGCCCTCATGAACCAGTCACTCCCCAAAGCCCCACTTCTGAACACATGAGACTCTGGGGGACATTCATACCTGAACCATAACAGGCTCCTTTAAAAGGTGTGTCTAGATCATCATTTTGTGGTGCCATGGACAATCTTGGTGCTGTATGATTGGGTTGTCCTTTATAGGTTTCTCTGGAGGGGTAGTAGGATTACTACTAGGGTTTGCATGTTTTCTATTTTTCTAGAGCTAACATACTGTCCTCATATATATCTTTGCCAAATTATACTCTTTAATAGCTCCAAAGTCTCTAAACTGTCATTTGGCATCTCTGTATGTTCATTATTATACTTTTCAGTTGGACCCAAATCAGCAACAAGATAATTTTGTATTGTTTTCAATTTGGCCACTTAAACACCTGTGGTCACTATAGGCTGATGAATTCTTTTAAGATGGAGATCTTTATTCTCCTGGCCTATGTCTTTGACTTGCTAAGTTTGTTTAAATTACTAAACCTATATCATAAATCTTGGTATTAGTATGGTTGGATCCTATTTATGTTCTTTGTATTAACAATTGTCTTGTTCTCGAACACTGAAATGTTATTTGAATTTTAACAGGCGGTATATTGTGGATTTAATACATTTATTTGAAGAAAATTGGCAATTATCAATTAATAAGCATTGGATATAACAAGGTCTACTGTTTATTTTAGTCAAAGGCTAAAATTTTCTATCTAAGGTACTTGTTGAGGTGATTCCTTAAATCATTTAATGTCAGTTTTTCATAAGAAAACATGTACATCTAAAGCTATATATTTACTACAAAAGGCTGTTTACCTATGTTAGACTGTCTTTGTTTACTTAATAGCCAATCTGGTTTAAATCTATTAATTTTATTATAAATTCATCAGTAATCCATAAGATGTTTACAGTGTATTTTCTAAACATTTTGGCAATTTTAATCTCTCTTATCATTTATTTATATTTTCATTGCAATGCAGTTAGTGCGTCCTATTTAACTCACACTCAATTGAATTTTTTTTTTCGTTTTATCTTTATAAATTTGTCCTTATATTTGAAATAAAGCCAGCCTCAGCAAAAGTGAGGTGCTGGCTGGGGTTGTGGCTCAGTGGCAGAGCGCTTGACTAGCATGCATGAGGCACTGGGGTGGATCCCCTGGCACCACATGAAGATAAACAAATGAAATAAAGGTACTGTGTACATCTACAACCAAAAAAAAAAATAACAAAAAACAAAAAATGTGCTGAGCAACTCGGTGAGACCCTCTCTAAATAAAATGCAAGATAGGGCTGGGATGTGGCTCAGGGTGGAGTGGCCCTGAGTTCTAACCTCAGTACCCCACCCCGACCAAAAATATATCATGTTTTTTTTTTTCCCCCTAATTTAAAGGCAGTTGCACTGCTGTGTTACTGGTTTGCCATACCCTCCGCTGGGCCCCCTAGGCCCTCAGTGTGGCCTTTGTTAGAAATTATTAGCATTTTGTTTATAATGTACACTTTGGTGTGGGTTTTCTTTCTCTCTCTCTCTCTCTCTCTCTCTCTCTCTCTCTGGTTTGCTGAATTTTTTTTCTTTGATTTATAATTTTAGCTTTCATCAAATTTAGAAAAATTCCCATTTGCCATTCTGTTATATATCTATTAATCCCCCACATTGCTCCCTCTTTCTTGGGGTCTCCAATTATACCTAAGCTTGCTGTGTTACCTTACCTGATAAAGTCCCATGGGTCAGTATGCTCTTTTCTTTCCTCAGTCTGATTCTGTCTAGCCTTCAGTTAATTACCTTGTGTTGTTCTACTCTCAAATTTCATTATTCTCTTACTCTGCCATGCTTAATAGGCTATCAATCACTTCCAGTGTTTCTTTGTTTTTGTTTTTGTTGTTGCGGTTAATTTCCGGGACTGTGTTTTAACACTTAGAAGTCTCATTCATTTCCTGTTTTACACCATTTGTTTTCTTCTCTTTGTGACTTACTTTTCTTTACATCATGAAATATATGAATCACTTTCATAATAACTACTGTCCTTTCTTGCTCCTTCTATCATGTCTGTCATTTCTAAGTCTTTTTTTATTGATTTATTTTTCTCTTGGGTATGAGTGATCCTTTTTGATTATTAGTTAATCTAGTATTTTTGAATTGGATGTCAGATATTTTGAATCACGTATTTTTAATCATATGTAAATGATTCAAGCCAGTGCTCTGAAATTTCTCAAGTGCCCATCTTATTCATTTGGCACTCTCTTTCTCCAGGAATAATGCATAAAACATTTCTTTAAAGAGTGAAATAACGATGTTTTATTCCCCTAGAAGGCAGCTAAGCTACTTTTGATTACTTTGATTTTGAAACTTGTTTTGAGTATGACTATAGTGTCTTTTCTAGAGTCAGTTTGGTCCAAATTTTGAAGCATGGTCTGAAGGCCCAGTGTATTTAGGGAAGTTATTTACACTCCGGATGCATGAAACTCAAAGAACCGCTGGCCTTATGTGACTTTTGAGAATTGTTCTTATAGCATCACATCATTCTCAGGATGGAAAGTGTTCTTGTTTACTTTTACTAGATTTCACATTATGCATATAAATACTGACATTCAAGGAGAGGCACTGAGGCCCTTATGTAGATATTTGCAATTCTTTATTAATATACTATAGCTTTAGTTCTCTTGTTTTTCTTAGTTCTCTGAATAGCAATTTCTAGCCAACTTGGGCTGTGCAAATTTTAAACTCTGTTGTCTGAACTCATTGAGATTTTCCAACTGACTTTGCATACTCCAGCCTGTGTTGTAGTATGCTAATTACCTCTAGAGGGCTGGGGGTGTAGCTCAGAGGTATAGTGTGTGCTATGCATGTGTGATGTCCAGAGTTCAATCAGTAGCTAAAGGAAATGAAAGGAGAACAAAAAAGAAGGAAAAAAAAAGAAGGATGAAAGGAAGGAAGGTAGGAAATGAAGGACCTCAAGGAAGAAAAAAAGAGGTAAGGCTTTGGCTCATCTAGTTTGTTTCCCTTTCTTTGTGAATTACAGTTGTGTGCTGTCCTAGAAGAATGTTTAAAAATAACAATGTGCTTATATATTCTCCAGCTGTCTAGCTGTAATAGTGGGAAGGTAATTTCAGAACATCTTATTCCTCATGCAGAACAAGTAGACCTTCTGCCAAGTGTTTCCCTCTCCTGTTTTAATTATGAAGATGTATTCCATTAAGTATTTAAAAAAATATTTCCCCCTTTGTTCTGTGTTTAGAGAGGAGATGTGGAGTAGTACATGATACCTACTCTCCAATTTCCATCAAAATTCCCAGACTAATCTCTTTACTTTTTTCTTTTGTAAAATATTGTAAAATACATACATGAGTCCCACAATTGGAATTCCTATGTTTTGATGAAATGGGACATTCTAACTATAAATAACAAACAATCAAACCCCAATTCAATCACATAAAGGGGGAAAAAGAAATTAATTTATATGAATAGTTTGAATTTCTGTTTTTAAGTATGCTGGATCCAGTATCCCCAAAATATTTCTCTCTTTTTCTCTCCGTTTTATTGTTATCCTTTGACTCTGCTTTTCTGTTTCTCTGTTAGCTCTTTCTTCTCTTGCTATAGTTACCAATGTTATTCCACAAAGAACCTATAGCAGCTGTAGTGGGTAAAGAATTTCCACAATCTGTACCACAGTTTCAGGGAAGCCTTGTAATTGGAATTTTTCATTTTCTGTCCACTCCAGAAAGACTACTGTGGTAAAAGGTAGCATATGCCCAGCCTGGCTTGAGGCACATGCCCATCATGTGCAATGGCACTGGATGTGGTTACACCAGGTGACACATCCTGTCCAGCCAAGTGCAAATGCTCACCGTGGCATGTGTTTCTTTGTATTTTTGTGTCACATATTTTAATCACCATTGATCTCTGAAATAAAGCATAACAAAATTAAGGATGCAGATAACCTAAGTTAATGAATAATCCTATGAAGGTCTAAACAATAGAAACATTCTAGTCTTAGTTTTGGCTTCCTGCCTTATTTTTTACTAGTTTTTCCCAGTTAAACAGCTATATTGCAATCAAATTGTTTCATTCACGGGCTGCTGAAACATGACTTGTGCTGTCTCATTTTTCAAACCATTCTTCTTACCTGGAATGATTCCAGACCCTACATCCTCTTCCAAAGAGAAGTCCACACATTCTTCAAGACTCAATCTATAAAGCATTTACTTTCCTCCCAATCTTAAAATCATCTCTGTTTCTCTTCCTTTGAAATTTCTCAAGTGGCATTTGGCAATGTTACATATCTTTCTTTGTATGTGTATATAGCTTGCTTCACTTACCAACTGGATCACAAATTTTAAAACAGACATTCTACTTTATACCTAAAGTATAAATAGTAGAAATAAGAGAGCAAACTTTGGAGTGACAAAACTCTTGAGTTTGCTTTTAAGCACAATTCCTCATTCTGTGTGTGGGACTTAATCTTGGGAATATGGTATCTGTGCTTGTCACTGAAGATAATGACATCTGCCTTTGGTATGTAGAGTATCTTAATTCATGACAAGGCCACTTTCTTACAATTAATATTTTTTGTGTGTGTTTCCTTGGATCTATCACTAAGTCTCATCCCCAGTCAGGCAGAACAAATACTTGCTAATTGATTGAATGGTACAAATTAAGTTAAAATTCATACTTGACCTATTATAGATCTGACTTCAATACATTGAATTTAGCACATTTACATGGGCGATTTTAATGCAGAAAAAAGTAAATTGTATTATATTTGATTTTCTCTACTTCTCAGTTTATTTCTGCAAAGGAAAGAAAACTGGTTTTATGGCTTTTTTGCAGGGCCATGATGATATTATTACTTTATTTTTCTTTCATTAAAGAATATCTGACTGCAATTGCTTTATAGTGCTTATTGATAAATAGTTGTTGGACATACTAACAAAATCATTTTCTAAGCAGAACAGTCTCAGGTTATTTCTTCTCCATAACAGTGAGGAGTTAGATAATACAGTTGTTGAATTTAAGGCTCACAGAATTTAAGTAATTCAAGTAGGAGCCCTTACTGCAGTTTTAAATACTAATTGTTTTCAATTCTGATGCATTATTCATGCAAATATCTTACTATATCTTTACCAGGCTCAAGAAAATAGCTTGACCAAAAAGGTTTATAAACAACCTACCATGAGATGATTTTGAAGACACTATAAAATTGTTTCTTCCATTTTTTTTAAATAGAATTCTCATGCAAGGTTTTGCTTTAGCATTCATAATTCGGCTTTTTAACTTTTTAACTTATTTGAAGTTTTTATCTTGTATTTGCAACATCAAAATCCTGTCTTTATTGACTGCAATATTGTCACAAATAAATTTCAACTCAAGGAATGAATGAAGAAGTATAAAAAATAGACTCCAATGAAACAAAGAGCTATTATTTCTATAGTAATTTGTTATGCAATATGCAACAAATAGGAAGGCAAAGTACATGATCCAACTAGGTAATGTTCTCATTGTATCAACTAACACTATGATGTCTGTCATTTTTTCTCATATAGAATTTGCTTTATATTAATTTTATTTGGGGATTAAAATCTTTCATATACTTTGGATTAAGGAAAATATATTATTAAAACTAAATGCATCCTTTTTTTAATCACTTTTTAATGAGGTCATTAAAATTTGTAAAATTACATATTTAGTGTAGCAGCATTCCATTTCTATTCTTTGTACAGTATCTTTATTTGCTGGTAAGACAATTTACAGAACAAAATGAACTCCATGCTCAAATCCTGGCTTTCTGATAGCCCAGGATCCTCTGGAGCAATAAAGTCTCTCTTACTAAAATAAAAACCAAGAGCAGATATCAGTATGAAGATTAAAATAAAAAAGGAAAAAAAAAAGAATTTTATTATTTATTTATACATATGGCCAAACTCTTTTTGGAGACTGATAATTTAAACTATGCATTCAGTTACCATATTACATAAAAATTAACTATAGCTGTATGTGGTAGCACATACCTATAAGTTCGAGCTGCTTGGGAGGCTGAGACAGAAGGATTATGAGTTCAAAACCAGCCTTCAGCAATTTATGTGGCCCTGAGCAACTCAGAGAGATCCTATCTCTAACTAAAATATAAAAAAGGGTGGGGGATGTGGCTCAGTGGTTAAGTGTCCCTCCCCTTGGTCAATCTCTAGTACCAAAAAAATATTTTAAGAAAACTATTAGCCTGTCTTTCTTTCTCCAAAGATTCACAAAATTTTAAATGTGAAAGTATTCATTTATGCAAATTAAAATTACATATTAAATTGAAATTAAATATTAGTTTCTTAGAGGTCACTCACCATATATTAAAATGAACTTGATTTTGGATATTTAGTTTCTTATCTGTTCTTATTAAATACAACTGTACTGAAATGTTCTAAAACAATTCATTCAAGATGGTAAGTATATTCAGTTTTCTTTTTAGTAAAACTGATTATATATTTGTAAATAGTATAAATGGAATATCAAACAGACAGAGTTCTTATAGCTCCAGTCTTACAGAAAAATTGAACTAAGTTCTTTTTATTTTATTTTATTTAGACACATTTTTTATAGTGAATGCATAAATTAGATCTTTCTAACTGCTGAATTTCTGTTGTATTAAACTCATAATCAAAATTTTGTGGAGTCAGTAAATATTTATGTAGTGAGATTTTCTTATTGAAATTCTGTTCATCAAGGTCCTAAAATTAAATCAAATAAACATAAAGCAAAGATTAAAAAAAACACCCAAATATTTGCATTCCTATGACACCAAGACAAATAGTGATGTGGACAAGTTAATTAACTCTTTGATTTAGTCAATTGAAGAAGTCACACCAGGCAATCAATAATATATTGACGGTTGATTGAATTTTTTAATGGAAAACTCAGATAGGAATTAACTGGTCCACATACCAAGTGCAGCTTAGGCAGTTGGGTAAACATCAAAGATTTAGCCTGCTTATAGCCCCTTTAACTAATTTCTCTCAGTCACAGCTTTCATAAATGCAAGGTGTAAATAAACACAAGTGGATATACAAAGCTGTCGAGAAGAGCATTCCTTGACATTCCTTCTCATTCCTGTCATTTCCCTCTTTCCAAATGCTATTTCCATATTTCTTTTTCCAGAACTTCCAATTTCGTTAATCACAGTGTTTAGGGTTTTCCGAAGCATTTGATTGAACTTACAAGTTCTCCTTGACTTTCTTGAAGTAGAAAATTTTCTAATTGCTAGGATAACCATATGACCCAGTTTTCTAAGGATGATCCTGTTTCTTAGCTGCTGTCCTCTCCCAATTATGAATAGTACCCTATGTCCTCTTACACATGCATAAATGCATGCAAGAACACAGGATGAGTTCAAAAGAATAAAGAGAGAAGAAAGAAAGCAATCTGGAGAGAATTTAGGTATAAAATAGTTAATACTCTGAACATTGGTGATGGAATGTCAATACAACATCAAATACAACAGTTTTATTCCAAATGAGAAAACAAAACCTACTTATTAGTTTCCTGTGACAGCTAATGTTAGGGTTAATCCTACAGACTGAGCCTGCATGCGAACACTCAACATGTCCTTTAAAAATCTCAAACATGTTTATACTGACCATTATGTTTAAAAGGACAGTACATTAAAACCCTTGACTAACAAAGCTGGTTATATTCAGAATTGTTCTCTCTCAAGGTAAAGGGACAAAAGGAACAAAACTTCTCCACCAATAAAAACAAAGCACTTGTTGCCTGATCCAGGCAGATCTCAGAAATAAGAAGGCCTTTGTGACTTTAAACACAAACCAAAATGTTAGAAAGTTGTCTTTAAGTAGAGATAAACACAGTTGGAACTTAAAATTCTGGTGGAATCTTCCATCAGTCAAAAGTTGGGAAGTAGTACTTGCACAGGATTCTCTAAAAACCTTCCTTCTTACACAATAAAAACTGAGTTCACAGAGAAGTGAGTTGTTCTTATTAAGTACAAGTGTACTAACAGGTTTTCAAACAATTCATTTAAGATTATTTGATTAGGCACTAATAGTAATTAGTTACAGTTGTCTTTTTAATAAACCTGATATATATCTCTAAATGGAATATCAAATGGACAAGGTCCTTACAGGTCCATTCTTCTAGAAAGCTAGCATGCTCAATCTCAAATCCCAAAATTTGTAGGAAGAGGGCAATGGACCTAGGATCATAGCAGTTCTCTAAAGGTTAGGAATGACCCTTAGCTATAGCAAACAACAAAATAGTACTTCTCCCCATCATCCCAAATAACTGAATTCTACCAACCATCCAAAAAAAAAGCAGGAAACAGATTTTTTTGTGTTTTTCCACAAAGGAATTCAGTTTGTTCACACCTTGCTGATAATCTTATATGGTTGTCTGGCAATTATCAAAACTTCTAAATTTCATATTCTTTTATCTATATCTTTATAAAATTACTTTATAACATTGATTTGAAGCTGTGTAGGTAAATTTAAATCTAGAAATCTACAGAGGACTAGAAAACAATCCGAAAATTTGTCCAATAGTAGCAAGAGACCTTTACATGGAGAGTATCCGAAACAGTGTTATCAGGGAGTATGAAGAGGATCCAGCCAGAAAAACATAAGATCAAACAGAATCCTAATACTGCACTGGTGAGAATTTTAAAGTTTCATAACTGGTCAAGAATCTCAAATATAAATCTTGTGTGAATGTCACATAAAGATTCAAAATCTTTCAATTAAATTAAAATTAAAGCATCTTTCACTTAGAAAACAATTAGATGATGAAATACAAGGAATGAAATTTACTTTGGAAGTGGGGATTAAAATACTAAATAATGGAAAACACATTTGCAGACAACTCAAGTGAGAAAGGGAGTGATGTAGGACAGAAGTGGCTGAACACCAGAGGAATTTCCAGAAAGCAGGTTCATTTAGCTGCAGTGGCAGGAGGGGGCTCATGCCTAAAAAATCTCTGGACCTTAGTCTGGAAATTCTTTTAGATTACTACTCAGTTGGGTGGTTACATGTCACTGGGTGGATACATAATAGTTACTCTTTGCCCTACAGTTTTAGGCTAGACAGAGGTTTCACAAATTTGGTCTGCATGCAAGAAAGAGGAAACTACAAACCACAGTTCTCTCTGCTGAAATTTTTGCTGATACCTGTTGACACCCTTTATAAAAATCTCTGACAAGAAGAGAAGCTTAATTATGGCAAAGGTCTCTTGGGTGGGGGTACCTGGTCTGCTTCCAGAGGAGAGAAGGAAAGCCACTGATACAATGGAGAAAAGCTTTGTTTCTGCACTAATTCAGTGTGATGCTGTCTCTATAAAATCTCACATCTCAGGGAACCTGCAACATTAGTCTGCATCACACAATAATCTATCTGATATATTCTCCTGGCATTACAGTGTCTCAGGAATGCATTTTTCTTCCATTGTGTGGCTTGGTGCTGTCATGTTACACTTCTCTGCCTCTTTGTGGATGTGGAGAGGGTAAGCAGAGTGATGACATCTGCATCTTAGCCATCTCAACTCACAGGAGGCTTATGCTGTTTCTCTCCTCTCTCACTGGATAGGATTCAGTGCCATCTCTCTACTGACTGTAGGAGAAGCTAGGAAATGCAGTCTGACTTCATGCCCCCAAACCAAACACACAGAAAATAAGTAGGGCAAAAATGTAGTCATTCTCTATCAAAACTACTATTTATATTTGTATTTTAGGAGACACTCGTAAAAGAATAAAAGTAAATGAATACAAAAGAAAGGGGGAAAAAATCTAAAAAGGGAAAAAAATTCTCAGAGCAAAGGAAGCACGTAAAAAATACTAACTGGGTATAGAAGAGAACGGGGGAAGCTCTCGTATATTACCACCCGTCTGTTTTTGATTATTCTCTGTAATTTATTTTTTACTTAATTCATCAATTCTTCTCTCTGTGACTTTTTTTTTTAACAACTTCCTCAGTGTTTCCTTTCCTTAGCTTATGCATTCTTCTTCTTATTATTTAACCTATCTTTTCCTGTTTTCCATTTTGGACCACTTATCCTTCAAAAAATAAGACACTTGTACATAACCTCAGGGATGTTTTGAAAAAGAGAGGGAAAATAACCTGCCTTTGTTGTCTAATTCAGGAAAAAAACTGTGAAAGATGGAATTCCATGTCAGACAGATACAAGCTCTTCTGGGAACAGCCCCCACAAAAGGTGCAAACCCTGCATTACTGGGCCCCTAGGGCATCAAAAGCTATGCCCCAAACACAGACTCAGATATAAATCAGGCGCATTTTCCAATCTTCTGTTTAAATAAGACAATGTTAATTCATGTCTGATACCTGTAGACTGAGAAATGGAAGCTAAATTGTACTAACAAAGAATTCTTTGATTTTCTGTGTTCATTAAAAATAAGATTAAAATGTCACATGGGGGATCACACTGTTGTGCATAAGCATCATTAGCCAGAATAATCTGTCAAGGAGCAATAGACTCGTTCAGAGTGAAATAATTTCCTCCCCACTACAAATTGTATTGTATGCAAATAAAATGAATGAAAAGAAGAATTATATTTGATGTCCCTGGCTCTGATTGATGTGTCCCTTAATAATCCATTTGTAGCTATACTTCCTTTTTTATTCTCAATCATTAGGTATCATCTAAAATCTGTAAACCTGAGTAAATTTAGGTTAGAACTGATGATGATGATGATGATGACGATGAGGAGGAGGAGGAGGAGGAGATGTTCTTGACACCTCTACATAATTTTTTACACAATTCATTCATTTGCTTTCCAGGGTATATCTACATAATCAGGGGAAATGGTTAAGTGGACTTTAGTTTTAGATTATACATGATAAACTGTAAGAACCTCTATTGACCTAAAGTGGGATAATACAGAACATTCATTTCATTTTTATAGTGATAAAATTGAGATATAGAGAAGTTTCTTGCTCAAGGCCACATGTTGTATGGCAAAGCTTTTTCTATAATTTAGAACTTGTTTCACTGTGTATTCTACGATTTTTACTCAGTGAATCAGAGACAAATATACAGTTCACAATAAATCTTTTTGTGATGTCTATGATAGGTTGATACAAAAATCCATACTCTGATTACAGATGCTCTTTATTTTTCTAAAATAGATTTTCCTATGTAGCAATTTTTCTCTTGCTCATCTCTGACACTGACCGTCTGATGCTACCTGTAATAAATGGCATGGGCAACCCAGAAAGACCATAGTTCTGGCTTCCAGCTGCTTCCTCAACTTCATCTCTATCCTCCCCATCACTTTTCACCCTGATACAACCAGTCTGTCTCCCTTCATTTTTTTTTTTTCAAAAACATGCCTGCAAAGCCTTTCCTGCTTCCTGTTTCCTCTGCAGGGGATGTGATTCACAGCTGTTTTAATCAGCTTTTGGTTGTTGTGACCCAAAGACCAAACAAGGACCATTTAGAGGAGGAAAGTTTATTCTGGCTCCTAGTTCCAGAGGTTCAGTCCATAGTTGACTGACTACAGAGCTCTGGGCCTGGGCTGAGCCAGAACATCCTGGCATAAGGGTATGGCAGAGAAAAGATGCTCAGCTTATGATGGACAGAAAACATTAGAGAGCTCAGTTGCCAAAGACAAAGTATAAACCCAAATGCATGCCTCCAGTGACCTACTTCCTCCAGCCATGCCCTACCTGTCTACAGTTAACACCCATTAATCCATTCAAATTATTAATTCATCAAATAGATTAATTTGCAAATCAGATCATAGCTCTCAAAATCTAATCATTGATCCTGTAAACACTCCTTCATTGTATATAGTTTTACTCAGTAAATGTTTCATGTAATTGAAATCTCTTAATTCCAGGTGTGTCATGGTCTCCTCTCAAAGATCTACTTATAACATTCTAAGGATTCTCCAACCTTTATCTCCATGGGGTTTCCTTCTCACATCTTTGTGCATTGCTCTCTCAGGGATTTCCTGCAGGAATTTTGACACTGCTATATTATGCCAGGACTTCCAGGACATCCTTTGAAGTATTGATGGAAGCCTTCATGACCCCTGAGTTCCACCATCCTGCATTTCTGCAGAACCAACAGCACCACATGGACAATGCTAATTCTGCATCATCTCAAGCAGTCATTAGGGCTCTTGAGACTGCAACTGCAGTGGGCTCTGAGTGTCTGGTTTTCTGAGCATGATGAAATAACTTTCAATTGCCCTCTGTTCAAGAAGGGTTCCTCATGGTCTCTTCTCAAAGGAAATTTTACATTTAAGCCCTTGAGCCTATGATGGATATAGTTTTACCAATTCTTAAGATGTCCTCAAGTCATCTTCCCTATTATCATGGGGTAAAGTGCTTAACATCTCTCTAGTGGCTGCAATCTCTTCAACAATCACATCTTCTTTGGTCCCAATTTTACACATGGTTTTCTGGCCAAATTTTGAGTCTTTCGATTTTTTTTCTGCTCTGTTCTCTGCTCCTGATTATCACACTAAACTTATCTAAAAGCCGCCATCACTATTCATAATGTCAAAATTGCCTATGCCTCATTAATTAGCCTATCACCTCTAAATTTAGCTTCATGGAAAGTCTCAGGGCATTAGCAAAATTTCTTTGGCATAAATAGCTTCTAGTTCAACACCTGATAGAGTCTTCTTTCCCTCGGGAACCTAATTAATCCAGTGTTTATTGTCTAGAGTTCTGTTGGCATTCTGGTCTTCTGAGCTCCAATGAGAATTGCCCATTAAGGTCTGCTTACAATATTCTAAGGCTTCTCCAACCTTTATTTCCAAGCTTTTCTAATTCCCTCAAGTCAGTTCCAAATACTGCTGAACTACATGGTCCCTCTTGGTCAGCATTTTTGTTCCTGTGATCAAAAGACCTGACAAGAACAATTAGAAGAAGAAAAGTCTATTGTGGGGCTCATGGTTTCAGAGGTCTCAGTTCATAGATGGACAACTCATTCCTTGATGTCTCAGATAAGGCAAGTCATCATGGTGGAAGTGTGTAATGAAGTAAAGCAGCACAGGACATGATCAGGCAGGGGGTACAGGGAGATGTGCTCAACAAAGACAAAATATAAACCCCAAAGGCAGGACCTCAGGATCTCAACTCTTCCAGTCATACCCTACCAATCTATAGTTACCACTCATTTAATTTCTATTAGATTGCTTAAGGATTTTATAATCCAATCATTTCACCTCTAAACATTCTTGCACTGTCTTACAAATGAGCTTTCTGAGACATCTCACATCTAAACAACAAAATTCTGCACCAGCCCCCAAAAGATCATTTTTTATCTTACAATACAAACTACAGTTAGACTAGTTATAAAAGTCCTTAGTTTCAAAAGTTCCCAGATTGCACAAAAGTCCAAGTCTGAAGTATCCTCTGAGACTCAAGGAAAACTCTCAGTATGAATTCCCGTAAAATTCCAAAGCAAGATCTCTATATATCAGCACAGAGTAAATATTTTTATTCCACAAGGGAGAAATAGGGGCAAAGAAAGAAGAAATGGGACCAAAATAAGACTGAAATCCATCTGGGCAAACAAGAACTGTAGCTTCATGTCCAACACCTGAATGAAGCACATGGCATTGTGATGTCTTCAAAGAGCCTGTGTAGCTCTGCCCTTGTGGATTTTCTGATTGTAGTCCACATGGCCTCTCTGTTGGCCTGTCTCTGCTCAATTCCCACATCTGTCCTTATCAGATGTTCTACTGTACTTGCATTTCTTTATCTCAGGTTTCTCCTCTGTAGTTTCAGCTTCCTCCTCACATCCTCATGCATCATCTTCTAAGAGACTGCCAGCAGAGACTTTAATCCTTGGGTACTGTGCCTGTCCTACCTTGCTTTTCTTTACAATCTTGATTCCTGCATGACCAACTAACTCTAGCATCCTGCATTTCTGCAAAACCAGCACAACATCTTGAGCAACAGTCAAGTGTCCAGAAACTGTTCTGAGTATCTAAGTGAAACAGCTTTCTATGTCCCAGTAAACAAGCAGAGTGCCCCACTGGTCTCTTCTCAAAATAAATTTTACTATTACAATCTTGAGCCTGAGATGGGTGTGGTCTTATTAATTCCTGACATTTTCTCAAGCCATCTTTTTTGTCTTGGGACAAAGTCTTTAGCATTTCTTAAGTGCCTACTTTAACAACCACACATTCTCTTTTTTTTTTTTAAGCACACATTCTTAGTACTAGTTTTATTCATAGTTTTCCAGCCAAACTGCAAGTATTTTTCATATCATTCTGCCTTGCTTTCTTTTCCTGATTATTACAATAAACTGACTAAAAACCACCAGCAATACCCCAGCCACCCTCTGAAGGCTGTTACCTTAAAAATTCTCAGTTTTCCACCAGATTAAGAAATCTATCACCTTTAAAATCAGCCTCAGAAAGTCTTAGGACATGGGGGAAATGTAGACAACTTGTTAGACATAACACAAATGGCCTCTAGTCTGATTTCTAAGGAATCCTCCTCCAGGGACCCACATCCCCTGGCCACCACATACCTGCCTATGTTTAATTTCTATTAGGGAATTAACTCATTGGTCAGGAGGTTAAGACTTTCATAACCCAATTATTTCACCTCTAAATCTTCTTTCATTGTTTCACACATAAGCTTGTGCAGGACACTTCACATTTGTAGCATAACATTTCACCCCTGCTACCCCAAATCCTACAAATGTTATTTAAGTATCTTGGTGACTATCTTCCCCCCTCATTTGGAATATGTTTTCCACTATAGCAAAGGTTGATGCTGTTTATTCACCTTTATATCCCCATAGACAAGAATGGTATTGGCACCTAGTACTAAGAATCAATAGAATAAATTTAAATACAACACCTGAAGCCATATGCTCTTTAATAAGGGTACAAAATAAAGTGCAATTTATATTTATGAGTGAAGAAATTTAATTCGGTACCACATGTCAACTGTGAAAGGAAAGCGAGGAACTGGGAGACAGGTGAGCAGGCGAGTGAGAAATGAAAGATGGAGAGCAGGCAAAGATACACATGAGAGTTCCTTTGTCAGAGCTGAAAAATAAAGGCTATATCTCCAAAGATGGAGAGAGGCAACATAGGCTTGAGTTCTGGGACTTTTATGGGGCAGACTCAGGGATTAAAACTTGGTGTGTCCTAATGTGGGCAGTCAAGGGTGGGGTTGGTATAAGAGAATGGTGATATGCCCTTGGGCAGGAAAGAGTGGGGTAGGTGAAGGGTTGGGTTGGTTTGAGGGAGCAGTGATCCTATCTCACAAAGGCCCTTGAGCAGGAAAGCAAAACTTTTTCTTAAGATGACGGTTGTCACTTAAGATGGCCATCCAGCTGCTAAGCAAGGACCTTAGAGACTGTCTTCCATTTCTGTCTTCATTTATAACAGTATTTAATTTCCACTTTTCCACACTTATTTTAATAAACCTAGATTTATATATGTGTATTGATTTATGTACTAATTAATGTATATTTTACTTTTGAAGTAATTATCTCAGGTGAAATTTATATCATGTAACATTAACCTTTTTAAAATAACAAAAATTAATCATTAAAAAATTTTGTAGTAAACACTTCAGTGGCATTTAGGACATTAATAATGTTATGCAGCTAACACTTCTATCTACATGCAAAATGTTTTCATCACTCCAAAGTAAAATCCCCTAATCCATTAAGTAATTTTAGCCTATTTCTCCCTGCTCCCAGATTCTGACAACACCAAACTGTATTCTCTTTCTCTGGATTTGCTCATTATCAATATTTTATATAAATATACTTATACAGTACATAACCTTTTGCATCTGGCTACTTGATTTTGTATAATGTTTTGGATGTATATCCACATTGTTGCAAACATCAGCCTTTAATTTTTGCCAACAAATAATATTCATTTTATTCATATACCATAATTCATTTACCCATTCATCCATTAATGTAGATTTTTTTTTTCACCCAAACTTTTGGCTTAAGTGATAGTGCTGCTCAGAGCAAGTATAAATGTACTTTTTTTATTACCTATTTTAATTTTTGGATTTTGTTGTTGTTGTTGTTGAAGTGTGCATTTGTGGGACCATGAAGAGAAATTTTATGTTTCTCTTTTCAAATGACTACCAAACTGTTATTCATGGCAGCTGAATCCTTTTGCATTTCCACCATCAATTTATGATAGTTTTAATTTCTTCACATTCTTACCAACAGTTCTTATTTTACGCTTTTTTGGATATTTAATCATACTACCAGATATAAAATAGCATGTCATTGTGATTTTCATTTGCTTTTTTCCTAATGAAAAATTGTATTGAACATCTTATGCATATTTTTGGCCATTTGTACAGGTTCTTTGAAAAAAAAATCTACTCAGGTTCTTCCCATTTTTCAATTTTGTTGTTGTCTTTTCTTCTTAAGTTGCCAGATACCTGACCTGCAAATACTTCAGCTATTCTACAGGATGTCCTTTCATTTTCTTGATGATTTCAACTGATATACATATATTATTCTGATGAAGTTTAATTTATTTGTATTTTTTTTCTTTTTTAGCCACGCTTTGGGTATCAAATCTAAGAACTTACCCTCAAATTGTAGCTCATGAAAATTTTCCAGATGTTTTCTTTAAATAAATTTTTAGCTATATATTTGATATTTGTTAATAGAATTCCTTTGTGTCATGGCTTGAGTATGTATGTGTTGTTGTCTCCTGGAATAACCAGATCAGTGGATTAATATGTTTCAAGACAATAATTTGCATCAATTTTTGCTGGTAACTGTAGACAGGTAGGACTTGGTTAGATGGAGGAAGTTACTGAGAGCTTAGCTTTGTGTTTTATATTTTGTTCCTGATCTTTTCTTTTTCTCTCTGTTTCTTGGCTGCATTGAGTAAAGCAACACTCCTCTTCCAAACCCTTCTGCCATGACACTCGGCCTGACCTCATGCCCAGAGCAATGGAGTCAGCTGATGATAGACAGAAAACCCTGAAACTGTAAAACCCCCAATACTTTTCCTCCTCTAATTTGTTCTTATCAGGTCTTTTGGTCACAATAATGAAAACACACACAATTCATGGAAAAATATTTTTTCCCACTTATTTGGTTATTCTTTAATTTCTTTCAGCAATGTTGTATGCCTTTCAGTGAACAAGTCTTTTGTCTCTGTGGTTGTATTTATTTTTAGGTATCATATTCTATTAGATGCTATTTTAAAAGTAATTGCTTTCCTAATTTCCTTTTAAGATCGTTCATTGCAGGTTTATAGAAACAGTGATTTTTACATGCGATTTTGTATCCTGCCACTTTGCTGACATTGTTGTTGGAATTCATTCTGTGTGTGTTTATGAATAATTCTGGATTATCTATATAAGTCATCACATCAACTGTGAATTGAAATAATTTTACTCTTTCTTTCCCATATGGATACTTTTTATTTCTTCTTCATGCCTAATTTCTCTGGTGAATACTTCTTATATAATGATAAATATCAGTTATGTGGACTGGGGTTGTGGCTCAGTAGTAGAACATGCGCCTAGCATGTGTGAGGCCCTGGGTTCGATCCTCAGCACCACATAAAAATAAGTAAATAAAATAAAGATATCATGCCCAACTACAACTAAAAAATACATAAATATTTTTTAAAAATATATCAGTTATAAAAGTAAGCATTCCTGTCTTATTACTTTTCTTCGAGGGGAACTTATCAGACTTTCACCTTGGAGTGTGATATTAGTCCTGAGTTTTTCATAAGTACCCTTGATAATGCTGATGATGTTTCTATTTATTCCTAGTTTGTTGGGTGAAATTTTACCATGAAATGGTATTGAATTTTGTCAAATGCTATTTCTTTATCTGTTGAGATTATCATTCACTTAAGAGATCAATGTATTAACTGATTTCTTTTATTGAGCCAACTCTGTATACCTGTTCTATATTCCACTTGATCCCACAGTATATATATATATATATATATATATATATATATATATATATATATATATATATATAT
>NW_026000037.1:18607668-18612622 GCF_001458135.2 Marmota marmota marmota
ATTTAATATGCTGTTGTATATGAGTTGCTACTAATTAAGGCAATGTTTGCATCTGGAATCATCTTTTATTTTCTATCTTTAATCTGGCTTTTCTTTTTATTTTCTTCAGTTCTTATTAGTTACACATAACATTAAGATTCATTTTGACATAATTATAAAAGCATAGAATACAATTTGCTCCAATTCAATTTCTAATACTTACCATTAGCATCCTCCTAAATCCTTCCCTTATTATATTTCTGCTGCTCTACTAATTTTTCTGCTATTTACCAACATTTGTTTGTTTGCTTGTTTGTTTTTAATTAATGTCATGAAATTTACTATAGTATATTCACATATGTACATAGGAAACTAGGTCAGATTTATTCTACTATTTCCCCCTTATTCCATACCCCCTCCCTTCCCCTCAATCTCCTGTTTCTAATCCTCTGAGTTTTCTTTTACATTGATGGAATTCCCCCTCATTTCCTCTCTCTCTCCCCCTCTCACTCTTTCATCCTTATTTTAGACTAGCATCCACATATCACAGAAAACATTTGATCACTGCCTTTCTGAGTCTGACTTATCTCATTTAACATGATGTTCTCCAGTTCCATCCATTTACCAGCAAATGCCATAAGTTTAGTTTTTTTAAATTCCTGCATAATACTCCGTTGTGTACATATAACACATTGTCTTTATCTATTCATCTGTCAAGAGAGACATCAAGTTTGGTTCTACAACGTTGCTATTGGAAATTGTGCTGCTATAAATATTGATGTGGCTGCATCCTTGTCATATGCTAATTTTAAACCTTTAGGATATATACCAAAGAGTGGGATATTTCAGTCATGTGGTGGTTCAATTCCTAGTTTATGTGAGAAATCTCCATGTTGTTCCAGAGTGGTTGTAGTAATTTGCTGTTCCACCAACAATGTACAAGTGTACCTTTTTCTCCATGTCTTTACCAGCATTTATTGAATATATTGTTTATAATTTCCACTTCAGAGTAAGAAGAAATTCTTAATGTGTTTTTATTTGAATTTTGATAATTGCCAGAGATATTAAACATCTTTTCATATATTTGTTGGCTATTTGCATTTCTTCTTTGGAGAAACATCAGTTTAGTTCTTTGGCCCATTTATTAATTGGGTTATTTGTTTTTATTGATGTTAAGTTTTTTGAGTTCTTTATATATTCTGGATATGAATGTCCTATATCTGAGGATCAGGTAGCAAAGATCTCCTTCCACTCTGTAGTCTCCCACTTCATGCCTTTGTTCCCTTTGCTGTGTAGAATTTTTAAATTTCATCTCATTCCACTTATTGATTTTGGTTTTATCTTTTGAGCTTTAGGGGTCTTGTGAAGGAAGTTAGTTCCTGTGCTGATATTTTGAACTGTTGGGCCTATGTTTTCTTCCAGCAGTTGCAGAGTTTCTGGTCTAACTCCTAAGTCTTTGATGCACTTTGAGTTTGTTTTTATGAAGAGTCAGAGTTAGGATTTCTGTTTCATTTTTCTACATATGTATATCCAGTTTGACTAGCAACATTTGTTAAGAAAGTTATCTTTTATACAGTGAATGTTTTTGGCATTTTTATCTAGTATCAGATAACACTATTCATGTGGGTTTATCTCTATGTCTTCTACTCTATTTCATTGGTCATTGATATTTTGATGGGGATTGCATTGAAATCTGTATAATGCATTTGGTAGTATGGCCATTTTGCTATATTAATTCAGTTCAAGAAATGGGCGATCTTTGCAATATCTAAGGTCTTCTTCAAATTGTCTCCTTCATGTTCTATTGTTTTCATTGTAGAGATCCTTCTCCTCCTTTATTAGACTAATTATCAGTTTTTTTCCTTTAGGTTATTCTGAATAGGATAGTTTTCCCGATTTATTTTTATCAGATTAAGTATTTCCAATATAGGAAAGTGATTGATTTATGTATGTTGATTTTATATCCTCTTTTTTTTTTTTTTAACTAAACTTGTTGATCAGCTCTAAATGTCTTCTGGTGGAGATTTTTGGCTCTTCTAAATATAGGATCATGTCATCAGCATACAGAAATAAGTTAACATTTAACTTCCCTTTTTGCATTCCTTAAACTTTCTTCTTTTGCCTTATTGATCTGACTAGGCTTCCAAGAACAATATTGAATAGGAGTTTTGAGAGTGGGCATTCTTGTCTGTTTCTGTTTTTAGATAAAATGATTTCAGTTTTCCTCCCTTCAGTATGACGTGGGCCTTGGTTTTGTCATATATAGCCTTGACAATGTTGAGCTCACTTTCTTCTATCTTTAGTTTCTCCAGCATATTTAATGTGAACGGGGGCTGGATATTTTTCCAGAGACATTTTCTAAATCTATTGAGATGATCGTATGATTTTTGTTCTTAATTCTATTTAAGTTGTGAAATACATTTACTTATTTGTACACATTGAACCAATAGTACATCCCTTGGATGAAACCCAGGTGGACTACTTTTTTAATGTTTGTGTCTGTGTATGTGTGTGTGTGTGTGTGTGTGTGTGTTTTGTGGGGTTATGTAGTTTGACAAAATTTTATCAAGAATTTTTGCTTCTATCTTCATCAAGGATATTGTCCTGAAGTTTTCTTTCCTTGATATGTCTTTCTCTGATTTTGGTACTAGGATGATACAGGCTTCATAAAATAAATTTGTCAGTGCTTTCTCCATTTCTATTTTATGTAATAATTTGAGAAGAATGGGTGTTAATTCTTCTTTAAATGTCTAGCATAATTCAACTGAGAATCCATCTGCTCTGTACTTTTATTTGTTGGAGGGTTTTGAAAGCTGCTTCAATTTCATTACTTAGTATTAATTTGTCTATTTTTTTTATATATTCAGGGTTTAATTTGGACAAGTCATATGTTTCCAGGAATTTGCCAGTATATTCAAGATTGTATAGCTTATTGATATATAGATTTTCAATATAGTTTCTAATAACTGTTTCAATTAATATATCGTCTTTGATGATATTTATTTTTTCATCTCTAATTTTATTAATTAGGGATTTCTCTCTCTTCCTTTTGGTTAGTCTTGTTTACTCTTCCAAAAAGCAAACTCTTTGTTTTATATTCTTTGTATTCATTTTCACACTCAATTTTATTGGTTTTGACTTTAATTTTTAATTATTTCCTGTATTCTGCTGTTTTTGGTGTTGTTTTTTTCTTTTCCTTATTTTTCTAGGGCTTTGAGGTTTAATGTTAGTTTATTCATTTGATATCTTTCTATTTTTTAAATATATGAACTCTATGCTATAAAAGTTCCTCTTAAAACTGCCTTCATACTGTCTCAGAGATTTTGGTGTGTCATATCACTATTCTTGTTGGTTTCTAAGATTTTTTTTTTTACTTTTCCCATAATTTATTCTGCTCAAAAGTCATACACTTCAAAAGTGTATTAATTAATCTCCAGATTTCAGTGTGATTTTGTTTTTTATCTTAACATTGATGCCATTATGCTTTGTTAGGATGCAAGGAATTATCTCTATTTTTTGTAGTCATTAAGATTTTCTTTGTAACTTAAAATATGGTCTGTTTTAGAAAATGTTCCATGTGCTTCTCAACAGAAAGTGAATTCAATTGTTGATGTTGGTGGATGAAATATTCTAGAGTAAGTTTTTCAAGATGCTAGAATGGAGATTGTGTTCCTGGCTGTTCTATGGGGTAAAACCAAGAAAGCAGATAGGCAGCTTCTCATCAAAGTGGATGGTAAAAAAAGGCAGGTGGGCAGGATTTGCTGGGAATTCATCCTGAACATTCAAAGCAGATTGGGGACACTGTAGGTTAGATATAATTAAGAAATCCCCAGATTCACTCTGCTACTGCAGAGGTCCCCACATGAGCAAAATGGAGGGATAGTAATTAACACCTTTAAGAGGTCTGTGGCTGGTCTGAGTACAGAGAGATCAGAGATCAAAGACACTGCTGGACTAACCTAAAAGGCATGCTGCACAATATCCCTAGGCAGGAAATAAACCACAACTCTTCCAGTGACCATGGAGGACAGAGAAAAAAGGCATTTTGTAGCCATGGCACAGGGCTGGCAGCTGTGGGGGCTGGTTCCTGGCAAACCTGAGCTGGGCCTGAAATACAGGCCTCGCAAACCAATATCACACAACAAAGAGTGCCTAAGTGAAGGGGAGAAATCAAATGTGGAGAGTGGTTTACACCAGGGCACACAGATTGTGGAAACCCACCTGGCTTCCACCCTCCCCGCTTAAAAGTCCCACAGCTCAGAGGATAGACCGGGATAGATGTGCTAGAAATTTAAAAGGGCAGGGGCAAGAATGATTGAGTTTGGAGACTAAAATGAGAGGAGGGGGGAGTCTGCAGGCTCCTATTCCACATGAGTGGAACCCAGGGGAGATCCATGTGGTCTAGTCTCCAGCTGAACTGCTAAGAGCTGGGCCCTGGAGGTGCACTGATTTAAAATCTGCAGACGAATTACCATTCAGCCAAGTACCTGGAGCCTACCAAAGCCTAAACCTGCCTTCAGGAACTCCACCTACAGGATCTGCTCACAGTCCTGTGACCCCATCTGAGGGGGGAGAAGACATCACACTTCAATCTAGTTCACCACTGTTAAGAAGGGAATCCAAGAATTTTTGAAACTCCAATGGAAACATTTCTTTAAACATTCACTGGTGTGTGTGTGTATGTGTGTGTGTGTGTATTTATATACACACATATAATATGTAAATAATATAAATACATTATGATTATATAAATAGGTGTACATAAATATGTAAATGTATAAATATATATACTACATAAAATATGCATGTGTGTGGAGCGATATATATATGTATATGTGTGTACATATATATATATGTGTGTGTGTGTGTTTATATATTTCATGTTATTTAAGGTTTAATAAAAGTTAATGATTCAAAATCTTCATTTTATTTCTTCCCCTTCACTCTCCTCCTCCTCCTCCTCCTCCTCCTCCTC
>NW_026000037.1:18616669-18626701 GCF_001458135.2 Marmota marmota marmota
GTCTCGAACCCAGAATTCAGCCCTGAGTATGGTGCTTGCGCGGCTGGCAGAAACTGCAGCGCTGTAACCCTGTGTCTCTATCCCAGCACGCGCTGCAGACTCTAGCCGCAGGGCGATTTGCTGAATAAGCCGTGTTACCCTCCGTGCGACAAACCTCTCGCGTTTGAGTCCCCGTAGCCAATCCTCGTGCGATGGAAATCCTTCCTCCAGGTTCTGGAGCACCCCACTATTGCTGGAAATTCCTAACAAGATATCCTTTAGCCGTCCTGACTTGTCATACTCCCACACAGTGAAGCAGCACACGGGGGCAATGCACTCCCCTCGCCGCCATCTTCCTTATTGATGTCTTCCAAATCTAAATTATTTAGAATAATATTGTTTCTTTTCCAGATGATGGGGGGTCTCAGAGCTCCCTGAATGGCACAGCTCAGGACAGCACTTTGTCCCACAGTTGCTGCAGTAATGCTTAGTTTCTGATCTTCAGGAAGACTCAACTGGATCACCTCTGGGAACTTACTGGTGCACCACCCTGACTGCTGAAAGTTCTGGATCCTGGGTTTGAGGAATATGTTCCCCGTCCGGGACACCAACTGTCGCGACCCCTCGCCAGCAAGGGAAAACATGACACAGGATTCTTCTTTCAGCAGTTTATTCAGACCTTGAGTCATGTATCATCTCCTAGCGCCCCGCGGCCCGAACACACCCAAGCACCGCTTAATAAAGCCCCCCCGCACTCTTTCTTTTTTTAAAGTAAGCAGTTGTTGCTATAAATTTTCCTCTGAGTACTACCTTCACTAAATCCCGTAAGTTTTCGTATGTGGTCTCTTTTTATCATTAATCTCTAGGTATTTTTTAATATTGCTTATGTTTTCTTCTTTCCATCTATTGCATGATTAAATGTATATTGCTTAAATTTCACACATTTCTGAAATTTCCCATTTTTTCAATCATTTATTTTTGATTCATTGCATTGAAAAAATATATAGTGGATAATATTTGAAAACTTATTTATTAAAACTTGCTTTTTGGTCCAATGATTAATCTATTATGGAGAATATTCCTTGATCCCTTGCACTGTATTAGAATTGTACCTTTGTTGTTATGTAGAATGTTCTATTATAATCTTTTAGGTCTAGTTAGTTTATAATATTGTTTACATTATCTATTTCTAAAAGATTAGATCATTAGTGTGGATACTCTAGAACAAGGAGAAGCAAAATGCCACAGATCTTTTTAAATCTTTTACAATTGCCTTTCCTTCTTTCAATATTTTATTGCTATGAAATTTCTGTGGTCTTCTGAAATTCTGGAAAATATGATTATGAGTTAGGAGGGTTAGAAGAAGAGGGGCTATTACAGGTGACTGATGTAGAGAGATCAAAGAGATATGAATGCCCAATGAGGAACACGTGAGCAGCTGCTATTCAATAGGACCCAACTTGGTGACAACTCAGTTAAAGCCTGTGACAATTATCAAAATGTGGCTGTCTTTGTCAATAGAATTTGTTCAGAAATTTGACCCAGAAAAAGCATACTTTTTCTCATTGCCTTTGCTTATGTGGGATGCTGCAGTCATGGTCAGTCTAATAATTCCTTCTCTTTTTTTTCCATTGTTTTGCTTTCCCTCTCCTCCCTTTTCCTTGCTTCCTTTCTTTTTTGAAAGAAAGATTTCATTCAGTATGTTTTTCCTTAAACAAAAAATATTCCATTAATTATCCAATTTTGTGGATTATAGTATAGTTATACTATCATTTAAAATAGCATTTGAATGTATCAGAATTATTCAAAGATAGATTACTGGGAAATGTGGTTCTATTTTTCTTTTTCTTTTTTTAAGGCTGGGCATTGGAAGCTGCTACAAAATCATTTTGCTGATGTCACTCTTTATAAACCATTTTTTAAAGCATTCCCTTTTGTAAATTCCTCTTCTGGGGAAAATGGTTTGTGGTCTCAATGTGGATAGAAGGACTTTTCATATGAAAGTATTCACCACTTTATGAGTACAGATACATAGGAATATGGATATATAAATATGAATTTTAAAGATACTTCATATCAAAAGCAGATGTCACCAAATTCTAATCAACCAAATTTTCCATGACAATTTTCAATGCTCAATGCATCTATTTATTTTCATAGTAGAAGTAGTTTTCTTTATGTGAGAACAGATGTATCAGTGATTATTTGCAATGAAGTACCCAAACATTAGAATGAAGCAGCAATTTACAATTGCTGCCTGCGACTTCTCTTAAGTACACAATTAGTGAACAATGAAGAACTCATTACCTCTTATATCTTTACAGTCAAGGAAACAAACAATTAAAATTGTTGGTGTGAAAACATGCACAGATAAAATCACATACACATAAACACATATCACACTATTTTTAATTTCCAGTAACCAGGAAAACATCTGCTCTTTTTAGATACTCTCCTGTACATGAATTTTTTTCCCAGAACTTGATATTTTCTTGATATGCTTGAACTTTTTGATACTTTTATTATTATTAATTATCACTGTTATTATTGTTGTTTTAGATAAAATAACAACAAAATGACATTCTGTGAACCGAAAACTGCCTTCATTCATAATCACATAAATTGTTGCCAAATTAATCTTTATTTAGTTATCATCACCTTAATAAGAAGACAATTATTCATGAGTAATTTCAGGAGATTAATCTTTCATCAGCTTAATCCATTTTAATGCAAACGGAAGGTACACTTTTAAAATACTCTTCTCCAAATTATTGGTTTTGCTTTTAATATATATACCACAATAGCCAATAGGCCTTTTGTTTGTAACCAAGGAATCCTATTATACTCCCTGTGTTCTCCAATATTATGTAATATTTTCTCTTCTCAAACTCTTCTTCCTTTCAGTTTTTTCTAGATGGAGACCTTCTTTCTTCTACCCAGATTCTGTTAGCACCATAAACAGCACAATGAATGAAAATGCATTCTGCTGTCATCTATCCCTAATTAAAATTAATTAATTAATTAATTTAAAAAACAAAAATAAACAAACAAACAAAAACCACCACCAAAACAAAAGCCTGTCCTCCTGACCAATCCTCCATTTGGCTCCTTGAGCCCAAACCAGGGCCACTCCATCCTTTCTGGGATAGGTCCTTTTCCCAGATTTATTTAGATGACTCACCTGAATCTCCTCTTTCTTTTTTCTCTGCTTTATTTTTCTTTCAAGAAGATGTTTATTAATTGAGAGAGATGCCGCAGTCCGGCTGCAGCAAAATAACCGGGGGGTGACGAACAACTTGTGTACATTGATACAGCAGGAGTGGGAGCCGTTTATTGTAGGACAGGAGCAGTATATATACATTCCACACAGCTTATCTTAATTAACATAAACTCGATACAGCAGTCAACCAATAAGGAATCTCCACACTTAATGGCTCACTGGCGTAACTTCACAAACCACTCCCTCTGGCAAAATGCCAGGTGCCATCCAGACTTGTTTACAGACTCTAACATTCGCCAGGCGCCATCCTGACTTGTTTACAGACTCTAACAGAGAGAGTATAAACTGAATACTTTATTCATACATTTTAAACCAAACTAGTATTATTTTTTGTGCCTATGTTTTGGTTGAAGTTATTTTGGATGTGGTTACAGGAATTTCTCTTTTTTTTTTTTTCTAGCCACTTTAAAGGAAAGTTGCACATATTTAATACCCACAAGCTGATGAGTTTGGAGAGAGGTACACACTCAGGAATCTGTCACCACACTCTATGCCATAAACCCATTCATTGTTTCCAAATTTTCTCCTGTCTGATTAATTTATTAATACTTTTGATCATAAGAACATTAAACATAATATCTACCATTATGATCTAATATGGGATGGTTAACTGTAAATTAGCAAAATATTTTAGCATTTAATATGGTATGGTTCACTATAAATACCAGGCTATGCAATTATTTAAATCAGTAGTTTTTCCTTTTTCTTTTTGCTTCACCCATCTGCATTGTTTGGCACAGCTGATTGCTTTTGAAAAAAAGTTTTCTAACTTGACCTTTGGCTTCCCTGAGCTCCTCCTGTCATTTTGGTCACCCTTTCTCATAATCATCTACAGACTACAGCCTACGTCCTTCAACTATAACATTGAAACACATAAGATTCATCCTTAAACTTTCTCCTTCAATGTCTGTGTATCCTGCTGGGGATTTCATAGTCTTAAATATTTCATCTATATATTGGCAGCTTCCTGTTTTATATCCAGCCTAAACTTTCCCTTAAACTCTAGGCTTAAACACAACTGCCTATTTATTATGTTGATTTGAAAGGTCATTAGTATTTCAAAGGTTATGTTAACATATTTTTTCTTAAAAACATAAATGATAGTACATAAAATATGATTGTACAATTCAATGAATTTCTAAAAAGACAGTGCACTGTTAGCGTCACAGTGGTCCCCTTTGGTCCTTTGCCAATAAATAAACCCCCAAGGTATTAATATTTTTAATATTATAGGTTTCATCTGTTGTTAAACTTTCTGGAAATAGAATCATACATTTTTCAGTGTATGTTTTGTCTTAACATCATTTATGGGATGCATTCGTGGAATTGCAAGTAGTTACATTGCTGTATAATATTCTATCACATAAATGTCATAATTTATTACTTATCATCAGTCAGTCTGCCTCTAAGTTTTCAATGTTATAAATAGTGATGCTATAAAATATGTTGTGCATATCCTTTGGTGAGATTTGTACACATCCCTTTGACATGTATTTCAGAGAGGAACTCCTGGATCTGTGTATATTTTGTATTAGTAGATACAGCCAGACAGTTTTCCAATGTGGCAATAATTTATATATTCTCCTCATAAATTTCAGAGAGTAATCTCAAATACAGTATATCTAAAATCAAACTTCTTTTGCCTCTCATAACACTGTCTCTTCTGAAGTCATCTGCCATTTAAGTAGATGGCAAATTTATCTTTCTGTTTGCTCAAACTCCAAAACAACCTTGATGATTTTCTTAACTCTTGTTTTATCTCTTTTACTTTGGGTTTCTAATCCATCAGCAAGACATCAGATCTCTTAAAATGAATACACACACACACACACACACATACACAAATAAATAGCATACAAATATATAAATACAAAGATCTGTATCAGTAACCATAAGTATTGTTTATCTATACATACACATATGTGTGTGCCTAGTGAACATGAATTAGTCCTCCTATTCCACAGTTTCATTTTCCAATGTTTTTGTTATCTGAGGTCAACTGTGGCTTGAAAATATTAGTATTCGTATTCAGCACTTCAAGAAATAAAGATCATGTTCACGTGAATTTTCACAGTGCATTGTTATAATTGACCTATTTTATTATCATTTATTGTTAGAAGCTCTAACTGTGCCTAATATATAAACGTTTTCTTAGATATGCACAGGTCTCCTACCTTCCAGATCTTTTCACAAATTCTGCATACATACACAGAATCCACAGATTAAACCAACTATGGATCAAAAGTATTTAGAAAAAAAAAAACAAGAGTGATAATTTTTGTCTCAGAAACATATACAGTCTTGTTTCTCTTCATTCTTTCCTAAACAACATAACAGCTATTTTACAACACTTATGTTGTATTGGGTATTCTAAGCGATCTAGAAATGATTTCAGGTATATGACAGGATGTACATTATATATTTATTATGTAAGTGATTTGATCATCTGTGGATTTGGGCTTCTACAGGGGTGCCGTGGAACAAATTCCCTGTGGCTACCAAGAGATAACTTAGTCTAGAGGAAAATATATATGCACATCCAGCTTTCTCTCTCTCTCTCTCTCTCTCTCTCTCTCTCTCTCTCTCTCTCTTTCTTACACACACACACACACACACACACACACACACTTCCGTACTATTCATAGTTTCAGGTATCTACTGTTGGGGAGTTGGATAATGGGGGATGCCTGTAGTATTGATGCAACCTCTTGTTCCAAGATGCTATAACTCACCTGAATTTAAATTGCCTCCATTCTCTCATCCTTCACAGTTGGCTCTCCATGGAGCACCTAGAGAAATTATTATAAAGTATGAACCATATAGTGTTTTTATTGGTTCTCATTTCACTTGAAGTGAAAGATTACTACAATGTCCTAAGGCTTCATCATGATCTAACCTCACTGCATATACTGCACTTTTAGCATCTGGTTTATACCATGCAATGGTTCTAAATAAATGGAAACCCCACCGCCTTAACTCCTTTCCTTCTACTTTCCCCCATACCCACTACACTCAGCCACACTGGTCCTTGCTACTTCAATATCCAAACAATGTTGATGTTCTTACCTCTGGTTCATTGCTGTCATTACCACCCAAATGCGCTGCCCAAAGTGGTCAATCTCTTTTCAAACATCAGCTCATTAAAAGTAAAAAATGAACCCTTGTACTCCCTCTTTTCCTTTCCTTCTGTGTAAAAAGTATTGAGGGAGTATTTGTTTATTAATCGACCTCCTTACACTAGAGAATATATTGAGCAAGAGTATGTCTTTATTTTATTCTACTTTCCATTTATTTAGAACCATTGCATGGTATAAACCAGGTGCTAAAAGTGCAGTATATGCAATGACTTGTGTAATATATAACTAGAATTTTCTAGTAACAAGGATTTTAAAAATAAAGAAGTAACACAAACATATTTTTAGGAATTGAGAATTATTTAAATTTAAAAATATGCCACAATGAATACAGGTTATATATATGATTATAATGCACTAAACAAAATACTACTAATAAAAATAGAAGGGGGCGGGTAGTAGAGTACAGCAAGAAGTTTAGAGTAGGGAGGGGGAGGGAAAGGGAAGTTTCTGGGGAATAAAATTTGATCCAATGTATGCATAAATTTGGTATAATTTGATTCATGTATGCAGGAATTTGGTATAATGATTGATACACTTATGGAAAACTATTAAAAAGCTAAAAAATAAAAAAAATTATTTTATCTCAATAATAAAAAAGAATATTTATTTAGTCTCAAAAATAAAAGAATATTTATTTAGTCTGAATTCTGTGGTACAGACTTAAATTCACAGTAGAGATATTCAAAGATATTAAGCAATGGAGATGTATTTATCCATGAAGAATAATTAAAAGATTTTTGTAGAGACCCAAAACATTTGTATTTCTAAGAAGTTAATTATTTATACTAATTAATTAAAAAGTAGATAACATTAATTACCTGATTAACTCTACTTAGCATGGTGCAATATGTCCAAATATTGTTTGATTATCCAGGGTTGCCTTAGACCTGAGAATGATTACTCTAAACTATAAAAATATGAACTCTAAAATTTTACTTTCATATAAATCAGTGCCAGGTTATAAGTGGCCAGGGATATGTGAAATGCTATGAATGTGGCAGTTTATAATTGTAAAACATTCTCAATGTGATCCACATTTACACACCTGATTTCTAAAATATTCAGTTTAATTGTGCATCATTTAGCAAAATCATTAGAGATTTACATGCCATTTCTAAGGGGTTATTATTAATAAATATCCATGCAAAGTACTCATTTAATATAAGTAAGAAAAAGTGACTTAAAGAAAGCAAGAACACCTTTTCCTGCAAATTCCTCCCTCACTGATTTTCTAATCCAGGGAATTGCTTAAATTAGCAATGAATTTCTTCACCTCTTATCAGATACATATTAAGATGTGATGACATTAAATTCTATTCTGGGCTCAAGTTTCAATCAGAAAAGTAGGACAGAATCCTGATCCCTGGTTGTAAGAAAAAAAAAAAAAAAAACATCGAGAGGAAATGTAGGATGTCATGAGGATAAGAATATTTCAAAGAAGAAAGAGGCACAAAAGTCAAGTTTTAACCTTATCTGTAGGTATTGTCGTGGCAGAAGGACTATGACATCACTCACTCTGGTCATTGGGTATGTGGAAATGACTCATGCTTAACCTTACCTCCATCATTTCCCAGTAATTTGACTTTGAGCAAGTTACATCATCTCTGCAGTCTCAAGATCTCCACCCGTTGACTTGAGATAGCAACTCACATTTTGTGCTTTCATCAAATAGGTAATGAATTAAATTTTGGTTACACGGTCACATTAAAAGGATGTTTCTGTCCTGCCTCTACAGGTGTTCTGTGGCATGCTTCATGCCTTTCAGCTTTTTTGCCTTTTGGTTGTTTTTCTAAACTCAGGATCAAGGAGAAACAGAATTAGTATGATATTCATCCTCTGTCCTAAAATTTCACAGAAAAAATGAAGGACAAGGGAGTGATACCTAATGAATTTACACATGAAAGTTACTTTTGACTCAGAGGATAAAAGATTTGGTTGAGATTCCAGGTATAGCTCACCAGTTAGGCAGAAATGGACAGATCTGAATGTGTTAACTAACTCCAGCTGAATTTCAAAACATCTAAGATCATTGAACTCCAAGTACATTTGCAAATGTGTTTTCACTTAACTTTTTTGAATCATAGGTAATTTAAAGAAAAAAATGAGCTAAGTAGTTCAAGTTCATTTACACTTATATCATCAAGGTGCCATTTTCTAAGCACTTCAAACCATTTCAGCTTCTTCCAATAGGTTTAAAAGCATTGAGAGAAAACACACACACATACACACACACACCACACATACTCACACACACACACACACACACACACACAAGAATGTTGTATATTAACAGAGGAAGTGGCCACATATTTACAAAGAGAATTATTTCCAGATATTAAATTCTTAACATATATTTGCTATCGTTCCTTCTCAATGATAACAAAGGTGAAATTTGATTCTGCAAACTTTTTCTTCCTGGATACAAAACAGAAAATATTTCCTCCTCTTTTATTACAAGCCCCAAAAGAAGGTTTGGATCATTTTTTTATTATTATTAGTTGTTCAAAACATTACAGAGCTCTTGACATATCATATTTCATACATTAGATTCAAGTGGGTTATGAACTCCCATTTTTACCCCAAATACAGATTGCAGAATCACATCGGTTACACATCCACATTTTTACATAATGCCATATTAGTCACTGTTGTATTCTGCTACCTTTCCTATCCTCAACTATCCCCCCTCCCCTCCCCTCCCATCTTCTCTCTCTACCCCATCTACTGTAATTCATTTCTCTCCTTGTTAATTTTTCCATTCCCCTCACAACCTCTTATATGTAATTTTGTATAACAATGAGAGTCTCCTTCCATTTCCATGCAATTTCCCTTTTCTCTCCCTTTCCCTCCCACCTCATGTCTCTGTTTAATGTTAATCTTATCCTCCTGCTCTTCCTCCCTGCTCTGTTCTTAGTTGCTCTCATTATATCAAAGAAGACATTTGGCATTTGTTTTTTAGGGATTGGCTAGCTTCACTTAGCATAATCTGCTCTAGTGCCATCCATTTCCCTGCAAATTCCATGATTTTGTCATTTTTTAGTGCTGCATAATACTCCATGGTGTATAAATGCCACATTTTTTTATCCATTCATCTATTGAAGGGCATCTGGGTTGGTTCCACAGTCTAGCAATTGTGAATTGTGCTGCTATGAACATTGATGTGGCAGTATCTTTGTAGTACGCTCTTTTAAGGTCTTCAGGGAATAGTCCAAAAAGGGCAATAGCTGGGTCAAATGGTGGTTCCATTCCCAGCTTTCCCAGGAATCTCTATACTGCTTTCCAAATTGGCCGCACCAATTTGCAGTCCCACCAGCAATGTACAAGAGTACCCTTTTCCCCACATCCTCGCCAGCACTTGTTATTATTTGACTTCAGAATGGATGCCAATCTTACTGGGGTGAGATGGTATCTTAGGGTGGTTTTGATTTGCATTTCTCTGACTGCTAGAGATGGTGAGCATTTTTTCATGTACTTGTTGATTGATTGTATGTCCTCCTCTGAGAAGCGTCTGTTCAGGTCCTTGGCCCATTTGTTGATTGGGTTATTTGTTAACTTATGGTCTAATTTTTTGAGTTCTTTGTATACTCTGGATATTAGGGCTCTATCTGAAGTGTGAGGAGTAAAAACTTGTTCCCA
>NW_026000037.1:18630477-18635094 GCF_001458135.2 Marmota marmota marmota
AATAAATGCAGCCTTAGAGTTTGATTAACTTCTCTTCCAGGAGGTGGAGCTGTGCCCACCAGGCCAAGCTTCTCCTCTTGATACATGGGAACCAATCACTGTGCAGCAGCTCCTCCTCCCTGACTGGGCAGGTCTCCAATCCTGAGTGCCTAGGGCCTTCTCTTGTGTCTAGTCACTTCCCCACTTTTCCTCAAGCCAGGCCCCGCTCAACGGTGACGCTCACCACAATACTGGCTACACGCCAGGTCTGCTACTCCCGGGAGCCCTGTTTTCATGAAGGATTGGGCACACTCTCCCTGTTTGCCATTCCCTTAGACCCTAAGTTTGCAGAGCTTGGGGCTGAGAACGCTCAGCGAAATTTGCTTGCCCTCCGGTTGCCACGCCCCCTGTAGCTGGTGCAAGAGACCTCAGTTGTCAGCACTGGTGGGAGCAGTAGCCAGGAGTTCTGCGCCATGGGTCCCGCGCCACTCCTGATTCCCTCGGTCTGGCTATCGCGCTCATGGGAGAGCTGGGAGGGGCCCTTATGGGAGAGCTGGGAGGGGCCCTTAAGGTTTCCTCGCTGTGTGGAGAGGGAAGGCTAGGGGGTTACACACCTGTCGCCGCTGGTTTCAACGAAGTTATCTCCTCCCCCGCATTCTGGTGACATCAGTTCTCTGCCATGGTGGTATCCCATGCAAATGGCAACAGTTCGTTTCCCTTTGCCGGGTGACCAATGCAATGGGTGGGTCCTGAATGGCTCTCCCAAGCCCCATTTCAATCCTGTGGCCACTGCCTATGAAGGCTCGGTTGGCATTACCTCCGTATGTGCAGAAGGGCCAACCAGTTGTTTCATTGGGATCGTTTACTGCTGAGTCACAGCAGTTTGTCTGCGAGAAGCAGGCGAATGGGAGCTTGAATTCAGCCGATCCGGGCTCCGTGTGTGTTCTGAGAGGCCCAGACTGTTCGCCCCAGATCCATGTCAGCTCAGCATTGCCTAGTGATCCTGAGCAAACAGCATTTAGACAGTTTACAACTCCCTATGCCCGAGCAGCTGAAGAGGTCAGAGACTTGATCTCTCCACGCCCGCCGCCATGTTAGAAGGTTTGGATTATAAAATCAAAAGGGTCTTAAAGGTGAGGAGGGCAAGCCTTATAAATTTAAAATGTTTTAAAATATCATGATAGGAAGATTCATAAGATGTCCTTTGTATCCCAAGTTTTTCCATAAACTCCTCAAAACTGCTCACATCTGAGCCTTTGCCCCCAGGCTACAGAATTCTACCCTAGAGTAAGGGTAGCCCTAGGCTAGAAGCTACTCCAGTCTGGGGGTCCACCTTTTCCTCCTTTTCTTGGAGTTTTTTTTCTACTCTTTATGATCAGGGGGAGATGCATTAAGGAACTCAATGAATGTATACATATTCATATATACGTATATTCATATAATATTGATACATACATATGTATTTATATTCATATACACACATATGTATCATGTTTCATGGAATCTCTTACCTCAACCCAATGGTGGGAGGGTCATTAGAAGCCCCAGCCTGGCACCTCATTATCATTAGCTAAGTGTGATGATATGCATAAAAAAGACAATTTATCAGCCATGGAAGGAAGGAGGCCATAAGACAAGGACTGTAGGAAGGCTGTAGAAGCTGGAAAAGACCAAGAAAATGATTTCTCAAGAAAGGAATTCAGTCCTGCTGACAAAATTCGGTTTAGCCCATGATGGTTCCTTTTAGATCATATTTGAAACATAAGATATTTGGGTTGTTTTAATCAGTAATTTCTATAATCTGATACAATAGCAATAAAAATTAATACAACATCCAAGTGATTAAATATGTTCAAAATCTCTTCTGTATAATACTAAGTGCAGCAGTGAAATAATGTTACCAGTATCCAGCTGTGTTTCAGGGAAGAAGGAGTAAATCACATTTAAGAGGACAGGGTGGGAAGCAGGAAGCACATGCATTGCTGCCTAAGTCAAGATGGGGTGCAGGCTCTCTAGGTAGAAGAGATAGCATACACCAAGCCATGGAGACCATTGCCAAGCCCACCAAACATCAGCAATTCAAATGGCCTCCAGCTTTCGTTTTGCCTTGCTTCTGTTTTTATATTTGCCTGGATTACTTCCTATTTCTCTTCACCTTTGTGAATATCATGGTTAGGGTTTTGTCCTAACCTTTGTAACTTTGACAAGCTTTTCAGAACCCACTTCATTTTTTGAATAGACCTTGGCTGTTTCTGGTCTGTCTTTTGGTAACATGGTTGTCATTGTATGGATGGGCTTGGCTTGAGTCACAGCATGGGATGCGTTTAATACCAAACACAGAAAATCTGCATTATCAGTCAGATGCCTTCTAATATGTACTTGTCAGAACTCTCAGCCTTCATGCATGTAAAGGTGATGTCATTGTCTCCAAATGCCCGTGTCTGTTGAGAGCCAAAGCCCAGGTGTCCTTGACCCCTGTGTTATCCAGTTACTGCTGACCTGGTTTATCTCCTGCATACTGACTTGCACTTTCTACCAGACCCACCTTTGGACCTGTTTCTGTTTACAGGCTCTTGTCTTCTTTCTAGTCTCCCTCTCTGCAACCCCAGGACTTTACTCTTGCTCTCATCCCTCTGCATGATAAAACCTTCCCTCTGAATGATTTCTTCTGTGGCAACTCCAAGAACCACCACTGCTTATTCATTCCTATCTGGGTACCATATCCAAAGCTGGCATATTTGGACAAATTTCCAGTAGAAATCCTTTGAGCTTTTTAAAAAGGATTGGGTCACACAATCTTTCTGTACAAACAATTCTAAAATAAGTTCCATCAGATTTCCTCCATTAAGAGGAAATATTTTCTATTACATTTATTTCATTAGAAGCCTAACATCTGTATTAGATAGCAAACAGCTAAAATAATGAATATGGTCATTCACAAAATAAATGCAGATATTGATGGGATGGGGTTCATGATTTTTTTTTTAATAAGGTGGTAGATGGAGGAGCCTGTTTCAGTCTAACATGTGAACTATCTCAGGAGAGGACATTGTGTCAGTCACCTTTCTGTTATCAGAGAAAACCAACCTCAAAAGAGAAAATATTTATTCTGGCTCATAGTTCTGGAGGTCCTATAGTCAAGTGACCATTTGGCTTTTGGGTTTGTGGTGAGGGAACATATTGTGGTGGGAATTCATGGTAGAGCAAACATTCACCTTGTGGCTGGGAAGTATTGTAGCTCAGTGGTAGAGTGCTTTCCTAGCATGCGTGAGGCAGGGGGTTCAATTCTGAGCACCACATATAAGTAAATAAAATAAAGGTCAGTTGACAACTAAAAAAAATATTTTAAAAGCAGGAGAATCGCTTCCAAAATCCCCTTTGAAAACACACTATCAATGACCTGAAGTTCACCTACTGGCCCCATTCTTAAAAATTCCATCACCTCCCCCTAGCACCACCCAGCTTTTAACACATGGGCAATTGAGGGATATTTAAGATCCAAACTGTAGTAGGCAGAAAAAGCTAATGAATGCTCTGAGTGCCCAAGATGGAAGGAAGGATGTATTAAGGAGAAATGTCAAATACAGAGGTAAAAGGAAATCTCGAACAAAACTTGGATCTTTCTGAAAACTTTGCTTCAATTGAGTCCATGAAATATGTATAGTTAAGTTTATAAAGCCAATAAATATTAATAACATATTCCAACTCAAACAGGAAAAGTTTGTTTCTCCCATAACCACAGACTAAATAATTTCATAAACAAATTAATTGGAGATAAATATGATTTAGATGGTTTATATTATATTCTGATTTTGTCCTCAGGTTTGCATGCAATTGATTTTTTTTAATGTGATTCAAACAAATTCATCCTTTTAATATTCTTCTTTCAGATTAATTATTTTGCAAGTATTTTCTTCAGAGGTGGATATTTCAGATGTAGTGGCTGAACTCAAGTCATTGTGTTCCATGTAGGAGAATTTTAAAATTATAGGTAGAAAGGAAAAAATTATAGCCAAAATCTGAAGAGTAGTAGTTTTTGGGGGAGCCAGTGCAGATGCACTAAAAAAACTAAATAAATTGTTCTTGAAATAACAATTGTTTACTTAATACTTGTGTTCCCCAAAAACAGTCATAAAAACTTCATGTCTCATGACTAACATCCAATCTAAACAAAGGTCAACCAACCACAATTACACCTGGCAGTTATCTTGAGCTCTTTGACTTTTATTGGCATATTTCCCTCATTCCATCATTCAGATGCATTTTTTGTAAATTGTTTCCAATATTGTACTCAGTTCCTGGAACCAATAATAGTTTGGTTTCTATGTTTTATACAGTTCTCTCCCCAAGAAGGAAGGAGCTACACATATTAATTAAAAACAATCAGATCATACTAAAATTTCTAGATGAAGAAGAAAACAGAGGGGGGAGGGTGGAGGATGGGAAAGGCAGCGGAGCACAACAGACACTAGGATGGCAATTTGTAAATCAATGGATGTGAAACTGATGTGATTCTGCTATCTGTGTATGGGGTGAGGGTGGGAGTTCATAACCCACTTGAATCAAAGTGTGGAATATGATATGTCAAGAAATTTGTAATGTTTTGAACAACCCACAATAAAAAAAATTAAAAAAAAA
>NW_026000037.1:18638511-18653304 GCF_001458135.2 Marmota marmota marmota
ATAAAAAAAAAAAAAAAAAAAAAGAAGAAAACATAAAGTATCCCATTGTTCCTTTTGTTTAGGGATTATACTTACAATAGTGTGGTTGGGTATTTAATCTACCTATAAAAGATATCTTCTGTATCAATGAACTATTATTCTTTTTATGCTCCCATAGCCTTCTGAGAATTCCTCAAATTGCTCCATTATAATCCATCCACTAAAGGAGAAGAGGGCTTCAATGGGAATAGATGAGCTTGACCCCTTGTTTTTTCTAACTTATATTGTTAGTTGATTATCATTGCTGTCAATGATAATGCTGTCACTGGAAATGTGCTAGACATACTAGAATAAGCTTTCCCACAGCATTAAAGGTTACATCTCTGTCCAAAAGTCTGAGTCCAGATTCTTGTTTCTAACTGCGCATTCTTCTATAGACTCTTATTATCTCAGCTTGGGTTCAATACTCACTGCCAGAACAAGCATCTATACTCAGAGAATAAATAGAACTGTCAAATACCACCACCAAGTCCGCTTTGGTTGTTTGTTTCAGTTTCCTAAAAACACATAGGGCATCAACTTGCACAGGGCATCAGTAGTCTACTTGGTAAAACACGTTTTAAACAACAGGATTCTTGCTATTGTGCAAAGCTGCTGGCTGCCTGCAGCAGCCATCATGGCATAACCAGCTTTAGAGAGTGTGGAAAGGACTTATTCCCCTGTTGGACTTTGTTATGGTTTTAATGTGAGATGTCCTCTGAAAGCTCACGTGTGAGACAATGCAACAAGGTTTGGCTTTCGAGAGCCTTGACTCTATCAATGAATTAATCCCTGATGGGATTAACTGAGTGGGAACCAAAGGCTGGAAGAATCTGGCAGGAGAAAGTGTCATTGGGGTCGTGCCTAAGGGGTATGTATTTTGTATCTCGAGCATGGGGTCTAATCATCCTGTGAGCTGCTTTCCTCTGCCACACTCTTTCGCCATGATGTTCTGCCTTAACTCAAACACCCAGGAATGGAGCCTGCTGTCCATGGATTGAGACCTGGGAAACCTTGAGCCCTTAAATAGATTTTCCTCCTCTACAGTTGTGCTGATTGGGTCGTTGAGTCATAGCAGCGAAAAAGCTGACTAAAACAGATGATTTTGTTAGTTCACATGATAAATGGTGGGAACTAGAGAATCTATGGTTGCAAGAAAACAGAATTATGGAAAATGAGCCATGAAATAATATTGTATTGCTTCTTTTTACTTTATCTTTTGACAAAATTTCAGACTTAATAAATGTTGCAAGACTAATATAATTATGATACATTTTGCAGCCAGATTTTCCAAATGTTAATTTTAGATGCACTATCTTTATCTTGCTTTTCTCTGTTTGTTTCTGTCTTTGCAGGTAAATGATGATGTTAAGATATCTGCATAGGTAGATACAAATATCTGTGCTTACAGGGGGTATGTATAGATTGATTAACATTATCTATCATCTATCTACCAATCTTTTCTTTTGGAGGGTAAGTTGCAAGTTATTCCTAAATAATTTACAATGGAATTTTTAAAGCTAGGGAGATCATTTTCTTACTTAGAACATTATGACAGATGAACATTATCTGATCTGTAGACATGATTCAGATTGTATCAATTATCCTGGTATTATACATTTTAAGCAAAGGACATCCTAATTAATGTGCTAGAGTTTGATATCATGTGTCTTGAGCATCTCTCAAAGTGGACGTTTTTCAGTTAGTTTTTGCCTATAGCGACATGGACAGTTTTGAAAAATGTAATTCATTTTCATTTTTTAAAGAAATTTCCCCAGTTGGATTTTTCTAATATTTCCTTGATACTAGATTTGGGTGTGAATTTAGAAAGGAATATCACATACCTGTTGTCAGCCAGCTCTTCTCTTTGTATCTCATGTACATAATGTTTACATGAACCAAAGTGTTGATATTGACTTTGCACTGAGCAGCTTTAACCTCTGTAAAATTGCTATTTCTCTAATTTTGATTAATAAGTAATTCATAGGAGAAGGTTATGAGACAAGGCAAAAACACTTTACTTTTCCAATTTTGTCCCTGAGTTTTTAATTTTTTATTTATCCTGATACTTATTTGCTAAGTATATCTCCGAGTGCCTATGTAAATTCTGCTAAACAACTATCCAATAAAAGTCTTAGATGTGTTTTTAAAATGTTATTCACTTTATATTTTTTTTCTTGTCAAACCCAATCCCCTTTTGGAACATATTTGACCCTCTGCTTTCTTCCACTATATATGAGTGTTATCATTTTGGGAGTATCAAATTTATTTTAGATTTTTAATATCAGCATGAGCCAAGGAATAAGTTTTATTCATTCATTCATTCTTTCATTTACTCTTTCACACTAAGGTTTTTTTAAAAAAACAACTTTATTTCAGAGGTTTCATATGATGGAGAGTATACAAGGGTCAGATGCTACCCTTCAGTTAAATACAAATCATATGATATATGAAATATTTCCTCATCTTTCTTCCCACCAAGCCAGAATTAGTTTCCTCTTCTTCAGAAAACCCAAATATTTCTTTCTAGCATATATTTCTTTTTATTTTCCTATTTTTAGATCATGATAAAATATCCAAACATGAAATTTACCATCTTAGCCCTTTCTAAGTGTATAGTTCAGTTGTATTAATGTATTAATAATATTATGAGGCCATCTCTGCCTTTCATCACCATATTTTTTTTTAATCTTGTAAAACTGAAAATCTATACCATTAAATAATACCTCCACATAGCCCCTGGCAACCAGTGTTCTACATCCTATCTTTATGAATTTGACTTCTGTTGGTACCTATCATAAGTGGACATAAGCATTTGTTTTATTGTGGCTGCCTTATTTCACTAGCATATCATCCTCAAGGTTCATTCATGTTGTACCATATGTTAGAATTTTCTTCTCATTAATACTGATGATTATTTAACTTTATGTCTATACTGCATTTCACATATTCACCTGTCTGTTTGCTGATGAATACTGGTTTGCTTCCATGTCTTATGCATCATGACTAATGCTTCTACAAATGGTGTGTTAGTCAGCTTTGTATGACTGTGACCAAAATACTTGACAGGAAAGATTATTTTGGCTTATGATTCCAGAGGTTTAGTCCATGGTTGACCATGTCCACTGCTCAGGGCCCAAGATGAGGTGGCATATCATGGTGGAAGGACATGGTGGAAAGAAGCTGCTCCTCTCATGTTAGCCAGGAAGCAGAGGTTGGGTGGAAGGGGCTGAAGGGAAGATGCACCCTTCCTGGGCCTGGACCCAGTGACCCACACCTCCTCCAGCCATACCTCACCTGCCTGCATTTACCACCCAGTTAGTTCCTTCAAATGGGGATGGATTGATGAGGTATGGCTCTCATAAGCTAACCACTTTGCTTCTAAATGTCCCTGCATTAATGCACAATATTTGCAGAAACATCTCACATCTGAACCAGTGAGTATGTTACCAAACGCTCAGTCCTTTTCCCTAATGTCAATCCAATAATGAGGACAGAGTTTTGAGAAAAAGGAAAAATAAGTTGTTTTTTTTTTTTTTTTAAATTTACTAGCAAAGGAGAGACACAGGGGACTCCTGTCCCAGAGGCTGTGATTCTGCCATCAGGGAAAACAAAGGGTTTTTAAAGAAGCTATCCAAAGGCTATATTCTAGGTGTTCCCTGACAGTGGGTCCCAGGTGTGTCCTGAAGTTGTGTTGAAATTCACTTGTTAATTTGGCAGATAGTCACTTTCCAGATCCTGTGGTGACATCTCCTTTCTGTGGGGTACAGATAATTCAAGGTAATCTCCTCCCTTGGTTAGGGAGGGGGAGAGGGAGAAGAAGAAAAGAAAAACAAGTTCCTTTTTACATATTTTTTTTTAATTTATATATGACAGCAGAAACAAGTCCCTTTTAAAATGAACAGCAAGGGTTGTATTCAAAAGGTGAAGTGGACCACTGTTACAGGCATACAAACATGTCTTTGAGATTTGCTTTAATTATTTTGGGTATGTACCCAGCAGTGAAACTGCTGGATCATGTTACTCTTATTTATAATTCTTGAAAGAAACTCCATATTGTTTTCTACAGTCACTGTACCAATCTATATTCCCACCCACAGGGTTCCAATCTTCCTTTGTTCCCACCAACTCTCATTATTCTCTGTTTTTGTGATAACACACATCATAGCAAATATGAACTTTTCCTTCCTAGCTTTATTATTCAGAAATTATTAGATAATTAATTATTAAGTATTAAATAACTATAATAGTTACTGATGGGGTTTTCTGTTATTCTTTTTCTTTCTTTGAGATTGTAGAAATAGGTATAAAATATTTTATTCATTAATTCAGTTGCATGCCGGATGCATTCTAATCATTATTTTAAGCATTAGAGACAAAATAAATCATTTGGATACTCTTTTGACATCAGTATAGCAATATCTGCTGAGATCATAGATAAATATATCCTTTGACATGATAATGAAGCCAGAATTAGACAGGCAGATAGGCAAAGGTGAAGGGATTGACATGTTAATTCCTTCAGAGCCCTCCCTCCACCCTTTTCAAGATAACCTCCCTCTGCTATAACCTTTTGCTAAGGTAACCTGTCCCATTGATTGTCTCTCCCTATGGGGAGTTATAAAGGTTGTTGATTAATGCTCCCACGGCCCCTTTCCTGCCTGAATCACTGCATTTGGCCTTTCCCCTGTCCATTTGCTTCTCAACTTTTGGCCATTCCACCTGAGCATTTCCAGGGCCTAGTCATATGCAGGAAGGAGAGAGAAAAGGGGAAGATAGCAGGAGAACAAAAGAAGCCTAAGACATATACAAAGGCAGAACACCTTCACTTCTGGGGATACCAGGATACCAATTATGGTCCCCTTTTCCCTCCTTGGAGAACTCTATGTAACCCAGTAAATCCTGGGTCTATCAACCACTGCCTGCACCATTACCACCATTGCTGCTGCCTCTGATTCCACTGCTGCCAGCCTGAGATTCCCTGCAGGTCTTCTTTCTGGGTGCTACTGCCACAGAAGAAACTGCTGCCCTGGATGTAACTGCAGCCAACACTGCTACTGACCCCCAGAGATCTCCTGGTGATGCTGCCCCCCGCCCCCGCCACTACTGCTGACCCACTACCTGCTGCCAACAACCACCACCACCACCAATACTATGCTACCATGTCCTAGAGGACTGCTTTGAGAGAGATTCTAGGTTTGGTTGCACGTGGCTGCACTCATTTTGGGATACCAGCCAGGGGCAGGGACCTGGGTGCTAGCAGGTTTACCACACAAAAGCCTCTGTCTGGGGACTCCAGCTGAGACCTGCAGGTCCACTGTAGGGGTGTCTGCAGGTTTGGAGGACACTGGGGTCTCCCTACTGAGAGTGCTGGTGGCCACTGTCTTTCTGCTGCTGCATCTCAGGATTGCTCCTTTGCATGAGCATATCCGTGGTGGTATCTCTGCAAGTAGGAGCATCACTGAGATCTTGGGACTGCAGTGTGGTCAATCCTGAGGTATCTGAAGCCCAGATAAGTGGGCTGGAGACTGGGTTTGTGAGGGCTGATCTGGGTTTGGTGATCTCAAGAGATGTCAGAGACAGGGCTGAGAAACCATTGAACACTGACAGAGAGAGTTCAACTTTCCAGCAAGACTTATTTCATTTCATATTATTTTCAGATTCACTAATCTCTCTACCATATTTGGAACAGATATGGTATTTATGCATTAGTGTGTGGAGGACAATGATATATGAATGGTGTTTTGCATTTTTGTTGTATTCTTATGTCTTTATTTTTTTTTCTCTCTGTTCATATTCTTTCTCTCTCTTGTCTATTTTCTTGGATTTTCTTTCCAACTTTTCTCCCAACCAACAGCCAATCTCTGTCAGCTATTTTTCCACTCTTACTGTGAATTTTTACTTCTAGTTTCTATCTTCCTCCCTTGTGAATATTGCGTAGTATACTACTTCTGTTCTCTCATCCACCATTTTAAATTGTAAATCATTTTAACAAATATTCTGTTTATACTATAGATAGTTATTGAACTCATCATTTTGGTTCAATGTGAGAAAGCAGTAGGGGCCATAGTGGGAGCTATTAGACTTCAGGCTATATAATGTGTTCATAGGGTGCTATTAATATTGCTCTTACCAGTAAAGACAAAGTGCTGGATACCTTCAGGGACACTATAGGTCTACAGGGTGAAATTTATTCTGACTTAGATCCATACTTCTAGATGGGAAAACACACTAACAACATGAAAAAACAAGTGAATAAAGCACCCCAAACAAACTAAGATGGCTCAACAACAGAAGCCACTGATAACACAGTAGAAGAAATGTCCAACAAGGAGTTCATATTGTATATAGTTAAACTGATGTGTGAAGTAAAGAATAGTATAAGGAGTGAAATCAAAGAAAAAATACAGGAAGTGAAAGAACAGTTCAATAAAGAGAGATTGTGGAAAACAAACAAATAAACAAACAAGCAGAAATCCTCGAAGTAAAGGAATCAGTAAACCAAATTATAAATTCAATAGAAAGCATGACCAACAGATTAGACCACTTGGAAGACAGAACCTCAGACAATGAACACAAAATATGTAACCTTAAAAGTAGAGTTCAATATGTGGAGAAGATGATAAGAAACCCTGAACAGAACATCCAAGAATTATGGGATAACATGAAAAGACCAAATTTAAGTGATATTGAAATAGATAAAGGAGCAGAGATACAAACCAAAGGAATACAAAATCTTTTCAATGATATATTAGCAGAAAATTTCCCAAACTTAAAGAAAAAAATGAAAAATCAAATACAAGAGGCTTACAGGACCCCAAAGGTACAAAATTACAGCAGACCCACATCAAGACACATTATAATGAAAATGACTAACATACAAAATAAAGATAAAATTTTAAAGCTGTGAGAAAAAAAAATTAAATTAGGTGTATGGGGAAAGCAATTCAGATTTCAACTGATTTCCCACCCCAGACCTTCAAAACTAGGAGGTCCTGGAATAATATTTCAAGCTCTGAAATAAAATGGATGCCAACCAAGAACTTTATATTCAGCAAAATTGTTTCAGATTTGAAGATAAAATTAAAACATCCCATGATAAAGAAAAATTAAAAGAATTCACAACTAGAAAACCTGCACTACAGAGAATTCTCAACAAAATATTCCATGAGGATGAAGTGAAAACCAGCAAAGGGAGGATCTACACTAAAGGGACATTCAACCAAATGAGAAACTAAGACAAATCAAAAACCAGAAATAAATCAAAATGACAGGGAATACAAATCATATCACAATGATAACCTTGAATGTTAATGGCCTAAACGCATCAATCAAAAGAAACAGACTGGCAGATTTGATTAAAAAGCAAGACCCAACAATATGCTGTCTTCAAGAAACTCACCTCATGGGCAAAGACATCCACAGGCTGAAGGTGAAAAGATGGGAAAAAAATTATCACTCATATGGATTGTGTAAACAAGGAAGAGTTTGCATTCTTATTTCAGTTAAAGTAGACTTCAAACCAAAGTTAATCAGAGGAGACAAAGAAGGACATTTCATACTTCTTAAGGGAAGTATATATAAGAAGGACGTAACAATTATAAATATTTATGCTCCAAACAATGGAGCATCTATGTACATCAAACAAACCCTTCTCAATTTCAAGAGTCAAAATAGACCACAATACAATAATTTTGGGTGATTTTAACACACCTCTCTCACTATTAGACAGATCTTCCAAACAAAAACTAAATAATGAAACTGTAGAACTAAATAATACAATCAATTATTTAGACTTAACAGACATATATAGAATATTTCATCCATCAGTGAGCAAACATACTTTCTTTTCAGCAGCACATGGCTCATTCTCTAAAATAGACCATATGTTATGCCACTAAGCAACTCTTAGTAAATACAAATAAGTAGAGATAATACCCTGCATTCTATTTGATCACAATGGAATGAAATTAGAAATCAACAATAAAGTAAAGAAAAAAGCTACTGTAACAAATGGAGACTAAATATTACACAATTGAATGATGAAAGGATAGTAGAATTAATCAAGGATAAAATAAAAAAAATTCTTAGAGGTAACTAAGGACACTGATACAACATATCAAAATCTCTGGGACACTATAAAGGCAGTACTAAGAGAAAAGTTTATTGCATTGAGTGCACTTATTAAAAGAATAAAAAGATTAACAAATAAATGACCTAACACTACATCTCAAAGTCCAAAAGAAGAACAAATCAACACCAAAAGGAGTAGAAGACAGGAAATAATTAAAATCAGAACTGAAATCAATGGAACTGACAAAAAAAATTGAAAAAAATGACAAAACAAAAGTTGGTTATTTTAAAAAATAAATAAAATAGATAAACCCCCAGCCATGTTAATGAAGAGAAAACTCAAATTACTAAAATACAAGATGAAGAAGTAAATATTACAATAGACATATCTGAAATAAGAAGATAATTAGAAACCATTTTGAAAATTTATAATCTAATGATATAGAAAATATCGAAGACATTGACAAATTTCTAGAGACATATGACCTACACAAACTAAATGAGGAGGTCATACATGATTTAAATAGATCAATTTCAAGTAATGAAATGGAAAACACTATCAAAAGCCTAACAACAAAGAAAAGCCCAGGACCAGATGGATTCTCAACTGAGTTCTACAAGACTTTCAAAGAAGAATTAACACCAATACTCCTCAAAGTATTACATGACACAGAAAAGGAGGGAACCCTTTCAAACTCATTCTATGAGGCTAATATCACCCAGATATGAAAACCAGACAAAGACCCATCAAGGAAAGAAAACTTCAGACCAATATCCCTGATGAACATAGATGCAAAAATTCTCAATAAAATTCTGAGAAAATGTATACAAAAACATATCAAAAACATAGTGCACCACAATCAAGTGTGACTCATCCCAGGGATGCAGGGTTGGTTCAACATATGGAAATCAATAAACATAATTCATCATTTTAATAGACTTAAAAACAAGAATCATATGATCATCTCAATAGATGCAGAAAAAGCATCTGACAAAATACAGCACAACTTCATGTTCAAAACACTAGAAAAACTAAGGATAGTAGGAATATATCTCAACATTGTAAAAGCTATATATACTAAACCCAAGTCCAGCATCATTCTTAATGGAGAAATATTGAAAGTATCCCTGCTAAAAACTGGAAAAAGACAAGAATGTCCTCTTTCACCATTTATATTCAACATCATCCTTGAAACTCTTGCCAGAGCAATTAGAAGAAAGAAATTAAAGGGATACAAATAGGTAAAGAAGAACTCAAACTATCACTATTTGCTGATGACATGATTCTATATCTAGAAGATTCAAAAAATTCCACTAGAAAACTTTTAGAACTAATGAATGGATTCAGAAAAGTAGCAGGATATAAAATCAACACCCATAAATCAAACACATTCCTATACATCAGTGAAGAATCCACTGAAAGAGAAATTAGAAAATTTACTTCATTCACAATAGCTTCAAAAAAAAACCACCTTGGAATCAATCTAACAAAAGAGGTGAAAGACATCTATAATAAAAACTACAGAACATTAAAGAAAGAAATGAAGAAAACCTCAGAAGATGGAAAGATCTCCCATGCTCCTGGATAGGCAGAATTAATATTGTCAAAATGTCCACACTACCAAAAGCATTATACAGATTTATTTTGATTCCTATTAAAATCCCAATGACATTCCTCATAGAATTAGAAAAAGCAATCATGAAATTTATTTGGAAAAATAAGAGACCCAGAATAGTTAAAGCAATCCTTAACAAGAAAAGTGAAGCAGGAGGCATCACAATACCAGATCTTAAACTACACTACAGAGTTATATAGTAACAAAAAATGGCACAGTGTTGGCACCAAAATAGACATGTATACCAATGGTACAGAATAGAGGACACAGAGAGAATCCCACATAAATACAGTTATGTCATACTAGACAAGGGTGCCAAAAACATTCACTGGAGAAAAGATAGTCTATTCAATAAACAGTGCTGTCAAAACTGAAAATCCATATATAGCAAAATAAAATTAAACATCTATCTCTCACCCTGAACAAAAACCAACTCAAAGTGGATCAAAGAATTAGGCACTAGAACAGAGATGCTGCGCCTAATAAAAGAAAAAATAGGCCCAAATCTTCATCGTGTCAGCCTAGGATCTGACTTCTTTAACAAGACTCCTAAAGCTCAAGAAGTAAAATCAAGGTTTAATTTGTGGGATGGATTCTAATTAAAAAGCTTTTTCTCAGCAAAGGAAACAATAATGTGAGGAGAGAGCCTACAGATTGGGAGAAAATCTTTACCACATCCACCTCCAATAAAGCATTAATCTCTAAAATATATAAAGAACTCAAAAATTTTAACACCAAAAACCAAATAACCCAGGCAATAAATGGACTAAGGAACTGAATAGACACTTCACAGAAGAAGAAATACAATCAATCAACAAATCTATGAAAAAGTGTTCAATATCTCTAGCAATTAGAGAAATGCAAATCAAAACTACTCTAATATTTCATGTCCTGTAAGAATGGAAATCATCAAGAATATGTGCAGCAATAAATGTTGGCGAGGATGTGGTGAAAAAGGTACACTCCTACATTGCTAGTGGGACTGCAAATTAATGCAACCACTATGGAAAGCAGTATTGAGATTCCCCAGAAAATTGGGAATGGAACCACAATTTGACAGAAATATCCAACTCCTTGGTTTATACCCAAAGGACTTAAAATCAGTATGTTATAGTGATGCAGCCACATCAGTGTTTATAGCAGCTTAATTCACAATAGCTAGACTATGGAACCAACCTAGGTGTCCCTCAATAGATGAATGGATAAAGAAATGTGGTATATATACTCAATAGAATATTACTCAGCTTTAAAGAAGAGTGAAATTATGGAATTTGTTAGAAAATGGTTGGAATTGGAGACTTTCATGCTAAAGGAAATAAGCCAGTCCCACAAAACCAAGGGCCAAATGTTTTCGCTCATATGCAGATGCTAATTCACAATAAGGTGGGGGGCACTAGGGAAGAATAGCATTACCTTAGATTAGGTAAAGGGAAATGATGTGAGGGGAGGGAAGGGGATGTAGGGGTAGGAAAGATAGCAGAATGAAACCGCCATTGTTATTGTATGTATATATGTGACTACATAACCAATATGATTCTGCAACATGTATACTCAGAAAAATGAGAAATTATATTCAATCTATGTGTGATATATCAAAGTGCATAAATGCATTCTACTGTCATGTATGACTAATTAAAACAAGTAAAAATATTAAAAATAATAAAAAGTAAAATAAAAACCCTGATTTAATTGCTTGTCTTGGCATGCTTCTCAAATGTCATACTTCAACGTGTGAGGAAGCAGGACTTGTCACTGATAATTGGCAGTATCAATAATTCTTTTAAAAATTTAACCAAATGCTCTCAAGACATGTAGAAAGATGTCAGTAAAAATGTTATGTATTATAAAAATATATAAAAATTATCTTAATGTTTATCTACAATAGAAGATGATTTAACTATCTTATGCTAAAAATATGAAAGAATATTCTATAGTTATAAGAATGGGGTATATTTTATTAAAGAGACAAACAATGAATTGTATACTAATATCCAGCAATGCAAATGTGTACATCCATTCACCATGTATGTGTTCTTATATCAAAAGTTTAATATAAGATAATTAATAATTGAGAAAATTAGGTACATAATCTAAATGGAGAAAAAAACCCTTTTAGTTACATATCACCACTTAAAGTTTTAAACATATAGACTCATTAAGATTATTTTAAAAAAACAAATGAAGATCAAATATAGATCCATTGTGAAATATAGTGACTGTACCTAGTAACAATCTATTGTAGTCTTACAAAAATAGATTTTAAACATCCTAACACAAAAATTACAACAATGTGAGGTAATACATGTATTAATTACCTTGATTTAGTCATTCTGCAATATGTATTTCAAAACATCATGTTGGACATAATACATATTTTTTTATTTTATCTCTCATTTTAAATGTATATAAAGATCAATTTCTCCTGTTTGAAAACACTGCAATATTTCACTATATACCCTCCATAGTAATTGTGGGATCCATCCCTTCTGGAATTAGTGATAATATAGAGCAGGGGAACTAGCCTACACAAACCTGCTTTCCTTTTCCAATTTCCTGTTAAATCTACATGAGAAAGACACCTTTCTACTACTATGTTATTCCTTTTAAAATAAACCCTGCTTTATATGTTTGCCTCGGTGTGCTTTCTACTACTGCTGGAAATGAAGAAGGATTTGACAAACAGTTACCAAGAGGTGTTGGTGTTTATGTTTAGTGAAAAATATTAGCGGGAAGAAATTCCAGGATTTCTGACTTCTTGAAAGATTCAAATATAAAATTAAACCATTAGCAGAAGAAACACAGGGCTCATTGATCTAAAAGAAATAAGGAAGTTTGGGGAGATATGATTAATAAAGCCAGAGAGTAAAACTGAAAAAATAAAAAAGATAAACATTATAATCACAAATATAGAAGAAGAGAGTAAAAATAAAACTAAAATACATACATATAGTAAAAATCTACCTAGTAACTTTAATGAATATATAGTATATAAAATTCTGAAATAAAATATTACCAAATATAATTCTGCATGTCATGGTCAATTACAGTGTCATATGGGAATGCAGTTTCCTTCTAAAAACTTGAAAATTATTCATGCAGCCAATAATATTAACATATTAAAGAAAAAAACCCCTCAATCTGGCTCACTGTCTCTCAAGAGGGACAATGATACTGTTGATCAGGATATTGCTGTGCACTGCAGAATCTTGAGCATACTGTGGTGTAAATGCCAATAGCAGCTGCCTTGAAGCAGTCCAAAATAGGGACTCCTCGTCTGACACCAGTGTTCAAGTGCCATGAGCAGAAGACTGCCTCTGATTCTGGTTGGATGTGAAGTTCAAACAGAGGCTGAGAAGATATTGTACCATCTAAGACCCATTCTCTTCTTTTTAAAAAGTATTAATAAACTAGGATAGTTAAGTTTTTTGGAAAAAAATAGGAAATATCCTTCTTAAAGATGAAATGGTAAAACGCATTACATTAAAGTCAGGAACAAGAAAAAAGAGCCTCATTTTGTTACTACTATTCATCATTATCAGAAGTTCATGCTCATGTAACCTACATATTGGGAAAAAAAAAGAGAAACCATGAAGGATAAGTAGTAGTAGTGGATTTGACATGTAACTATTAAAAATAGTTTTTTGTGTGCAACTGTTTGTGATATCAAAGAAGCCAATGTATCTAACAGAATATAAATGTACAAAGTAGATCAGCAGTAAATAATTTAAAATGCAATGAAAGGGAAAGTCCCAATTGCATTAGCAACATATTTTTAATACAGAAAAAAGCAATAGTAAAATAATGACTTTGAAGACCTGTAAAAAATAATATTAAACCTTACTCCTGGACCTAAGTAACAATAAAATAAATTGAGAAACATTGCATATTCTTGGATTCTTTCCCAAGTTAATCAATGATTTTAAGGAGAATTCCTACTGATGGGAATTTAGAATATGGTAAAATGGCATTTCATTTCCGCCATGGTAGGAAATATAACTAGATAAAAAGTTTTAAAGACTCAGTTCAATTTTTTGTTTATATTTCACCAAAAGTGTTAAGTTAACAAAGAAGTACAAGTTTATAAAGTAAATAAAACAATTTTAAAAAATAAAAGGCAATATTTGTCTTAAGAATTCCTAAATTATATAAAAATCTTTTAATTATAATAGTATGGTATTGATACAGGGAAAAAACTAGATTATGAAATTCAAAAACAGGTTCTACTAAAAAGAGATATTTAGAATATGATAAATATGCCATTACAAAGATTAGTAGCAAAAGAATATGTTGTTTAACAACAGATTTAGGTCGTTATTTTGAAGGAAACAAAAGTTTAATAGCTACCTTATATTTTAATCAAAATTAATTTAAATATATTTCAAAGTATTAAATAATATTTCGAACTTACCAGAGGAAATTAAGAATACCAACATACACACACATGCATGTACACAGACATTCATGGTACTGGAAAATTTTATTTTAAGATTAACAATAAGGTAAAAAATACAAAGAAAAAGCTGAGAAATATGGCCATTTATAAAGATAATGCTCCTTTGTATTAAATATACACTTTATAGGCCCAAAAGTGAGCTTATATAAGTAACAGCTAATCAGTCCACCTCTGGCAGCAAAGAATGAGTATCTCTAATATTTAGAGCACTTAAAAAATTGATTAAAAAAGAAAATATTAGAAAAATGGACAGTGTATTAATAAACTAATCATATAAATGAAATATGTTAAAATTATGTGAAAAGACATTTATCTTCACCTTCAAGTAAATGCCATAGCCATGGTGAGCCCAGCAAGATGGGAACAAATATATGTACATACACACTTATGTTAAGTGGTGTCTATGAAAATAATGAAACATGACTTTTATTTGCTCCTTTTTTTTTTCAATATTGGTTAAAATTATACCTTTTAACATTTGGACAGAAATGTTATCCCTGGTAGAATATCTAAGGAAATACTAATGCAGCACTGTTTAAAATGTGAAATAAATGAACACAAAACACATTAGGTCTCTCTGAGTCTCTCCTCTCTCTCTCTCTCTCTCTCTCTCTCTCTCTCTCTCTCTCTCTC